>NC_091297.1:61419966-61549966 GCF_038502225.1 Cherax quadricarinatus
TTTATAATTGTGTTCTTGTAAGAATACAACATCGGGTACATAATTTTTTAACAAAACCTCCAAATACTTACGTTTTTCAACAGACCGTAGCCCATTTATATTTAAAGTAATACACTTGAACGTTTCATTGGAGGTTTACCCTTGGATACCTTGACATTCTTGGTTCCCTTGTGTGTATCTCCACTTCTTCCCCCACCCCCCCCCCTGTGTCGTTCTCCTTGACATGCTGAACACATGTAGATTTGCCCTTGTCTCTACGAGTCACATCGCACCATGCTTTGTTCCCCGACCGTTGTCCTGGTGTCAAAACATCTTGAGAGTCAGATATCACCGCCACTCTCTTACGAGAACTGCGGCCAGTATCCATCTCATCTTCAGAACTGTTGTTCCTATGAACTTCCACGACCACAACCTGATGTTCAGCAATATGCCCGGAGGATGCCCCGTCCTTCTCCTTCACACTTACATCCTCTAAACCACCGTGAAGCCCCTCAGATGTGGAAGCATCCAATAAAACATTCAGAACTTCTTGAATAGATTGCTCCACGTCAACCTGAGTATGAACGAGATCTTCCTCTGTCGTCGCCGATACCACGCCCACGTCCTCCACTGCACCAGGGAGGGTTAGACATATCGGCGAGTCTTCAACCTCACCCTCTATCTCCTCACTCCATGATTTACGAGGCAATATATGTTGTTGTGTAGCAGCAGCATATGAACGCTGCTCCGTTGAAACATCAAACCGCCTTACTTCCGTCGTTTTATCACGTCTTGTAGGGCATTGCGCCGCCATATGGTCATACATCCCACAAAGCCTGCACGTACGCCTTTGTCCCGAGTACGTAACGTACACTTGCGTACGAAAGTCCTCCATAACCACATACGATGGAATAGGGTGCTTGAGGGACATTTTCAGGGAGAAAGACCCCTCCAGCATACCAACTAGAGGACCATCATGCCACCGTCCCATAGTTGCCATATGAACCGTGCCATAGCGTGCAAAAACATTCCTCAAATCACTCTCGTCCGCCTCAAAAGGAACGTTTCGTACCTTGATCCAGGTGTAAAAACGGGAGACGTCGTGAAGGCGAACAGTGACACCAGGATTAACAGTTTTGATCACATCCTGATAAGTGGCAACCATATTTTCGTAAGTACTATTTTGTCTGAATTTGACAAAAAGCCTCGAATTTCCGTTCAAAGAGACACCATAAAGATCTTCATTATTGATACCATATGTATCTCGGAGTATCGCAGTAAGCAGTAGATGTGTATTCTGATTGTTGAACGAGCCTGTCACCAATTGAAGGCAGACGGTGTTGACTCGCCTACGTGCACCTTCCGCCATTGTGAGTGCACTGAGGAAAACTGCGCAGCAATCAACAGAGTCAGGAGCTACTGCGCAGCCTGTCCGTACGGCCCAAGAGCGATACGAACAATGGTTTCTAAATTTATGTAGGTCCATTCTTATTCTATATTCCTTTCTTGTGTTCAGAGCAGAAGGAATTTGAAAAAAAAAAAATGAAGGATAATTGTACTGTACATATATCAATTCCGAGATAATTAAGAGATAGAATGCTTAATTTGATGAAGAATTAGGTTGCATTTTTACTATTGTTAATTTATACACATGTATCTAGTTTAGGACAGTCTAAGCTTCGGCATCAGATATAGTATTGGTTATAGTTGTTATAATGTTAACAATGTAATGGTAATAGGTATTGTTTCAATATTCGATGTAGGGATTTTCATTCAGTGCAATATATTTGTTTGAATTTGCTTGTGACTCATGTTTGTGTATGGTTTTAAATAAAATATAAAAAAAAAAAAAAAAAAAAAAAACAAAGGTTACCTGTGAGGGAAAAGTAGGTGTAAGTGGGGTTAAGGTTGTTCGGGCAACCAGGAACCATTAGCGAGTTACGTTGCGCGCGCGCACAACCCCCCCCCCCCCTCTGGCGGGCTGGGGCAAAACTAGTTCCTGGTGTCCGATTTGTTAAAGTTTCTACTCCTGGTAATATTGACCTTACCTGGTGTGGATTGAAGTTTGGAAAGTCACTTCACCTCCACTCTTCTCCTAATCAGGTAGGGTGATCTACCAGGAGTATTACTGTTTGTTCTTTTCTAGTGTTTGCTGGTTACCAGTAATGATTTTGGCATTTATCATTCTTTTCCTTTCTTAAATGTTATATTATCATGACTATGGGTAACCAGTTTATTTTCTCTTATTTACCAGCTCTGTTCCTGGCGTGGTCTTCCAGGATAGACGCCAGATAAAGGGGCAAGACGTGTGTTAATAATACTTATTAACATTATTCTACTACTACCGGCCCTTACCTATTCTACTTGTGCTCCATCCAAGTGGTAGGAGATTCCAGAACATCGGATTACCATCTGCCCAGGATAACCTACATAAATAACATCAGAGGAACTATCCAGGGCCATACCTACTCCTGCCCAACTCAAAGAACTGAAGGCCATTTTTTTTTCTATATTTAAATTTTAAGTAAAATTCTCAAAAATCATTATTCTCATTTTTCCTAAGTTATTTCTTTATTTATTTATTTTTCCATTAATTTCTTTTGCTCCGTTGGAAGGCGTTCCACTGACAATGGCGACCTTGCCAGGATCCGACTCTTGAAGCAACATCGTCCTGATGGTTCAACTGGTTGTGAGTAACATTTAAGATAGAAAAGGGTGAGTTAGTTGAGGTGTCAAGTCATTACTGGTAGTCTGGTTGACTTACCGTTGTTTGGTTCTAGGGTTCGGTTTAGAAGTTTACCTATTTGTTGGACCTGGGGAACTTTGATAATAACCCCTCCTGTGTGAACCGTGTGTTTTGCTTAGTGAAGGCTATTGAGCCCACAAGTGTATTCTTCCAGGGGGAAAAATTTATTTCATTTTCCACCTTGGGAAGTTTAAAGTGTGCGGACTGTGTCCCTCTTCTGTAACACGTTACTGTTAATTTTAATTAAGCCAGTTGAAGTTGGGTGCGTAATATTTCTTTTTACAAGATGGATTCTTTAGATTTCTGGTTGAAAGCTGGAAAGGAAATGGGATTTACGGGACAAAGCCTTGATAATTACATTACTGCTAAAATGGCTATTGAAAAGAAAGAGGAACAGGAAAGACTAGCTCGAGAAGAGAAAAAGGAACAGGAAAGACTAGCTCGAGAGGATAAAATCGAACAGGAAAGGATAGCTAGAGAAGATAGAGTTCAGGCCAGAGAGGTAGCCTTCAAAATGAAGGAAATTGAGTTAGAACAATCAAGGTTGGAATTAGAAGCCAAGAAGATAGAACTATCTAAGCAAAAAATAGATGAAGGGGTTCTAGAATACCCTTCCCAAGAACCTAATATTAGGATGCCACAAATAACGCCTTTCTCAGAACAAGATGACATAGCGGCATATATTACTAGATTCGAGAGTACTGCTACTCTCTGACTGGCCAGTAGATTCTTGGGCTACTAGGCTTGGCTTACTACTGTCAGGTTCAGCATTAAACGTCTATTCCACTCTACCCTCTGATGTTATTTCTAGTTATAGCCTGCTGAAGAAAGCTATACTACAGGCTTTCAAAAAAACTACTCATCATTACAGGTCGGAGTTTAGGCACATTAAAATAACTCATCAAAATTACATGCAATTCTTAACAACACTTTTCAGATTATTTGATTCGTGGATTGATAGTGCTGAGGTTGACCACGATTTCGAATCTTTACGAGACCTGATGGTAGGAGATAAATTCCTTCTGTAAACTCTGACTTACGAATATTCATTAAAGAAAGAAACGTTCATACGGCTGCAGAAATGGCACAAGCTGCTGATATATATGCGTGCGCTCATAATAACTACCCTAAAGAGCGTAGCAGATATAAGCCTGTTGTGCCTAAGCAATCTTGAGGGATCCAAACCCTCCGTACGTAAGAATTCCACGGCCTTCACAGTAAAGTGTTTCAACTGTAATGAGTGGGGTCATAGACGGCCCGACTGTCCTAGGAAAAAAGGTGAAAATGTCGGTATGTTTCACTGAATCAAACATAAACGCACTTTTTAGTGAAGGTACAGTCAATGGCATGAATGTATCAACCATTCTTAGAGACACTGGATGTTCCTGTATTGTTATCTCAAGTAAGCTTTTCCCTAACCTAGATTCTTCACGTTATAAGTCCACTAAATTAACTGACTATTTAGGAAGAAGCGATTCTTTTCCAACAGTCAGATGTTTCGTTAGGTGCAAATGGTTCTCAAGATGGGTAGATGCCGTAGTTGCCCCGATAACCTCATGTTCTGTTTTGGTTGGGAACATACAAGGGGCTGCTTTCCCATCTGAGAAGGACTGTTTGGAATTTGGAGTTTCCAAGGAAAGGTTGGAACCTAATATCTCTGTTTCTTCACAGATAGTTCCAGATGAGATTCAGTTGGATAACCTAAATCAGAGAGCTGATGGTTACAAAACTCCGGTAACACCTTTAGTAAGTCAGTCACTTGACCTGGACAACGCAGACACCAGTGGAAAACTACGTGTGGCACAATCTATACAACAACTAGACTCGATTAACGTCCTTACCAGAGCTCAGTCTAAGGTAAAACCTATCCACCCATTAGTTCTTTCCAAAGGAAAGCCAATCGAGCTGTCTCATATAGATTTAGAGGGTCTTCAAAAGACTTGTCCTTCCTTAGAGGAATCTCGGAAGTTAGCTTTAAATGGCAAGGTGACCCAGAGAAAGAAATTTTCTTAAAAGTTTGAGTTCAAACACGATCTTTTGTACAAGACTATAGTGTCTGCGGACAAGCCCAATGACGTTGGTCGAAGCCTGTTAGTCATTCCGCAGGATTGCCGTGAAACTATTTTAAAGATTTCTCATGACTTGCCAGTCTCTGGCCATTTTTCACATAGGAAGACCTATAATAAAATCGACCTATATTTCTGGCCTAGCATGTCCTCTGACATCTATAAGTACTGCAGATCATGTCACGTATGTCTTCTTTCCACGCAGAAGGGTAGAACTAGGAGAGTTCCTATGGTAAAGATGCCAATTTTCTCAGTCCCTTTTGCAAGGGTTGCAGTAGATATAGTTGGTCCTATCACACCTCGCTCATCAGGAGGTCATAAATATATTTTAACTATGATTGACTACGCGTCCAGCTTCCCAGAGGCGGTACCCTTAAAATCCATTACGTCCATAGAAGTCGCAGAAGCCTTATTTTCTATTTTTTCACGTGTAGGTATACCTCGTGAAATTCTGTCGGATAAAGGGGCTCAATTCACTTCAGAATTAATGGAACACGTTTATCAACTTGTGGGTGTTAAACCTCTTTTCACTACACCTTACCATCCGATGTGTAACGGAAGAGTGGAGCGACAACATGCCATCCTAAAGTCAATACTAAAAAAACTGTATTCTTAAACCAACGGACTGGCATAGATTTTTACCATGTGCTCTTTTCGCAATGCGCGAGATTCAAAGTGATTCCCTTGGTTATTCCCCTTTTGAATTGCTTTATGGGAGACAAGCTCGTGGTCCACTATCTATTTTGAATGAACTTTGGTCCAAAGATATCAAACCTGAGGTTCAAAACAGCTATCAATTTCTTTTAGATCTAAGGGAAAGGTTGGAAGAAACCGCCGATTTGGTCAGTAAAAACCTAGAGATGTCTATGGAAACGTACAAGACCTATTTTGACCATAAAAGCTCCAAGCGTACGTTTAATGTTGGTGATGAAGTTTTAGTTCTCCTACCTGACAAATCCAACAAATTGCTAATTACCTGGCGCGGACCGTATAAAGTAGTGAAGGTCTGCAATAAGGTAGATTATATCTTGGATGTCAAGGGTAGAGAGAATGTATCACGTCAATATTTTGAAACGGTACCATCGAAGAGAAGTTAATCTTTGCGTAAATTCCTTTGACGAAGATACTTCTTCTTTCGGCTTGGGTACAAGTGGTGATTCGTACGAATGTAGAGTTTGTATTATAGATGAGTCTTTTACAGAATCGAAGGAACTACTGGACATCTTAACGCATGATCCCTCACCAAAGAAGTCAAATGTCAACATTAACAACGACTTGTCGAATAAACAAAGGTCTCAAGTAAGTGCCTTAGTAAACACATTTTCTGACGTATTCACAGAGGTACCAGGACTTACCACCACTATTGTACACAAGATTGAATTGTCGGATCATGAACCAGTAAGGCGGAAAATCTACCCTGTTCCCGTTCATTTACGGAAAACTTTTGATAATGAGGTTGACAAACTATTTAACTTAAACATCATAGAACCTTCGAAATCAGCTTTCTGTTCACCAGTTATGGTTAAGAAACCCGATAATTCTTACCGACTGGCACAAGATTTTCGTTATTTGAATACTATAAATGGGATGCAGAACCCATGCCAGTAATTGATCATGACTTGTATAAATTCCAGGACTGCAAATTCTTCTCAGAATTAGACATCTCACAAGCATACCATAAAGTGCCATTACACCCAGACTCTAAACCATACACTGCTTTCCCTACTCATAGAGGTCTAATGCAATATCGCACTATGCCTTTCGGCTTGGTTACCGCATGTGCCACGTATATTAGGCTTATGAGAATAGTTCTTTCTGATCTAAAGAATGTATCGGTGTATTTTGATAATATTTATATCATGACAAATGTCTGGAAAGACCATCTAAATACACTATCGCTTGTTTTGAAAAGACTAAGAACTCATGGCCTTACAGTTAAACCACAAAAGTGCTTTCTTGGCTATCATAAGGTACAATACCTTGGGTTCATTATCTCTGATAACTTTTCACCACTTCCTAATAAGACCAAAGCTGTTTTAGAAAGTACGTTCCCTGCTACCAAAAAGTTATTAAGAAGTTTCCTTGGATCTGTAAACTTCTATAGAAATTTTGTACCAAATCTAAGTAGCTTAACTTCAGTTCTTACAGACTATTTGAAAAAGGGTGTCAAGGAACCTCTTAGTTGTTCTGAGGAAGCCAACCAAAGCTTCGAAGAAATTAAGAGTATATTTTCAAACCCCCCCTGTCCTAAAATTACCAGATATTAATAAAATATTTTGTCTCCGAACAGATGCCTCCCATTCTGGACTCGGGGCTGTACTACTTCAATATTATGAGGAAACACCTTTCCCAGTATCTTTCGCCAGTAAGAAGCTTCTGCCCAGAGAAGAAAGATATTCCACTGTGGAGAAAGAATGTTATGCTTTAGTATGGGGTATAAGTAGATTTAAATACTACCTATACGGTAAACCCTTTGTGCTTGAAACAGATCACAAGCCACTGATGTACTTGGAAAACTTTAAAGGGTCAAATAGCAGACTCTTGAGATGGGCTCTGGCTATTCAGCCCTATAAGTTTAAAGTCTTTTATATTTCTGGCTCTGAAAACCACTTTTCAGATTGGCTGAGCCGAGGTTGTATTTAGTTCTTTTCCCTCTGTTCGTTGACTTATTGACTCCGTCCATAAGTTTTGGAAGGGGGTATTGTGAGGGAAAAGTAGGTGTAAGTGGGGTTAAGGTTGTTCGGGCAACCAGGAACCATTAGTTACGTTGCGCGCGCGCACACCCCCCCCTCTGGCGGGCTGGGGCAAAACTAGTTCCTGGTGTCCGATTTGTTAAAGTTTCTACTCCTGGTAATATTGACCTTACCTGGTGTGGATTGAAGTTTGGAAAGTCGCTTCACCTCCACTCTTCTCCTAATCAGGTAGGGTGATCTACCAGGAGTATTACTGTTTGTTCTTTTCTAGTGTTTGCTGGTTACCAGTAATGATTTTGGCATTTATCATTCTTTTCCTTTCTTAAATGTTATATTATCATGACTATGGGTAACCAGTTTATTTTCTCTTATTTACCAGCTCTGTTCCTGGCGTGGTCTTCCAGGATAGACGCCAGATAAAGGGGCAAGACGTGTTAATAATACTTATTAACATTATTCTACTACTACCGGCCCTTACCTATTCTACTTGTGCTCCATCCAAGTGGTAGGAGATTCCAGAACATCGGATTACCATCTGCCCAGGATAACCTACATAAATAACATCAGAGGAACTATCCAGGGCCATACCTACTCCTGCCCAACTTAAAGAACTGAAGGCCATTTTTTTTTCTATATTTAAATTTTAAGTAAAATTCTCAAATTATTCTCATTTTTCCTAAGTTATTTCTTTATTTATTTTTCCATTAATTTCTTTTGCTCCGTTGGAAGGCGTTCCACTGACATACCCTCTGCCCCTTCCACCACCCATCCACACACAACACCCTCCCCCCTCTCCCCTCACTTTGTGTCAACACACATGGGCTCGCCTCCTTTATCAATAAACCCATATCACCTTTCAGACATGCAAATGGCAGAATCATAACCTTAAACCCTTCCACCTCTAACACTCTCCCCTCCCTGAAATTATGTTCCTGTAGAAACGCTACATCCATTCTATATTTACACAGAAGCATACGAAATCTCTCTTCATACTATTATAGTCCATTCACATTCAGTCATACACCTAAAGCCTTCTTAAAATTTCCAACCCTTCCTCTCCTCCTTCCCAGGGCCTCCTGCCCCAGGGCCAATGCTTGATTTCACACCATCCACCCCGCCCCCCTTCTTTCGATGCCTCTTTTCCTGGCTACCTCAAGAATATTTGTCCTTCCTCCCAGACTTCTGCGCCGGTGTCTGGACGTCGTCTGAGTCTGACGCTGCCACTCTCTTCCTCGTGACGCCCTCCACTGCCATGTTGTCTTCCGAGGATCCCTCACAATGAACCTCAACCTCCACCATTTCATGTTGCACAGAACACAGCAACACCTCTCTGTGCCTGCTGATCTCCTTCCTTCCTATGCATGTCTGGACATTCTTTTCTTGGAAATGAGAGACGTTCCCCCATACAGAGACGTCTTCCTCCCCAGGCGGAGTTAAAATTTTCAAAACCTCGTCCAGCTATTCCTCCAGTGCCATCACCTCCTGCTGCACAAGCACTTCTGCCCCCATCACCGACAAAGTGGCCATTTCTGGCTCGACACAACTTATGGCATGCCCATCATTCACCACAAGGGTATCTTCAACTAAATCACTCCACAGACGTCTACTCCCTCGTTTGCCCGTGGGGCTCTCCACGTCGGCATCCACACCTGTAACTGATGCTCCACCAGTCTGCACCATCCCCCTACTCTGTTGCACACACGTCACCGCCATGTGATCATACTCCCCACACAACCTGCACCTGCACGTACGTCATTGCCTAGCATAATACACAAGAATCTGGGTCCGGAACTCCTTCATCACAACATAAGACGGTACTGGATGCCTCAGTCATTTTGAGGGAGAACGTATCCTCCAGACGTCTCATGTATGCACCTGCCGCCCACTTGCCTTGGTTTGCCAGATGCACGGTACAATACGCCTGAAACACGTTCCTTATGACAGCCTCGTCTGCCTCAAAGGGTACGTTGCGCAACTTCACCCACGTAAAATGTTGAGAGACGTCTATGAGACGCACTCTTACAGCAGGAGTTGCATCTAGACTCACAACCTGGAATCTTGTCACCAACGACTCATACACAGCCATCGAATTCAACTTAACTAAGATTCTGAAGGCCCCATTCAGGGCTACACCATATACCTCGTCGCCCTGTATTTCATACATCTCTCTGATAATCGTCCGTAGCAACACTTGTGCGGTTGAAGGGGAAATCGCCCCACGAAGCAGCTCAATACTGACGGTATTCACCCTACGCCCTACACTCAGCACCATGTTGTTGCTATGAGAGCTCGCCTAAAAACAGAAGAGGGGTGCAGAGCACAACCGTGCTCCACCGCAGTCAGGCAGCGAATGTGAGCATAGTGTAACCGTGCATGTTGCACGACATTCCTGACTGAAAGACATTGCAACAGTCGAGAGTCACTACTGCTCCAATCAAGTCACTCATATCTGTTGTACATGGTGCTGTCAACACCATAGCTCACGTTACAAAGAGCAGGGTAAATCTCAGCCTCTTTTGTTACACTTAGAAACTGCAGTTTCGTGTAGACATAAGGTGACTGAGACAGACTTGTCTTATAGACGGCAGTGAGGGGAGGGTTTTTGAGCCTAAACAAGTAAGTGTCCAAATACGCTCCTTTGGGGGCAATTAATTACTCATCACTTTAACTCCCACAGCTCAGAGCTGGAGAATATATTGCTCCTTGATGGAGTGACCCAGGGGCTACTGCAGGAAGCCGAGTTGTCACTGAAGCTACGTATCTTTCAACAATGTCCTTTAACAGACTGTTGCGAACCCAGAAAGAAACAAATAGAGAGGTGGTTGGCTGACCACTTGGGTGTTATGGTTGTTACCAGTCGGCAGTACCCTTGTGTGACAGACACAAGTGCTCCCCCTCCACGGACTGGCTTGCGGTCACTCCCTCACACTGCCCGTTGTGTACTCACTCCTACCCAATTAAAGCCAAACTAGTCCACGGCCGTATCATTGCTACCTACGCTACCTTCATCGGCACTAAACCGCTGTTCAGCAGTAAGAACAGCAATAACAGTGGTGACAGTGGAGTCAACGGCATTGTGAGCCTCTTCAGGGTGGAGGGGTCAACACCATCGGTCGACGCCAGTCAACATCATCCGTCGTCATCCAACGCCCCTGCTGGCCTAAAGAGTTATCTGTTACTCCCAGCGTCTTGACGGGACCTGAGATAGATCTTTGTCCTAGATTTTTTTCCACAAAATCTGGACATAGGCATCACGGCGTCACCTCCAGCCTTAGCAGTCACGTGTTCACCTCATCGCCCTCTCTACAGCCCTTCAACACTCTCCAGCACCATTCTCCTGACTCCTACAGCGTCCCTACGCCCTTCTCAGCTACAAGTAGAGGTGAGGTCGTTTAGTGTGTTGGCTTCCTGTGGCTTCCCGCGTGACCACGAGGCAGCCCTGGGGTTGGTCCATGCCCTAGACAGCTTGTACGCATACCAGCCTTCTCTACAGCCTTCTCTGCTACGCAACTACGTCCATCTCGCCGTCCATGTGTGTTGTGTTCTTCCCAAGTTTCCTCCAAGAAGTTCTACCTAGCTTAACCACGTGGAAACCCAGTTGGCTTAGCCCCTAAGCCAGCTCAGTTCAGCCCCCACGCCGTCTACAGCAGCTCGTGACTCATCATTGTCTACAACTACTCAGCGTCTACGTATCTCCAGCCAGTGCAGTTTTTTTTGTGTTGCCCAGTTAATTTTTTTTCTTTCCCTTGCTGTTACATTCCCAGTTTATCACCAGTTCTGTTTTCCCCAGTGATTTGTTACAGTAAAATTTACTCGTCCCAGTTCATAGTTTCACTTAAGCTTGTTTTTAGCACGTTCGAGTAGTGCAGTAAATGTTTTGTTCTCCGTGTGCTGAAGCCGCAGTCACTCAGCGCGCCCAGACACGCTTACCAGTGTAAACAAACCACGCACAGCTGTGGCTCCCGCTGAGTTAGCCACGTTTGTCTCATCTCTTATACCTCCACAGAGTAACCCCGATCTTTCCTGTTCTTCCCAAGTCCATTACGATTTTTCCTACGACATTGAAGCCCCATAGCAGTATACACATGCTACGAGGCGTGTAGTGTTACTAGAGCATCACTGAAAGTTTCAGGACCTGCAGCACCCGTACCTTCGTCCATCTCCTGCACTCAAAGTTAAGTAAACAGTGACTTACCTAGCATTTCCTAATATTTTGTGACATTATTTAACTGTCCTGCACCAATACAGTTAGTTACTGAAGCCATACTTCAGTAAATTATTCAGTTTGTCATCAGTGTACATTTTGCCACTTACCTACAGCTTCTTAAATTTTGTACATTTATTTTGCACTCCTACATTTTTAAATTCCAGTATTTTATTCTGCTTCTTGCACCTCAGTTCTTGATTTAAATTGTTCAGTGTTAACCATTTATACAATTTACCTCTCACATACAGTTGCAAGTAATTCCTGTGTGCTGTTAATTTTGTTAGTTGCACCTGCAAGTTAGTCACAGATTGTTGACAACCCTGCACTGTTTTGTTTGTTAGTTTTTTTTTCTTTTAATAAGTGTAATCTTCAAGTACTTAAGTATTAGTTTATTCTACCTGCAGTGAAACAAGCTGTGCCTAGCCCATTACACTTTTCTCCTGTTTCCCCATTTATTTGCTCTACATATATTGTTTTATCTGTGAATATTCACCTATGTGCATTACATTTTGCTATTTTGTATACCAAAGTCATTGAGTATTTTTGGAAACCTGCTTATTTACCATTAATTGCCAAAATTACTTGTGAAGTTCATTAATTTTGACCTAGAGATTGTGAAATTTTTGTTTTTACCAGTGTACACCTTGCTAACACCAGCTAACCTTTGCCATATTCTTGAATTTAATAATTTGCATTTTTATTAATTTTATTTTGTGTGCAATATAGCATTTCTTGATAGTGTATTTTTTTTTTGTGATTTTTGGCACTATTCCATACTCTGATATCTTTGCTGTGCCAACTTCCCTTAGTGCAAGTGAATTACTTTTTCTTTGCATTCCAATTTGCAACTGCCAGCACCTGCAATCTTTTTAAACTCTGCTTGCAGCACAGTTTAGTGTTGTGTAGTACCTGATTTATTTTAAATTTTGTGCAATTTTTGCTACCAGTGTTTACAGTTCAACTCCTTTTCATAAATTTTGTTGCCAGTCTCCTGGTGAAATTATTGACCACTCTTAGTTTCATATTGTGCACTTCCCTGTAGTTCATTCACTTGCATACATCTCTTATTTTGTGTTTCAGTGTGTACCACTATTTCCTTTTTATTGTTTTGCTCAAATTATTTCCATCACTAAGCAGTTTACCTAGTACCGTGGTGCTGAGTTCTCTCTGACTGTGTTGAATTGTAGCCAGTGCATACCATTTCTTGCTCTGACCTGTTTACCCTCTTCGTGACCTACTTGCATTTGAACAATTGACGTCATGACTAAGACACGCAGTGGCCGTACCATTACTCCAGATTCTGCTGATGCTAGCAATGGTGCCTCAGCCAGCGTGAACACGCGGCAGGGCATCGAAGCCCCCGTGACATTTGGTCAACTTGTGGCTCAAGTCTCGCCCACCAGTGGGCCGGCTACTCGTCCATACCCAACCCTTATTTTTGACGGTCGTTCAAATAGTTTAGAGCCATGGCTGCAGTCAGTCGAGACGACTGTTAAGGCCCTATTTGATAGTCCCACGGATACACAGTACATTCGTGCTGCTGTTGCAGCAGTGGATCTCACCCAGGATGATATAGGTGCCTTTGTGCAGCTCAATCGCGTTTGTAAGATTCAGTCTTGGGACGAACTTAAGGAGGAATTTAGGCGTTATTTTCGGCGTAGTCGCCAACGCCATTACATTGACATCGTTACCAGCGTCTTGGCCGAATGTCAATACCGGCACGAAAGCCCCCTGGCTTGCATTTGCCGGTTTGAGCAAGCCGCCAAAGACTTTACTGATGCCATCAGCTCCACTAAGTGGGTGAATGGTGACAACTGTATTAAAGCTGAAGACATCATCCCCATGCTGGCTGTAGGCATCATGCGGAGGGATGCCCCCCCTAACCTCCGAGGTGCCATTGATGCGCTAGGACTCGGCCCTCAGCACGACGTCCTGGGTGCATATGATGCCATTGACGCGATCAAGCCGCCTGCCGAGCAAGGCAAGGTTTGTCGCTTTGCGGATGATCCTATACCCATCCTTCCGGCGCTGTCCACAGTGACCCCGCGGTCGCAGCCAGAAGTCACTTTTGCCACTGCTGTCAGACAGCCAGCCCACAAAGTTTCTAACCCCAATCCCACTAACACGCGCCTAAGTAAAAATATTTACCACAGTAACAACAGTCAGTCTCATACAAAACAGCAGTCATCGACTTCCTGGACCAAGGCGAAACGTCGCCAGCAAACACCACCCCCAACCTCACCTGCTAAGCGTGTAGTGACTTGTTTCAACTGTGGCAAATGAGGGCACTACCGATCGGAGTGTTACAAACCTAAGTCCCCGCAAAGTAACCGTCACAGTCCCCACGCTCAGTATCACAGTAACCGTAACCATCCCCACGCTCAGTATCAAGGTAACCGTCACCGTCCCCATGCTCAGCCTCGCGAGGGAGTCTGTATGTACCACAATATTTCCAGTCATACCTCCCATGAGTGTAACAAGCTGCCAAGTATGCTGTCAGCTGAGTGGAGCAAGCAGTCGGCGCGCAATGCACTTGCTAGTAGAAGCCCTTCCACTAGTTCGGGGAAAGAGGCGCGTCCGCGAAACCAGCGAAAGACGTAGTAACCCTGTCGGAGTCGCTGTATTCTGTCCCTGCCCGCAATGCGTTTGCCGCTCTGGGCAGTGATACGCTTGCCGACAGTGAGGAAACAGTGTCTTGACGTTGTTGCCGAGACTCGTACCATACCTTCCAGGTCGAGCCTCGTCAACAAGCGTCGAGCCTCAAGCAGCTGTGACTCCGGGGATTTCGTCGGCCTGTCATGCCTTCATGTTCGGTATGACAACCCGTGTGGACTGCTCATCGAGTCCACTGTCCACCATAAGCCTGTCCAGCTTTTCCTAGATACAGGTTCGGTGGTTAACATTGTCCGCTCCACTTTTTTCCGAGACATTGGCCTTCACGCGGCCATGTTGACAGAGCCGTCTGCCATTCAGACCTTGAGAGGAGTCTAAGGTAATCCGCTGACGGTTCGTGGTCGTACAACGTTAGAATTTGCGGTCCAGGGTCACAAGCTGTCCGCAAAATTCTTAGTCGTAGATGGTATTGTTTTCCATGGTGACCTGCTCATAGGGTTCAAAACCATGGCAGACCTTAGGATCCGCTTAGATCCAGCTGAGTGGAAAGCAGAATTCAACGGAGTGGATGTGCCCTTCTGGGGCGTGCGCTTAGGATCCACTACGTGCTACTGTCTCAGAGTATGCACAGTGCTTAGAATCGTTGGAAACCGGTGGTTTCCATAGCACATTCTCCCCGGGGTCGGTCTCTTGTCCTGATCGACCTCGTAGTAGAGCTCGTTGCCCGTCACCTCCTGGCCATCAGCGCTTCGTTACCAGTGAAACCCAGTCTGGGGACGCCCAGTCTAACCTTCACTCTAACTCTGACGCTGTTGTAGAGACCAGCAGTTGTCAAGCCGCAGTATCCCTGTCGACAGGCGACTGTCTGACTCGTGTCATGGCATCAGCGAGCAGAGTTACTGCTTGTGCAAAGTATGACGTCACTTTGTCAGCTAACTCGCTCACTCCTGTTACAGTGTACGTGAGCAGAGCTTTTGAAGGAGACCATGTGCTGGTTGACGACACGTGCCGAGTCAAGGGCCTCTCCCTTGAACCATCCTTGCACACAGTGCAACGTGGTAAGTTGCAAGTCCTTGTTGTCAACATGCACAGTCGAGAATTTCCCCTGCAGAAGAATACCTCACTTGTCGACCTTGTCAGATTCCCTCTCCCGGTGAGAGTGGAGGGTGAAGCCCCAGCTGACTTCCTTGTGAGTGCAGTTCTCCCAGGCGAGTCTGCTGCTGACTCTTCCAACACCCGGCCAGTGCAGGAAGATGATCTAGCTTTGACAGATTATCTTGAAGAGGTCCCAAAACTTCTCCAGGTTCTCAATCGTGCACGTTCTGCAGTTGCACTAGACGGTGAGTTGATGGGTTTGACCCCACTGATCTCTCACCGTATTCCAATTGACAAAGGTACTAAACCCATTTACGTACCTGCGTATCACCTGCCACATGCGCAAAGAGTCTTCGCCGAAGAACTCATTACACGGATGCTCCGTGATGGAGTTATTGAGGAGTCCACTTCCCCGTGGAATGCTCCCCTTATTCTGGTCCCCAAGAAGGACGGAACCTGGTGCCCTGTTATCGATTACAGGAAACTGAATGCATGTACCATCCCAGACCGTTTCCCGTTGCCAGTTCTGAACGACCTGTTGCAGAACATCGGCGATAATAAGGTCTTTTCAACTCTTGATCTTCTTCAAGGGTTCTGGCAGATCCCCCTCGATGACGAGAGCAAAGAGTTGACAGCTTTCTCTACGCCAACTGGTCATTACCAGTTCAGGAGGATGCCTTTCGGCTTGCGCGGAAGCCCAATCACATTTAGTCGTTTGATGACAATTTTCCGTACCCTCCTAGGTGGCACGCTCATGGTTTACCTAGATGATCTCAGTCATGTCGCAAGATGTCCCGACACATCTCGAGAAACTTGACAGGGTATTGGACAGGTTAGCTCAGGCAAACCTTAAGGTAAAGCTCACCAAATGTCATTTCCTCCGGAAGGAAATAAAATTTGAGTCACGTAGTGACTCAGAATGGCATAAAAACGGACGAGTCTAAAATCTCGGCCGTGCAAAAATTCCCCAGACCCATGACGGCGGATGCAGTCCGGTCCTTCATAGGAATGGCGGGTTTCTACCGCACCTTTATCGCAGGTTTCTCCACCATTGCTACACCCCTGACACGCTTACTCAAGAAGGATGCCCCTTTTGAGTGGACGTGTGATCAGGAACGAGCTTTTGTCATTCTTAAGAACAAGTTAACATCAGCCCCGACCCTTAGATTCCCTGATTTCACCAAGGCATTTACCTTGACGACTGATGCCAGCAAAGTTGGCATCGGTGCAGTCTTGTCTCAGGAGTCTAATGGTAAGCAACAGCCTATTGCCTATGCTAGCCGTGTTCTTACTAAAGCGGAAGTCAATTATTCAGTGGCAGAGCTAGAAGCTTTAGCCATTGTATGGGCCTTGAGTCATTTTTGGGATATCTATCATTATCCCATCAAGATTTACACAGATCATCTACCCTTATTGGCTCCTTTTGCGAATAAGAACCTCTCGGGAAAGCATGCTCGCTGGTCGCTCACGTTCAATGACTACAACCCTGAAATTTGCTATGTCCCAGGTAAGCAAAATGTTGTAGCTGATGCCCTGTCGAGGCATATAGCATTCGTGAGTGTTGGCAATTCGTTCTCTGTTGAGGATCTCGAGAGAGCCCAACGACAGGACCCTGTGTGGTCTCCAGTCCTTCGTTTCCTGACCAAGGAGGATGTAGACTTACAGGTCAAGTCTCCCGTTCCACTGAAGGATTTGGTGGTCAACCAAGGAGTACTGTGCCGTGTTGCACAGCTGGTGGACCCCGGCAGAACCATATACCAACTGGTGATACCAGAGTCCATGATACCAGCTACTCTTAGGTTGATCCACGATGTCCCAGGTGTAGCGCACCCCGGGAAGGACCGCAGTATCAAACAGGCACGAATGAAATATTTCTGGCCTAAGATGGCAGCGGACATTGCCAAGCATGTACACCAGTGTGTTGTTTGCCTACAGCACAAGGGTACCATTACAGGTCCTAACCCCATTCTAAAGTATCCCATTACAAAGGAGCCCTGGGAGAGAACTTCTGTCGACCTGTTGACGAACTTCTCGACCTCGGAGAAGGGAAATAAGCACCTGCTTGTAATGGTAGATAACTTGACGCGGTACAGTGAATTAGTACCCATTCCTGATAAAACCGCCGAAACGGTCGCTAGTGCTTTCCGTGAGCATGTTGTTCTTCGTCATACTTGCCCACGTGTCCTTCTGTCAGACAATGGGTCTGAGTTTATAAATGGCATAATGCAGGATCTTTGCTCCAGATTCAACATTCACCAAGCGCCAGTAGCTCCACGCCACCCTGCGAGTAATGGTCTTGCTGAACATACAAATCGCAAAGTCCTGGAGGTGCTCAGAGTAACCGTTAACCCAAGTTGTACTACATGGGATGAGGCTATCCCAGATGTTCAGTGTACATTAAATTCCTCCCTCAACAGCTCGATCGGTGAGACACCTCATTTTGCTTTGTATGGCTATGACAAGCGCTTACCATATGAAATTCTGTTTGCTCCACCTAGACCTACTTACGATACTGATAACCCCAGTGTAGTAAAGATGAGGACAACGCAGCTTGTCTTCCAGCGGGTACGAGAGAACCTTATGAAAGCTACTGATAGGTTCACGTCTGAGCGCAATGCCCACGCCAAGGAAAGCAAAGTGGAACCAGGTTGCAAAGTTATGTTGCTCAACCCAGTGCAGACCCCAGGTATGCACAAACTTGTCCCAAAGTTTGTGGGTCCTTACCGTGTCCTACGACAGCTCCGTGGCAATAAGTTCGAGGTGAGGGAGATTGCTATGGGAACTATTAAGGAAGCCCACCTTGATCACATGAAGTATGTGGACCATATGCAGGCCGAAGCAGAGCTGGAGGCGCGTGCTTTGCAACGCCACGATCAGACTAATGCTAGGGACAACCCGTCTATCCCTTCTCCCACTACTACTGGTACGGAAGACGGCCCAGTAAGGCTCCATACTTATGGCCTGCGACCCAGGACAACAGTACATTTTTGTGACATTGACGTACCTACTGACTTGTCTGACTCCTACGCTAGTTATGCTAATTGTTTGCTTGCAGAAATGGGTATAAATGCACACACATTGTATAGCTAGTCGATAATGGAGTCAGGGTGGACAACATCATGTAATTATGTAAATACTTTTAGAAGAGAACCCAGAGTGTAATGAATTCCATGGATATAGTATTATTGCAGGTATGTGCACCCAGTGTTTTTATAACAAAAAAAAAAAAGCCTGTATTACGGTCAGGGCAGTGCTGCCCTCTGAGTCACATGTCACACCTTAGGAAATGCTACTGTCAGTCATTGTTTGCAGATGTGAGGGTGCAACAACGTGCGTAAACGAGTGGTCAACTGATGTTCAGCCCTGCGGACAACCTGTATATAGAAGATTTTAGTTCCAGTGCTGACGTCTCCGGACTCTCTCCTCGATGAAACAGCGCGGGCAAACCAGTTTTCTCTTCCCCTGGATGGGAGAGTTTTTTTTTTTTGCCTGTTGCATTTTTATGTCCATTTTTGATTTACTAGTGAGCGAAAGCCAGTCCCTCTCTGGGGTAGCTAGTGTACGTAATTCCTTTATACCTACGGACCCACCAGTATTGTCACGTCGGGACGACGCGAGGTAGGTGGCCGAATGTATGTAGACAGCCTGTACTGTCTGCGCAGACAGTCCCTGCTGTCTACCAGCTTAGTTCATATTTCGCGGCATTTTAGGTGCTGCCCTCTGTAGGCTCACCCACGTCAGTGGGAGGCTGAGCCCACCGGCCCTCACTCCTAGGCCGACCCTCTTGATAGACACAAGTGCTCCCCCTCCACGGACTGGCTTGCGGTCACTCCCTCACACTGCCCGTTGTGTACTCACTCCTACCCAATTAAAGCCAAACTAGTCCACGGCCGTATCATTGCTACCTACGCTACCTTCATCAGCACTAAACCACTGTTCAGCAGTAAGAACAGCAATAACACGTACCCTCCAGACGTCTCATGTATGCACCTGCCGCCCACTTGCCTTGGTTTGCCAGATGCACGGTACCATACGCCTGAAACTCATTCCTTATGTCAGCCTCGTCTGCCTGAAAGGGTACGTTGCGCAACTTCACCCACGTAAAATGTTGAGAGACGTCTATGAGACGCACTCTTACAGCAGGAGTTGCATCTAGACTCACAACCTGGAATCTTGTCACCAACGACTCATACACAGCCATCAAATTCAACTTAAAATTCTGAAGGCCCCATTCAGGGCTACACCATATACCTCGTCGCCCTGTATTTCATACATCTCTCTGATAATCGTCCGTAGCAACACTTGTGCCGTTGATGGGGAAATCGCCCCACGAAGCAGCTCAATACTGACGGTATTCACCCTACGCCCTACACTCAGCACCATGTTGTTGCTATGAGAGCTCGCCTAAAAACAGCAGAGGGGTGCAGAGCACAACCGTGCTCCACTGCAGTCAGGCAGTGAATGTGAGCATAGTGTAACAGTGCATGTTGCACGACATTCCTGACTGAAAGACATTGCAACAGTCGAGAGACACTACTGCTCCAATCAAATCACTCATATCTGTTGTACGTGGTGCTGTCAACACCATAGCTCACGTTACAAAGAGCAGGATAAATCTCAACCTCTCTTGTTAAACTTAGAAACTGCATTTTCGTTTAGACATAAAGTGATTGAGACAGACTTGTCTTATAGACGGCAGTGAGGGGAGGGTTTTTGAGCACAACCAAGTAAGTGTCCAAATACGCTCCTTTGGGAGCAATTAATTACTCATCACTTTAACTCCCACAGCTCAGAGCTGGAGAATATATTGCTCCTTGATGGAGTGACCCCAGGGGCTACTGCAGGAAGCCGAGTTGTCACTGAAGCTACGTATCTTTCAACAATGTCCTTTAACAGACTGTTGCGAACCCAGAAAGAAACAAATAAAGAGAGGTGGTTGGCTGACCACTTGGGTGTTGTTATGGTTGTTACCAGTCGGCAGTACCCTTGTGTGACGTCAGCACGCCCAATGTTGGGGGCTGCTCACCCGGCCTCAGAGTCAGTGTATTCACAGTGTTCACCACCACTCACTGAACCTGACGGCCTCAGAAAGAGTGTATTCACCACTGAGTGTGTTCACCATTGCTTGAGAGTCCACTAAGTTCACCTGACGGCCTCAGGCAGAAGCAGAGTATTCACCAGGTGTGTTCACCACTTTGATACCCACCGGCTGAAATTGGTTTTCTGCTGGCTATCCCATGACGTTGTGAAGACACAGGCGAGGTAGTGTTATGTGAAGACACAGGCGAGGTAGTGTTATGTGAAGACACAGGCGAGGTAGTGTCGTGTGAAGACACAGGCGAGGCAGTGTCGTGTGAAGACAGTCAAGGTGTCATTGTGACACAGACGGTAATGTTAACGGTGTGGTGTGTGAGAATTTGTGTCAATAAGAACACAGGTGAAGGGTGTAACACAAATCATAATTCCATTAGCAAGGTGTCCTGTAACCCTGAACAAAAGGTAGTGTCTTGTAACACAGAGAAGGAGTATCATGACAGAGAACAGGGTGTCGAGTAACATGGAGAGAAGGAGCGTCATAACAGAGACAAGGGTGTCTGACACAGAGTAGAGAAAGTTAGTGTCAAATGAATGGGGTAGGTAGGGTCATGACTAATTGTTATTGTATGTGATAATGATACCAAATAAGAATGCCGAAGAATATGCTCTTATATTATGATGTTTGTTAGCCAAAGAAAATACTTTTATGTTAAAATTTACTAGTAAAGATTTAAAAATATGTATGTTGTACTCCCAGACAGATTCTTATTACAGCCTGATGGAGTAATGAATAATATCGTAATTAACATGCTAGCTGAAGCCTTAACCATCAAGACTGTAATATTGTAATAGACTAGCTTAGTAATTCTCCAGAATCCTTACATGGGGCGTGGGTGTTACAAAAAACGCGATTTCTAATAAGCTTAGAGACCTCCAGTGAATACTAGAAAGGATTGCCCTTCTAGCATCTAGCCTGTTACTGGTTTTTTGTAACAAGTAGTCAGTATCCTGGTCCAATTATCCATTAGAATTCAATAAGATTCATTAGGGCTTCGGGATTACAACTGGTAGGCTACTAACTAAAGAAATTAAAACTTAAGTTTATTTATAACAAAATTGTCTAGGCGTATATTATCAAAGTAAATTAAATTAATCAATTGAATATAATATAGGATACAAGTTCCTACACTTCTCTCATGTACAGTAGTATTGTGCTGAAGGCACATATCACATCATTATGGCTTTTAAGTACAGTCTGGTACATTATTAGAATTTAACATAATACAAATAAATACAAGTAAGTTTGTGTGTATGTGTGTAAGTGCTCTAAGTAGTTCGCTATATCTCAAGACTCGTCTAGACTTAACCAGTGACTGACTAAAAGTCCTCACATAAACTAACTTCTTGACCAACTAGGCAATCAGAACAGCTTGCTTCAACAATACAGTGACTGTTAAGTCAAACACCAATATAACAAGTAACAGCAACACAGAATCAGGAACAAGGAGATAATATAACAACACTAAGTAGGGACCATCTGCAGATCCTCCACAAAAGTCACAAAACTCCCATACTACTGAATCTAGGTTCAGCATTAGAAAATCCCCGACTGTGACAGAACACAGATACCAGTACAAATTAGGTCAGAAGCTACAGCTCCTGAGTTTTTCAGAGTGTCTATGTGATACACAACCTCAGTACAACGTCGAAAATCACTAAGTCTAGAATATGTTCTGTGAACAGAGTTACACAGAACCACCAACAAGAAAGCGACAGAGACGATCTTCTAACAAGGGCCCACAAGGGAGAGCTGGTGTGGGACGTCTTGTGAGGAGAACGTCAAAACGACAATAGGCAGCGCAGCCCAGGCAGACTACTCCAGGCGAGGTGTAGTCACCCCCCCCCTGGTTACATGACTCTCCGTGGACTGCTGCTGCCTAGCAACACCGAGAAGCCGGCAGGGAAACGAGCGGAGAGAAAACACAGTAGTTAGACAATGCTGTCAGCTACTTAACACTTGAACTATGAGCACTGAATAATATATAAATGTTACATCCTACCTAATAATATAACTAAGTCAAATAATAATATAAAGCAATATATTTACGATTTAGCTAATATCGCAAATATAAGCAATATAAAATTATATGAACAGGTAATATACATTATATACATTGTGACCCATTCAGGGGTTGCAATAGTGGGGGTCACTGGGGGCAGGGCTCAATGGGTGAGGGTCAGAGGAGAGAACCAAAAGAAAAAGTATATAAGAGAAAAGGGGGTAAAAAAATCGGGGGCCGAGTCCCCATTCAAAAAAAATTCAGAGGGAGGGCGGGTAGAAACCCTACTCAAAATAATACGTCACTATGAAGAAAAGTACACTACTAAATATATATATGCAGAATAACCACTGTGAAAAATATTGAAATTCCAAGAGCTTTCTGTTTTCTCACATTATCAAGGAGCTGTAAAAATAAAAGATCAACAGAACAGCATATAAGGACAATATTACACTTCACCGACAACTTATTACACTTGACCATTTTATGATGTAGGTAGTCAAGGACCAGTGAAACACAACTTATATTTTGTGTCGAGTCTTCTTACAGTCCAAGAAAATGAAATCTACCCACCTCTCATTTTATTCGTCTCTCGACCTCCGGGGAGAGAGGACGCACGCCTAGTAGCTACACCTGCCCTCTGGTGGTGACCTTTAGCAACTAGAAGACAAAATGGCGTACCGAGTGGGACAACGGATTAACACTATTTGTATACAGCTGGTACGTGGCACGCTTACTGGAGCAACGATGCATACATTGCTACCTGCTATCATCAGGGACGCCTATGGTGTCCCCAACAAGGAAGTATATGGTGTTGCCTTAAATGGGATGACCAGAGTATTCCTAAAACTGAATCGTACCGGCGTCTACGACAAACTTGTTGACGAGTACCAGGAGAGGAAGGTGACGGTGAATTTCGGCAGTGGAGGTTGTTCTGCATGACGTATCCAGGTACTATACGTGGGTGAAGGTGAGGAATGTCCCTTTCGAGGCGACGGCGTATAGTATACAGGAGGTATTCAACAACTACGGTAAAGTTCATTCGGCAACGATGGGAGTATGGACAGAAGGGCCATATAAGGGACGACCTGAGGGCTCTTATACCCTCAAAATGATGTTGGCTAGGCCTATACCGTCCTACGTCATGCTGGTGGAGTCCAGGACACAGGTCTTTGTACACTATGCCGGCCAGAGAAAGACCTGTCGACGTACCAGGGCTCCTGGTACGTTGGCAGTGGAGCAGAGACCATGTGAGTTGATGCCTGAGTTGGGAGAGGAGGAAGCAGTGACGAGTGGTAGATGGAGTGAAGAGGTAGAACGGGAAGTATCGACGGTCGGTACCTGTGTTACCCTCCCGGAGGTGACAGGGGAGGGGCCCCCATCGCCTGAGGGACGGGTGGACGTGGAAGAGTCTACCCAGGAGAAGTTGCTGGAAGCGGTGCTGCAGGAGTTCTTCGACGAGAAGGTGGCCGGGGAGGATGGTCCTGAGAAGTCAAGTGAGATACAGCTGATGGTTGAGCAGCAGGGACATGTGAAGGGTTCGAGGAATGACAGAGAGGACATGGAAGTGGTGGTGGAAGTCCATCAGGAGGACGTGCAGGAGGTAGATTTGTGTGTGAGTGAGAGCTCACGGAAAAGGACTGCGGGTGCTTTTGACCTCGATGAGGTTTTAACACCTGGGCAGAGACCCGGGAAGAAGTCATGGGTAGTTGTAGGGGAAAAGGCAAGCAGGGGAGGGGGTGTACCGGGGAAGATCAGTGGGGGGGGGCAAGGAGGGGCTGGAGGACAGGTTAGAAAAAAGGATAAAAATGGTACAGGTACTGAGAAAGGTGAAGTGAGTAAGATACAGCGGCATAGGGGTAAGCCCCCTCTTCTGGCAAATTCAAGTGTCACAATAAATGTCAATGGGCTTAAATCTGAGGTAAAAAGGGTTTGGTTAGAGTGGTTTTTACGAAGGTTTGATGTGGATGTATGTTTTTTGCAGGAGCATAACCATAGGTTAGGGAGTGAATTGAGTTTGAGGGGTTATAAAATGTTTGTCAGTAATGCTTTGCAATTAAAAGGAGGGGTAGCAGTAGCTGTAAAGGAGACCAGCCCATTGCGTGTCATGGGTTGGGAGGAGGGGGGAGGGTTGCAAGGGTAGATGGGCACTGGGGGGTGAGGAGAGTATGTTTCATTGGTGTATATATGCCGGCATGTAACAATGTTAGAGTCAAAGTTGATTTTGTTCTTGATGTTTTGATGTATTATTTGCGGGGTTTACCTTCCATAACTGTACTTGGAGGTGATTGGAAGTGTGATTAGGTATGGTGATGTGTCGCCGAGGGGGGCAGGATGTGTTTTGGGTGCGCTAAGGGATGTGTTAAGGGATGTAGGAGTTGTAGATGTGGTGGGTAGGGGGGAGTATGGGGTGGAGCACACGTTCATTCGTGGGAATTATGGGGCGAGGTTAGATAGGATATAAGTGATGCAGGGGATTGGTGTGGAGAGAGTGAGGGCTTTTGATGTCGGTTTTTCGGATCACAGGGCGGTGATAGCTGATCTGCGGGTGGATGGTATAGTACGCATATAGGCTGGGTATTGGAAATTGAATGTGAGGCTTCTGCAGGAGGGGGATGAAGGCTCATCCTTTGAGGAATGGTGGAGACATTGCTGGGAGGGTAGGGATGGTGGGATGGATTTGCTTGACTGGTGGGAGATGCGGGCAAAGACAGCAATAGCAGAGTTTTTTAGGATACGTGGAAAGGAACAGGCAAGGTGGAGATATGGTTTGCAAAACTACCTGGAGGGACAGCTGAATGCTGTTTACGACGGGGGGGGGGAAGGGAAGATGTGCGAGGTGAGGTGGATGGCTTAAGGAGTAGGATTGAAGGATTACATAATGAAAGGTTTAACGCAATTAGAGTTAGGGCAGGATTAGAGGAGGTGTTAACACGGTCTGTGTTGCATTCACACAAGGCTCCCTCAGTGTTTCTACAATGCATACATTGATGCCATGCATTATACGCGACGTCTACGGCATCCCCAATGAAGAATTATATGGCGTAGCTTTGAATGGGATGTCAAGGATATTTATAAAATTCGTGAATGCCGGCTTCTACAACAAGATTGTGGAAACTTTTCAAGAAAGGAGAATGGTAGTGAATTCGGCTGTGGAAGTGTGTCTACATGACATGTCGACGTATGTCACCTGGGTCAAGGTGAGAAATGTGCCTTTCGAGGCGGAGGAGTACGATCTGCGGGATGTTTTCGGCAGATACGGAACGGTGCATGCAGCGACCAAGGGAGTATGGAGAGAGGGCCCATAAGAGGGGTTCCCGGAGGGCTCGTTCACCATCAAGATGACGCTCCGCCAGTCGATTCCCTCTTATGTACGTCTGGAGAAATATAGGACCCAGGTGTTTGTTCATTATGTGGGCCAAAGGAAGACTTGCAGACTGTGCAACTCTTTTGAGCATATGGCTGCCCAGTGCCCCCGTCGACTGGTTGGCCACTCCCGGGACCAGTTACCTGTGGGCCTACGGGCTGAGGCTTTCGTGACTGAGCCTGGTACCTCAGCTGGGCAAGTTCCCAAGCTTTGGAGTGATGAGATGCAACAGGAGGACACGCAGTCTACGATGTGTGCCACCCTGTCTGTGGATGCATCGACCGTGCCCACGCTTACAGTGGATCCTGTGGGGCCTGAGGTTTTGCCACAGGATAAGTTGCTGGAAGACGTGTTGCAGGACCTTCTAGATGGAACAGAACATCGGCCTGTTGTTTCGACGGCGTGTCGTGAGTTAACGACTGAGGAATCCCCTAACATGGAAATGCAGGACAAAACCACGTTCGTACGGATGCATGAGATGGTGGTGGGGGTTCACCAGGAGGCTTCGTCCAGCGAGGAGATGCATGTGGATGGCAGCTCCCGCAAACGTGCGGCGGGAGCGTCGGATATGGACGATGTCTTGACACCAGGACAACGCCCAGGGAGGAAATCGTGGGCGAAAGTGGCTGAGCCGCCTGTCACAGAAGGGATAGTTTCAATGTCCCAGCATAAGGGTAGAGTGCCGGGGGAGGGGGGGTCTCGAGAAGCCGAATGACAAAGACGGGTAGTCTAATGTGCGAGTGGGAACAGGAAAGACCGAAAAACATAGAGGTAAACCACCTTTTTTGTAAATTCAAGTGTGTTAATATCAATGCCAATGGCTTAAGGAGTGAAGTTAAAAAAGTGTGGATGGAGTGGTTTTTGCGTCGTTACGATGTGGATGTATGTTTTATGCAAGAACATAATTATAAATTTGGTAGAGAGTTACGGTTGAAAGGCTACCGAATGTATGTGAGTAATTCTTTGAAATTAAAGGGAGGGGTGGCTATAGCGATGAAGGAGTCCAGCCCTTGGAGCATCTTGGGATGGGAGGAGGGGGGAGATGGAAGGGTGGTAAGGGTGGATGGGTATTGGGGTGGGGTTAGAGTTTGTTTTATTGGAGTTTATATGCCAGCGGACAGTAACTCTAAAAGTTAAAATAGATTTTGTGAGGGAGGCTTTAACGTTTCACATCCGGGGTTTACCTTTAATTTCGGTCTTAGGTGGGGATTGGAATTGCATTATCCGCCATGCGCCATGGGGATGTTGAGCCAAGGGGGGCGGGGTGCGCTCTTCCTGTCCTAAGAAATCTGCTGGGGGATGTAGGGGTTCATGATGTAGTGGGGAGGGGTGGGTGGGGGGTGGAACATACGTTTGTGCGCGAAGGTTACACGGCCCGACTGGATAGGATTTATGCAACACAAGGAATTTGAGTTGGGCGCGTGCAGACCCTTGATCTGGGGTTTTCTGATCACCGTGCAGTGCTAGCGGACTTGGACTGGGATGGAATGATCAGGGTTTATTCAGGATATTGGAAACTGAATGGGCGGCTCTTGGAGGGGGAAGGGAATGGGTCTGCTTTTCAGGATTGGTGGAAAAATATTTGGGAAATGCGGAGGGCAGATGAATGTTTGTTGGAATGGTGGGAAACACATGCCAAACCCGGAATAGCGCGTTATTATAAGAAGCGGGGTAAGGAGGAAGCAAGGTGGAGGTTTGGGCTACAAAACTATTTGGAGGGGCAGCTTAATGATTACTTTGTGGAGGGTGGAAGTAGTAGGTATGACGACATTGTACATCTTCGTAGTCGACTTGCAGAAATTCACAATGAACATTTTAATGCAGTTCGAGTCAGAGCAGGTATGGAAGAAGTGCTCTGGGGCGACAAACCTTCGGGTTGTGTCTTGCGCAAGTTCAGGGTCAGACAACAGGCGACGTCCCTCTTGCAATTGGAAGTATGCACGGGTTTGGGTGGTTACCTGCCGGGTCAAGTACTCCTCACCACGGACAGCATGAGTTTTTATGCTGATTTATGGTTTGGGGAAAAGCTACGGCGGGGAGTAGGGGGGGTCCAGGCGGGTGGCCTGGGGGGGAGGGATTTCAGAAAAGTTGTAAGTGACAGGGATAGAACGGTACTAGAAGGTAGGATTCGAGTGGAGGAGGTACAGGAGGCGATTTTTAGTATGAGTAAAGGAAAGGCACCAGGTATAGATGGCATTTCGAATGATTTTTATAGGGCGCATTGGGGAAGTATAAAGCATTGTTTGGTTGATGTATTGAATTGCATGCTCATGGAGGGGAGGTTAGGTACGTCACAAAGTACGGGGGTAGTTGTGTTGGTGCCCAAAAAGGGAGGGGGGAGGGGTCTGAGTGCATATAGAGCTATATCTCTCATGTGCTCGGACTATAAAATCTTTGCAAAACTTTTATGAAATAGAATGAGGAAGGTTATGGGGTCGGTTATTCACGAGGGACAGCTAGGCATACCAGGTAGGAGCATGAAGGACGGGCATGTACGTATTAGGGAATTTTTGGAGGAATGTCAAGGGGGGGGGTGTCCTCGGGCTTGACTGGCAAAATGCTTACGACTGTGTTGATAGAGATTTATTGAGGCTTATTTTATTGAAGCTGGGTTTTGGAGAGGAGATTGTAAGATGGGTTGATACCTTGTATGTCTCGGCTATGGTACGCGTACAGGTAAATGGTAAATTGGGGCAGCCGGTCCATATGGAATGGGGTTTGAGGCAAGAGTGCCCCCTCTCCCAGATGCTTTTTGCTTGTATGCAAAACCCATTTTATGAGCTGGTGGATGGTGGTTTGAGGTGTGGGACGCGGAGCAGTGACAATGCAGTGCGTGTGGTTGGGTACGTAGATGATACCACGATTTTGTTAAAAGGGGAGGAGGATTTGCGGATCGTGGGATGGATGGTTGAGTTTTTTGGGACAGAGTCTGGCATGTGCGTCAGTAAAGCAAAATCGAAATTATTGGAGGTGGGTACATGGGTGGGGGGGGGGTTGGGCGAAAGGTATGGGTAGTCAGTCGTGGTGCAACTTAGAATATGTGGTATCGTGTACATGGCAGATGAGAGGGAGGGCCGAAGGGTGAACTCAGAATTGGTGGTTAATAAGGCTTTAGATCGACTTCGGGGGCTAAGAGCTGGGGATGTATCTTTGCAGCAGAGGACAGTAGTGGTTAATACACTTGTTTATAGTAAGGTATGGGGTGTGGTTGAGGTGTACCCTTTAAGAGATGTGGATATTCAGGAACTGCAGAGAAGGGTCTTACGTTATGTTTGGGGTTTCGGGAGGGCTTGGTTAAGCCGGGAGGTTGTCATGACCCATGTTCGTCGTGGGGGTTTAGGTCTCCTGGCTTTGGGGCCACGGGTGAAGGCCCTCTATGTTAAGCAGCGGTTCCTCAGGGCGGGCGGTGAGAAGGGCATCCGGGTGGGTCGGGTATTGATCGACATGCGTAAATGGTGGAGCGGCAGGGGATTAATCGAGTGTGAGGACATGCGTTTGTTGTTAAAGTTGAGAAATGCGCAACGGATTCGGGTGGGGCAAATGGTCAGCATATGTTGTCGTAGGGAAATTGTACAGGGATTGTCTGTTTTTCCGCTGTATAATTGGGGGGAAATATGGGACGGATTTTGTCAACTTAAGTTGGCACCAAGGGTTCGTGAATTGGTGTACAGGTTTGTCATGGGGATTTTAGCATCAAAATCGGTCTTAAATAGGATGGGTTTGGTAAGGGAGGCGGATTGCTTACGTTGCAGTCTCGAAGAAACAGCTTTTCATGCTGTCTACTTTTGTGATACCTAGGACAATGTTCGTTCGTGGTTGGGGCGGGTTTTCGATTTTCTTAGTGGTGGAAATATCTCAACCTTACGAGCCTTAACATTAGACGTTAGCGGAGTATCAAGTGAGGTATGAAGAGCAATAATGTACGTGGTGGCTGATTTTCTTTATATATCGTGGGGTATGAGGGAAACCGGGGGATCAGTTAGGATCAGGGCAATTGCGGCAGGTATCTACAGAACGTATTGCAGAAATAAACTCATATATGGTAGAAGTTGGGATAACAGTTTTCCTGCAAACTATCGAAGTCTTACTGTTCAAAGGTTGCTGCAACTGGGGGTGGGGTAAGGCAACGGGGGGGCTGGACTCCCCCCCGTGTTAGCACCAAACGGTGGGTTCGGGACTTCAGGGTAGAGGGCGGGTTTTGGGGAGTGACGTGTAGGTATTATGATGGTTTCCGTGCGTCTGTGTGTGTATGGTTGTGGCGTTGTGTGGAAATGAGATCTTGGATTACTCCTAATATGGTCATGCATCTTGATAATACAGATAAAAAGCAACATTTCAGTATATGTTCCAACCTCTGCAAGGCTGAACCGGTTCCCGACTATGGCCGGGGCTTGGTGAAGTATGTTGGGTCTTTCCTGGGATTCCCGTATGGTTTTGTTTAATCATTTGTATGCGGAAGCTTCGCTGATATCACCGCTAAAAGTACACTTTATACTGCCCTTTAAGGGGAATGTTCATAAGCAGACCTTTGGTGATGGTTGTAAACTTTTGGTGAAGGGCCCGGTGGCCTGGTGGCTAAAGCTCCCGCTTCACACACGGAGGGCCCGGGTTCGATTCCCGGCGGGTGGAAACATTTCGACACGTTTCCTTACACCTGTTGTCCTGTTCACCTAGCAGCAAATAGATACCTGGGTGTTAGTCGACTGGTGTGGGTCGCATCCTGGGGGACAAGATTAAGGACCCCAATGGAAATAAGTTAGACAGTCCTCGATGACGCACTGACTTTCTTGGGTTATCCTGGGTGGCTAACCCTCCGGGGTTAAAAATCCGAATGAAATCTTATCTTATCTTATCTTATTGTTCGAATATGTAGTAGAGGTCACCTATGTGAGGGGGGGGGTTGAGATGTATAATGTCCTATATTGTAATCTTTGGGCATTTAAGTTCCTTGGGCAGCAGCTTTTGTGGGATATGTTGTTCTGACACCCAGTGATATCACATGTATTTTTTTTTTATCATTTATGGTGCATATAGTCAGCTGATGTTCAATTAGGCACCTTTACTAATATCACTGTATACAAGCAAGGTATATTTTTTTTTGTGGGTTCACAATTAGTTTGAGAAACTAATATGGGGTTGGTCGGGGTATTAAGTGTCTTAGTGTTTCCTCATATGTAATCATACATGCTAGATCTGTAAAAGTCTTATGTTAATTATTAAAGACTTTTTGTATATTTTGATTCCTTTTTCAGTACATGCAAAACCAAAAATAAAGAACACCATGTTTCAATTTCAAGTCATGTAGTTTTCTGATAGTTATTTAATATAACCAAAGTACTAGTGAGTGTGCAATGTATTAGTTTCTATGATATTGTTTTTGTATATAAATTTTTATATGTCCATAGCACCATTGAATGCGCAATGCATTAGTTTATATGACATTCTTTTGTATATAAAATTTCATACACAATATGAATAAGACTGTCAGGTTTGGTTATATATTTATTTGGTGTTTAAGGTATGTTCCGGTAGTTCTCTGTTTAGTTATATATATTGTTGTCTTGCATGAAGTTTTCACCGTTCTTGTTTTAAAATCAATTTTGTATACCACACATGTATACTGTGTTTTAAGTCAATTATGTATAACATACATGTATACTGTGTTTTTTAAATAAAAAAAAAAGAGGTGGCATGACTAATGATGTTGTAGCTGCATGCAGATTCAATTAAATAATTTTTTGAGTGCATGCCTATTTTTTTTTTTTTGCATGTTTTTGGATGTAAATGAACACATCATAGATGTTAGTGAACAAAGTTCACAGTGTTCCTAGTTTTTAGTGATCTTCATATTAGAGTTCTTCAGCGAACTTAGTTTTTAGTAATCTTAGTTTTAGTGACCTTAGTAATAGTATTCATACTTTTAGTGTTCTTGACATAGTTGTAAGTGATCTAAGTAATAGTGTTCTTGGGTCTTTATATATTAGTTGATGGCAATCTTAGTTTTAGTGATCTTAGTGGCTTTGAGACGAGTGATCTTAGATTTTGGTGATCGTCTCATGGATTTCGTACTCATGATTTTGTGTTCTGAGGAGATGTGTATAAAAATAAGTATGTACTGGGATCTTATTAAAGGTGATCTTAGGTATTCATGTGTTAGTTGATGTTGATCTTAATTTTAGTGACCTTAGTGGTCTTGACTTGAGTGAACTTAGATTTTGGTAAACATTATGGGTTTGGTGAATATGATTTTTGTGTACATGAGTTCTTAGTTTTTTAGTGATCTTAAATAGAATGATTTGAGGGAATGTTTATAAAAATAAAGTGTTCTGTGATCATAGTTTTAGTGATCTTGTCCTAAGTGATTATTGTTTTAGTGAACTTAGTGTCTTGTCCTAAGTGTTCTTACATATTGGTAATTTATTGACCTCTTCGCTTTCGGGTTGAGAGGTTGTGCTTCGCTTTTGCTCCTGCATTCGTCAAACACCACTGGTGGAGGACGGACGTTGGCTGCTGCACTCGCTACAGTTGGTAGCCCTGAGCGAATTTTGCAAGGTGGCACAGACTACCAGGAGGAGGATAAACATTGCGTGTATTGAGGTGTTGAAAGGTGCAGTTTATAACACCAATGCGTCAGTTATGCTGTCTACCATGTTAAGAGATACCTACTGCATCAACAACGACGATTTGTATGGAACTGCTTTGCATGGAGCTACAAGAATCTTTGTGAAATTCGTGACGGCTGCTGTATATGACAAGATGGTGGAAAAGTACCAGGATGTGTGTATGCTGGTTAACCCTGGTCTAGTACGTATGAGGGATGTATCCAAGTATTATACTTGGGTAAATATATGGAACGTCCCATTTGAGGCGGATGAGGAAGACATAAAAGCAACTTTCGAAAAGTTTGGTGTTATACATCAAGCAACAGTTGGAAGGTGGTCTGAGGGAATGTATGCTGGACTGCGTGAGGGATCCTATACCCTTAAGATGTCCTTGCGCAAAACTATACCATCATATGTGACATCGAGTGACTTTAGAACTCAGGTATATGTCACATGCGGGGCAGAGAAGAACATGCAGACTGTGTGGAGCGTTTGATCATATGGCTGCGATGTGTCCTCGACAATCGTCACTTGAGACAGATGGTGTGGAGAATTAAATTTACCTGGATGTAACTCATAAGGTACGTACCAGTAAATGGTAACAAAGATAATTATTATTTATCAAAGTTACATAGACACATAGGAATTTTGGGATAGCTAGGTCACAAAAAATGTCCCCCTTTGATACCTACCATAATCTATCTCTCCACAAGTTGCTCTAGACCTATATTAATTGCAAATGAGATATACATCACCAGGAATTTTGGTAAACGTTATTATAAATTTGTGGAATGTATGTTAAAATTAATAAATGATTACATATACACATTTATATAACAGAAGGAGAATTTACAATCATAACACTCACCAATTTGTCTGGAGATTACTGTGTATCATACTCAAAATCCCCTGTCTACATTTATGAAAAATTTACTGGCCAGAACTGAACATAAACATAGACATCTTATCTGAGGTTCCTGGAACTGTCTTGTCCTTCTGCTTAATGCTCAAGTTATGCAGGACTGCACATCCAACAATTTCAGCTCTTATTTGAGAGGTTTTAAGCCCAATATAATCCCTAGAGCGACGAAAATTAAGTACATTACATTAACGTGCCTGTATCACATTCAAAAACAATGGCGACTCTGGTTCCAACAACGCTTCTCCCCGTTGCTGGTTCCATTTTTCGTTTACAAATTAATTTTTATTAAATACAATGTATTACACTAATTTTCATAGAAGGGAAAGGAGTGGAGAAGGAGAGCCAACCAACACAGGAGCATTCTCGGGTCTAAAGGGCATGGAGTGAAATCGTGGAGGACAATCCGGTGGAATGTGTAACATTACCGGAGGTCTCTCAGGTGACTGAGACCATGCGTATAGAGGATGAGGTGAGACAAGGTGAATTGGGTAGTGAAGTTTCAGCTGCAATAGACACTGTTATACAGGGATTCTTGGAGGATCAGAATAGGGATGGAATTTATGAGGAGGGCGATGTGGGTGGTGGGGATGGGCAACCACAGAGGATTTGTGAGGCTGTGGTTGAAGTGCATAAAGTTGAAAGTGCAGATGAGGGCATGCACATAGTTGAGGCATCACGAAAGAGAGAGGCAGGTGCTTCTAACAGTGATGATGTTCTGACACATGCGCAAAGATCTGGTAAGAAATACTCAGTGGGTGTCCCCAAAAAAAGTATCGGGGGGGTAAGGGGCAGGGGAAAGGTGAGGCAAGGAAAAGGCATTGTGAAAAGCATACTGTGCAAAAACGTAATGATCCGTATGGACATCGATCGATTGGTAAGCCCCGATGGCATTTTTAAGTGCCGAACGTTAAATGTAAATGACCTAAGGGCTGATGCAAAGCACAGGATCTTTAGTGACTTTTTAAAGAGACATGGAATACAGATCATATTTTTAAAAGAGCATAATTTTAAGTATAGAAGGGATTTGTTGATAGATGAGTACAAGGTTTATGCTGGATATACTGGGAATCTTAAGGGAGGTGCTGCGGTATTAATAGCTGAGGCCAGTCCTTTTCAATTGTTGCACTGGGAAGAAGGGGGAGATGGGAGAGTAGAGAGGGTGGATGGGGCATGGGGTGGGGTACGAGTGTGTTTTGTGAGTGTGTACATGCCGGCGGACAGCAATAGGCATGTTAAAGAGGATTTTGTTCAGGACACTAATTTATCATATGAGGGGGGTTACCAGTTTATACATTATTTGGAGGGGATTGGAATAATGTGATACATAGGAAGGATGTGGAGCCGTGGGAAGCTGGGTGTGTTGGGAGTCCTACAGGATGTATTGGGGGAGTTGGATTAGTGGATGTAGTTAGTGGGAAGGGGTGGGTGGTGGAGCATACTTATGTGAAGAATGGTTATGCGGCATGTTTGGATCGCATTTATGTATCTCCTGAGATACAAGTTAATAATATGGAAACTGTAAATGTTGTATTTTCGGATCATAGAGAGGTGGTTGTGGACGTGGGATGGGGTGAGTTACCAAAACGTTTTATGAGTTATTGGAAACTAAATGTGAGCTTGTTAGAGAATATGGAGGGTGGACTTAGTTTTGCGGAATTGTGGAAAAATGAATGGAATAAAGGAAAGCTGGGAGGTGATATATTACTGTGGTGGGAGCAATGTGCTAAACTGGGGATCCGTAGTTTTTATATGAGGAAAGGAAGGGAGGTCGGACAGTGGAAATATGGATTACAGAGGCATTTGGAGGGGCAGTTAAAACAGTGTTATGAAGGTTGTCGTGGAGTATATCCAGTTTCAGAGATCGAGGGTATAAAGACGCAATTGCTGTAGATGCAGAATGCAAGGTTTGATGGTGAAAGATTAAGGGGTGGGTTGGAAGATGTTTTATGGGGTGATAAGCCATCAGCTTGTGTTCTGCAGCGATTAAAGATCCGGCAAAATATAATGAATATGTTAAAATTAGAGGTACATCAGGACGTGGGTGGGTACACGGTGGGACAGCAGTTAGTAACGACTGAAGGCATGAGTAGTTTTGCGGATGAACGGTTTGAAATATATATGAGAGGGGGTAATAGGAAGATGGGGGACTTGCATATTATAGAGGAAGGGATATCACATATCCTGGAACCAGAAGAGAGGGTGGAGATAGAGGGGCCCATAAGTGAAGATGAGGTTTTGAAGACGTTACAGGGGATGAGTGTAAGGAAGACGCCAGGGATTGTTAACATTCCAAATGATTTTTATTTAAGTAACTGGGAGGTCTTGAAGGAATGCTTGTTGCATTTGATAAATGAAATGAAGGTAAAGGGATGCATAGGTACGATGCAACGAACAGGGGTCGTAGTCATATTCCGAAGGGGGAAGTGCAGAATAGCATCCTGGATTATAGAGGTTTATCTTTAAAGTGTGGTGTTTACAAATTGTTTGCAAGGGTTTTAAGTAACTGGTTATGTAGTGTTATTGGGAGAGTTATAGATAAGGGACAAATGGGTTTGCCGGGGCGGTCAATGATTAATGGACATGGGAGGTTTAAGGATTTTATAGATGATTGTAGAATGAGTGGAGGGGGTGTACTTGCTTTGGATTGGAAGACTGCTTATGATTGTGTAGAGTGAGAGACATTATGGATGATAATGAGGTGCATGGGTTTAGGCGAGGAAACTGTCCGATTGGCAGAAACATTATACAAAGGTGCAGTACTACAGGTGCAAATTGATGGACGTATGGGGAAGGTAGTTAGTATGGGTAGGGGACTGAGACTGGGATGCCTCATGTCTCAGACCCTATTTGCATGTCTACAGGATCCTTTATGTAGGATGATTAAAGTTGGGGTAGATGAAAGGGGGGGGGTATGGCAGAGAGGTGCTCCTGGTATAGTTGGGTATGTTGATGATGTGACGGTTTTAGTTGGGGGAGAGGAGGGATTAAGGAATGTAGGTCGAATCGTTGAGATGTTTAGTGGGGCAACAGGTATGCGTCTTAATGGAGTTATGTCTAAATTGTTAGAGGTTGGTTCATGGGTGGGAGGGAGCTTGGGACAAAAGTATAGTTGGCAGGTAGTAGATCAAATTAAAGTATGTGGAGTATTATACAGAAGGGCAGGGCAAGAAGCTAGAGAGGCCAACTCTATGAGGGTTGTGCAAGGAGTGTTAAGGAGATTGGGGGGAATATGGACGAATGGGCTGACGATCCATCAGAGGGTCATAGTTATAAATACAATCCTTTCCCCTAAATTGTGGCATGTGTCAGTGGTTTATCCGTTAATGAAGAATGATGTGAGGTTGGTCCAAAAGAAGGTAATGCATTTTATTTGGGGATATGGTTATCATTGGCTTAAGCAGACAGTCGTGACAACATCATTGGGGAGGGGAGGATTAGGATTAATTCCACTGTGTAGTAGACTGAAAAGCATGTATGTGAAACATAGTTATATATGGTTGCGTGGGGATCGGGGTGTAAGGGTGAGTGAGGTTATGGATGATATGTGGCAGTGGTGGGGGGTGGAGGGAATTGGAGGAGTGTATGTGTATGTTAAGATTTTTATTGAGGTTTAGCATACCGGGAAAAGTGTTGGTACGAGTTCTGGGGAAGACTGTGAGGGGTAATGAGGTGATGGAGGGGGATAGTGTCTTTCCTTTATATAATTGGGCAGGTATCTGGGGTGCATTTCGTAAGTTACATTTAAAGTCAAGGGTGTGGGAAACTATGAATAGGTTTTTACATGGGATATTACCCACTAAAGCACGTCATTCGTCTCTCAACCTCTGGGGAGAGAGGACGCTACTGGAGCTCTGACTACCTGCCACCTGGTGAGCACTTCTGCACTTCAGTTTCAAGATGGTGGATCGTGCCGGCAGGCGAGTCAACACTGTTTGCATTGAGCTGATACAGGGATTGTTGAGCACTGCTGCGATGAATGTGCTTCTTCCAGTTATTATTAGAGACCTCTATGGCATTCCTAATGAGGAACTGTATGGTGTTGCCCTCAATGGTTTGAGGAGAGTCTTCGTGAACTTTACGAGGGCCAGTTTCTACAGCAGTATGGTGGCTGAATACCAGGGACGAAGGATGTGCCTTAATTCGATGGTGGAGGTGTATATGCATGATGTATCTACATACTTCACATGGGTTAAGGTATGAAACGTACCATTTGAGGCAACACAGTTTGGAATTGAGGGCGTCTTCAGAAACTATGGTGTTGTTCATGAGGCTATAGGGGGGTGTGGAGGGATGGCCCATATGTAGGACTGCCGGAAGGTTCCTACAACCTCAAGATGACGTTGAGGAGGCCTATACCGTCATATGTTCTGTTGATGGGATACAGAACTCAAGTCTATGTGCATTACGCAGGGCAAATGAGGATGTGCCGTCTTTGTGACTCGTACAAGCACATGGCTGTGCAGTGTGTATGTAAGGCTGCCCCAAGTGTGCCAACGCTTTTGGAGGAGGAACGACAGCTGAGTACGGTAGACACAGAGAGGAATGGGGTGGATGGACAGAGGAAGGCTCTCTGGAGTGAGAAGTTGGAGAATGAGGGGAACCTGTTAGGAATGTGTGTCACACTCCCAGAGGTGACTAATGAGGATCCACCAAGGCCTGTGGCAGAGGAGGAAGGGGAAACATTGATGCAGGAGGTGTTATTGGAGACTGTGCTACAGGACTTTTTGGAGGAAGCTTTGGTCGGCAAGAACCTGGATGGAAGGCCCAGTAATGTGCAGAAGGTGGAAGGACTGCAGGGAAAAGTGGAGGTCTTGGGTGGGCAAGGCCAGGAAACAGTTGTGGTAGCTGAGGTACATCAGGAGGATGTACCTGATGATGATATGAGTTTGGGTGGTAGCTCTAGGAAGTGGCCTGCGGGATCGTCTGAACTGGACGAAGTATTGACACCTGGGCAGACACCAGGTAAGAAGGCATGGACAGATGTGGTAGGGAAAACCACTAAAGAGTGGTGCACAGGGGAAATCGGGTGGGGTGGGGCAAGGGGGGTAGGGGTCTGATTAGGAAGAATGGTAAGGAGAGTGTGAGCATCATAAAGGGGAGTGTGAGCAAGCCACAGCGGCACAGAGGTAAGCTGCCTTTCCTTGAGACCATTAAACGTTAATGGTCTCAAGAATGAAGTCAAAAGGGTCTGGTTGGAGTGGTTTTTGAGAAGGTATGTCGTGGACATTTGTTTCCTGCAGGAGCACAACTATAGGTCAGGATGTGAGTTGCAATTGAGGGGATATAAGATGTTTGTAAGTTTGGCTTTGCATTTAAAGGGAGGAGTGGCTGTGGTGGTCAAGAAAACCAGCTCGTTGCACGTCATGGGGTGGGAGGAGGGGGGAGGGGGGAGGGTTGTTTGGGTGGATGGGTATTGGGGGGAGGGAAGGATATGTTTCTTGGGGGTTTATATGCCAGCAATTAATAATATGAGGGTAAAAGCAGACTTTGTTAGGGAAGTTTTGTTCTACTATCTCAGGGGTTTACCTGCTATTTCGATAGTTGGAGGAGATTGGAATTCTGTGATTCGGCATGGAGATGTGATACCGAGGGGTGCAGGGTGTGTGTTGAGTGTTTTGAGGGATGCTTTATGGGGGGCATCAGGTGGAGCACACATATGTGCAGGGGTGTTAAGAGGCATGGTTGGATAGGATTTATGTTATGCAGGGGATGGGTGTGGAGAGGGTTAGGACTATTGACGTGGGTTTGTCTGATCACAGGGCAGTGTTGGCTGACCTACGGGTAGATGGTGTTCCACGCATATTTCCGAGTTATTGGAAATTAAATGTGCAGCTTTTACAGGAGGAGGATCTAGGTTTGTCCTTTCAGGACTGGTGGAAAGTTTTTTGGGAGGCTAGGGATGAGGATATGAATTTGCTAGACTGGTGGGAGTTGTATGCAAAGGTGGGGATTGCAAATTTTTTCAAGGCACGTGGCAGGGAACAGGCACACTGGCGGTTTGGCCTGCAGAATTACTTAGAGGGGCAGTTGAATGATTGTTATCGGGGGGGGAGGGGGGTAGGGAAGGTGTGAGCAGTGTTACAGGGGAACTTAGAAGTCGTTTAGTGGAGATTCATAACAAATGGTTTGATGCACTCCATGTCAGGGCAGGCTTGGAGGACGTCTTAAAAGGTGACAGGCCATCTGGGTATGTACTAAGGAAATTCAAGGACAGACAGTTGATGACTACTGTGGCGCATTTAGTGGTGGGGGAGGGGGGTTATGTGCAGGGTCAGGGTCTTTCTGATACAGACAGTATCAGTAGGTATGCGGATTATTGGTTTTGGGAGAAATGGAAGAGGAGGGAGGGGGATGTTGGGTTGGATTCATTTGGGGTTATCGGTGCACATCTGGGTTTGGGGCAAGGGGACAGAGAAATGTTGAAGGGCAGTATTAAGGAGGCAGAGGTGGAGGAGGTTGTGAATGGGTTGAGCCAGGGGAAGGCACCAGGAATAGATGGTTTATATGATTTTTTATAGAGCACATTGGGAGAGCCTGCAGAAGTGCCTAGTGGAAGTTCTGAATTATATGTTGAGTAGTGGTAGGATGGGGCAAACACAGAAAACTGGGATTGTTGTATTGGTGCCAAAGGGGAGGGAGGGGAAGGGTTTGGGTGATTATCGTCCGTTGTCATTAATGTGTTCGGATTATAAAACTTTTGCAAAGATATTGGGTAATAGATTGAAGGTAATTGGGGCTATGATACATAGAGGTCAGTATGGGATCCCGGGGCAAAGTATGAGGAATGGACACAGTCGGATAAGGGATTTTATAGAGAACTGCCCGGGAGGGGGTGTCCTTGGTGTGGATTGGGCTCAGGCTTATGACTGTGGGAATAGGGAATTTTTATGGGCTTGTTTGGAGAAGTTGGGCTTTAGAAGGGGGGTAGTGAGTTGGGTGTGCACTCTGTATGAGGGGGCAGTTATGCAGGTGCAGGTTAATGGAAGGCTGGGAGAGCCAGTGCTGATGGAACGAGGCTTAAGGCAGGGTTGCCCGCTCTCGCAGTTGCTCTTTGCATGTGTGCAGCATCCTTTCTTTGAGGCTGTTGAGGGGGAATTGCGGGGGTAAGAGGGGGGGCTGCATGGGGGGGAGATGTTGGTTATGTTGATGACACCACTGTTCTGGTAAAGAGTGGGGGGGCTTTAAGGAGGGTGGGTGAGGTAATTAAGAGTTTTGGGGATGTTTCAGGCATGGGAGTTAATCTAGCGAAGTCGAGGTTATTGGAGGTAGGGACTTGGCTTGTGGGAAGATTGGGGGAGGAGATGGGATGGTTAGTTAGTGACAGACTTAGGGTTTGTGGGATATGGTATATGGCGCAGGTGCAGGATTGCAGGAGGATCAACTCTGAACTAGTAACGAGTAGGGTTCTGGGCAAGCTTAGAGGTTTGAGGGTTAGCGAAGTGGCGTTACAGCAGGGGTTTTTGGTTATTAACTCGTTTGTGTATAGTAAGGTATGGGGTGTGGTGGAGGTGTTCCCTTTGCGGCCGCAGGACATTCAGGAAATACACAGGAGGGTTTTGGGGTTTGTGTGGGGGTTTGGGAGGGCCTGGTTATCCAAGGAAGTGGTTATGACTGATGTGAAATGGGGGGGGGGGTCTAGGATTGTTGGCTTTGGGGCCTAGGGTAATGACCTTATATATTAAGCAAAGGTATATTAGGGTGGGGGGAGAGGGGTATTAGGATTAATAGAGTAATGAGGGATGCTAAAAACTGGTGGAGTGGCAAGGACTTGAGGGATTGCAAGAATTTGCTGAGGTTCTTATTGGCAGTGAGACAGGTTTCAATATTGAAGGTTAAAACGTTGGTGGGTGTGGTGTGGGGACGTGGTGTCTTACAGGGGGCTGCCGTGTACCCCATGTATAACTGGCAGGTGATATGGAGAGAGTTCAGGCTGCTTAAGATACCAGCAAGGGTTAGGGAGTTGGTATACCGTTTCCTCATGGGAATGGTAGCATCCAAGCATGCATTGCATAAAATGGGGTTGGTGAGGGAGGCGACATGCTTCTTCTTTGGGGAGGAGGAAACCACCTTTCACGTGGTATATTTTTGCTCATCTTTGGCGGGGGTGAGGGTCTGGATAGGAGGTGTTATCAGGCTGTTGGGGGGGAGAGTTGGTCGTTTCTTAGGGCCTTGTCGTTGGATGTCAGTGGGGTATCAGGAGCAGTGGAAAGGGCTTTGATGTACGTTATGGCAGATTATTTGTATGTTTCTTGGGGAATGAGGGAAATTAAAGGTCAGTTGAGGATAAAAGCGTTAGCAGCTAGGTTCTATAGAACAATGTGTAGGAATAGATTAATTTACGGGGGCGTTGGGAGTCCAGTTTCTCGGAGGGTTATCGTAACCTCTCTGTGGTGAAACTCCTCCCAGCTCATTGGGGCGGGCAAGGGGCTGGTCTCCTTTCGTGAATGGTGGGTATGGTAAGGTTGTGAAGTTTGTGTTGTATGTGATGTGTGGGTGGAGTATGTGAGGGCATCAATTTGGACCCTGGTTGTGTTCCTTGAGGGTTAATTCATCTTTTATTCCGGCCAGAGACACCCTGATTTCAGTTTAGTTCCACATGTAAGTCATATATATTTTTTAGTAATTGGATAATTATTACATTGACTGTCAGGGATTGGTAGCTTAGGCATCTGTTATGGTGGTTTATATAATGCCGTGGGCCTTGTGCTGTTTTATACTTTATGTGAATTTTGTCCATTGTGTTACCAAGGTAGTTTTTTTGAATTACTTTGGAAAAGATGTTTGGAGACGTTATGCTCCCTAAGTAGGCCAAGAGTCCGATAGTATGGGCTGTTTATTTCATATATGGCGGTCTAAGATTTAGCTGCAGGTACTTCCTGTTACTGTTTTATTCAATGCCTGATATATGCTTATTACATACTTTCTCATATTAATGCATTGTACAATTTTATTTTTATAATGATGTACTATTGAGTTTCAGATAGGGAAATAAGGATTTTATGCACTGTAACTTTTTTTTTTTTTTTTTTATTTTATTTAAAAAACACAATACACATCATACATTTGTGCTATATTTAGGTTACATAAACAAAGAAACATAAACCATTAAATAATAAAAACAAACAACTTCACATTCCTTATCCCAGCACTAAACTTATACATAAGAAAAACACGTTCAACTGTAAATGCTTAATTCCCCCTCCAAAGTGCCCAACCAGCACACACAACATACATGTAACTAAAAACAGCCCACATCTGAACATACAGGTGGGTTTATTATATCCATAAAATACAGCCAGTATCTTATAACACAAAAGGTAATATTATCCTAAGAATGTCACACTTATTTACATTATATATGAAACTTTATATACAAAGACATTCTCATATAATCCAATTCGTTGCACACTCATTAATATTGTATATTAAACTTTATACACAAAGACATAATACTAAACAGCTCAAAAATTACAATATAATAAAGGTGACAAAATAGCCATTTCCACACCTTACCACAGAGAAACTAAACACACTATTAAAATAACAAAGATACACACTCATGTTACATAGCACATTATTATCAGTGTGTTAACAATACTTTGAGTGTTCCTTCTTGTAGTTGTCTCACTGACAAAGATCATTTACCTTATTAAAACTATGATCATCAATGACCTCTTGTCTTTCCACACATGGTTAAACTAAAACATTCACACACAAGAAAACTCTCCAATTATACCACATCTGACATGTCATCCCTCCCATACAACTCTCATGACAATCCTACCACATTTACATATCCTTCATTATGGTCATAACTCGCTCTAGAAAAGGAAAATGGTCCCTTAGTACTTAAGTAGCCAAATTACTGAGTCCCCTTACCGTTATATTTCTATATGCCTCCGGGAACGCAGTTTCCCACCTGTTACCATAAATGAGTTTATTTCTGCATACCGTGCGATAAATTCCTGCCGCAATAGCCCTTACCCTAATCCCCCCGCCTTTTTCCTTCAAGCCCCAGGAATAAAACAAGAAATCTGTCACAATGTACAGTATGGCTCTCTTTACAACCTCAGACACCCCCCTTACCTCTAAAGTTAGGGCACGCAGGATCTCTACATTGCCCCCACCCATTAACTTGAAGACTCTAGCCAGCCACACCCGTACTTGCCCCAACTCCCTACAAAAATATACGGCATGAAAAGCTGTTTCCGATTCCTCACAATGTTCGCATTTCGCTTCCTTTACCAAACCCATCACACACAAAGCCTGCTTTGACGCTAAAATCCCCATTACAAACCTATAAACTAACTCCCTTACCCTAGGCATTAATCTAAGTTTCTGGAAATCATGCCAAATCGTACCCCAATCATACAAAGGGTATACCGCCACCCCTTGCATCACTTCTGGTTTCCTACTCATCTCTACTAACCTTCCCACCTTGAGCTTGTTTACCTCACCTATTACTAACATAACCCTTAGCATATTCTCACATTCCATCAAGTCCTTTCCTCCCCACCAACGTCGTACATCCCTCATCACCCTCCCAACCCTCACCCCTTTTACCCCCCCCTCCCTTACGTACTTTTGTTTAACATACATTGCCTTGACCCTCGGCCCTAGCATCAAAAGCCCTACTCCCCCTCGGCGCACATTCGTCATAACCACCTCTTTACTTAGCCATGCTCGTCCAAAACCCCATATATAACGAAGCACCCTTCTCTGTATCTCCTTTATCTCCTGTTCCCGTAAAGGATACACCACTGCCACGTTCCACACTTTACTATAAACCAATGAATTTATTATTATTGCCCTTTGCATTAGAGTAACATCCTTCGCTCTTAGGTTCCTAATCCGTTGTACAACTTTCTCTCCCACCAATTCTGAATTCCTCCGTCTAGCCTCTTGCTCATCTGCCATATAGATAATCCCACAAATTTTCAGCTGTTCAGTCACATCCCATCCAAACTCCACCCCCATTCTACCCCCCACCCAATCTCCTATCTCTAATAATTTCGATTTAGCCCTGTTGACACGCATGCCTGACGCCTCTCCAAAAAACCTCATTACTCTCTCCACCTTTCGCAAACCTTCGACATCATTGATCAGTATTGTTGTGTCATCTACATAACCAACTACCTCTGTGATCCCCGACCCCTCCTCCTGTAACGTTGTTGCTTCCTCAACCATTCCATAAAACGGGTGTTGCATACATGCAAACAGAATTTGAGACATAGGACACCCTTGTCTCAAACCTTTCTCCATTTTCAACACGCTACCCAACCTACCATTAATTTGCACCTGAATCGTAGCTTCTGCATACAAGGTCTTCACCCATTTTACTATTCCCTCCCCAAAACCCATAAGCCTTAAAGTGTCAACCATGTACTCCCTATTCACACCGTCATAAGCATTCTCCCAATCAATGCCCAAAATTCCACCTCCCTTACAACCCTGCAAAAATTCCCTAATACGACTATGTCCATCCCTCATACTACGACCCGGAATTCCCAACTGACCCTTGTGCACCATACCACCTATTACCTTCTTCATCCTGTTCCCTAAAATCTTCGCAAAAATCTTATAATCCGTACACATTAAAGATATGGCCCTGTACGTGCTCAGTGTTCTCCCCTCGCTTTTTTTCTTTACAAGCACGACCACACCCGTCCTCTGTGACGTTCCCAATTTCCCTTCCTTCAGCATACAATTCAATATCTGAACCAAACAAACATTTATGGTTTCCCAATGCACTCTGTAAAAATCATTGGAAAGCCCATCAATTCCCGGTGCTTTCCCCTTACTTAAATTGAACACTGCCTCTTTCACTTCTTCCATACTTATTATTCCCTCCAATCCCCCTCTGTCCTCCCCACCTTTCCCCAAGACCTTCACCCCTCCTCTTTCTTTATTAACTATCTCCAAATTACCTTTTTCCCATTTCCTTTTAAACCAATAGTCCGCATAATTACTTATCCCCTCAGTTGTCACCAACATTTGCCCCTCAGTATAACCTTCCAAATCGTCACTAACCTCTAAAAGTATTATAGTGGACTCCTGTTGTCTAATGCGAAAACTTCTTAACACACTACTCGACGGTTTATCTCCCCATAGCACGGCATCCATACCTGCCCTTACCCTTAATTCATCAAATCTTTCATTATGTATGTCCCTTAGTCTCCCTCTTAGCCCTGATATTTCTTCAAAAGACTTCTCCTCATCTCTTGCGTAACACTCATTGAGCTGCTGTTCCAAATAATTCTGTAAACCGTACCTCCACCTCGCCTCCTCCCTTCCTTTATATTTATAAAACCCCGCGATACCAGGTTTAGCCCTATTTTCCCACCAATCCAAAATACTCCCTACCCCATCCCTTGCCCTCCACAATTGTCTCCACCAGTCTCTAAACTCTGCGTTCACCACCTCACTCCTCACCAACCTCGCATTTAACTTCCAGAAACTTGAATATGCCTTTACCACTCCCTCCCAATCCAGTTCTACCAAAACTGCCCTATGATCCGAAAACCCTACGTCCACTGTTTTTACCCCTCCTACCCTAACTGCCTCCGTTATATAAATTCTATCTAACCTCGCTGAATAATTTCTCCTAACAAAAGTGTAATCCACTCTCCAAGCCTCACTCCCCTCCACGTCCCTCACCCCTGCATCCTGTAAAACATTGCGTTGAAGATTGAGACACTTATGCAGCATATGGGAATCTTTATTCAGGAAACGTTTCGCCACACAGTGGCTTCATCAGTCCAATACAAAGAGGAAGGCGTAAGGAGAGGAGGAGAATGAGGTAATCAGTCCCTCAACCTGGAGTCGATGTGTTCAGTCCATCAATCTTGTAGAATGTACAGCATAGGGCCGTAGACGTGGCTTATATACTGTAGTGAGGTGACGTGAAGCAGATGGAGGCGGGGTCATAGTGGTACCATCCACTAGTCGAAGTAGGTCTTCGTCCAAAGGTTGAACAAGTGTTGAAGAATTCTTTGTAACAAGACCCCATGATGCTGCCGTGTCTGACAGTTGTGATGAATGGTTTGAAAAACCGACAAGTTGAAGATTGAGACACTTATGCAGCATATGGGAATCTTTATTCAGTGTCTCAATCTTCAACTTGTCGGTTTTTCAAACCATTCATCACAACTGTCAGACACGGCAGCATCATGGGGTCTTGTTACAAAGAATTCTTCAACACTTGTTCAACCTTTGGACGAAGACCTACTTCGACTAGTGGATGGTACCACTATGACCCCGCCTCCATCTGCTTCACGTCACCTCACTACAGTATATAAGCCACGTCTACGGCCCTATGCTGTACATTCTACAAGATTGATGGACTGAACACATCGACTCCAGGTTGAGGGACTGATTACCTCATTCTCCTCCTCTCCTTACGCCTTCCTCTTTGTATTGGACTGATGAAGCCACTGTGTGGCGAAACGTTTCCTGAATAAAGATTCCCATATGCTGCATAAGTGTCTCAATCTTCAACTTGTCGGTTTTTCAAACCATTCATCACACACAAAACATTGCGTAACGACCGTAACACACAACCCGCCCCCCTTGGCTCCACGTCCCCCCCCTTATAACACAGGTCCAGTCCCCCCCAATTACAGTGACTAGAGGTAAACCCCTTAAAAAATACACTAAAACGTCTCTCACAAAATCCTCTTTTACTTTGATTATATTCTCCGCTGGCATATAAACCCCAATGAAACATACTCGAGATGCTCCCCACTCACCATCCACTCTCACTACCCTCCCCCCCCACCCTTCTTCCCACTTTATAATACGTAAGGGACTATTTTCCTTCACAGCCACTGCCACTCCCCCTTTTAACCTAACAGACCCACTTACATACAATTTATAACCTTTTAATGCCAAAGCACAGCCTATCTTATAATTATGCTCTTGTATAAAGCATACATCCACATTATATCTCCTCAAAAACCATTCCATCCATACTCGTTTCACTTCATTCTTCAATCCATTTACATTTACAGTTACTATCGTGAATTATTTTAATAGTGGTGGTTTACCCTTTCTTCTTGGCACACACCCTCCTATACTGTCCTGCTGTATGGCATCTTTCTTGACAGCTTGCTTATTCACCCCCCCTATCCCTTCATTATCCCTAGAACCATTGAACCCTACATTACCCCTTCCCTCTTTCCCCTTATGACATACATCCTTTCTCCAAGATTTTACTCCTGTTCTTTGTCCTGGAGTAAGAACATCGTCCATCTCAGACGTTCCTGCAGTTCTCTTACGAGAACTTCCCTCCCCACACACCTCGTCACCTGTCTTTTCCGCCCTATGGACCTCTGCCACAATGTTGTGCACATTAACATTAGTGCACACAGTATTCCTAACCTCCTGATCTTGCTGCACCGTTGCCTGCACCAGGTTACACCCTTCATCCACCTGTCCCTCTTCAACGTCATGCAAAAAGGAACTAAGTACTTCCTCCAGCAAGCCATCCTGTTGGCCCGTACCCTCCTCATCAGACGTCGATGTCGTCTGTCCCTTATCAACTGTTAGTGTTACACTTTCTTCCATGGTCGCCTCAGCCCTATCCACTTCGTCACTCCATCGGCAAGGAATCTTGTTTGGCCTTACTCCTTCCTCCGACACCCCCAGAGCATTCCTCTGTTGTAAGATCACTGGTACCTGTTCCCTCCGTCCAGCTTTTTTATAGCATTGGGCCGCCATATGTTCAAAAGAACCACATAATCTGCAAGTCTTCCGCTGCCCTGAGTAGTACACGTAGACTTGCGTTCGGAAGACCTCCATAAATACGTATGATGGAATTGGCTGCCTCAACGTCATTTTCAGCGTAAATGATCCTTCGGGTAGCCTCTCATAAGGTCCATTTTGCCACACCCCCATCACTGCTAAGTGGATTTTCCCATAGCTGCTAAACACCGCCGTCACATCATGCTCCGTCGCCTCAAAAGGCACGTTTCGTACTTTCACCCACGTCACATAGCTGGACACATCATGTAAGCAGACTTCCACCATAGTGTTCACTGCCAGCCTCTTCTCTTGATATTTGTTGACTATGCTTGTGTAGAATCCTGCGTCTTTAAACTTGATGAAAATTCTCGACACACCATTTACTGCTACTCCATATAATTCTTCGGTCGGTATTCCATATACCTCACTGATGATGGCATGCAGTAACACGTGCATGGTTGTTCCTGTAAGCGTGCCACGCACCAATTCCACACAAACAGTGCTCACCCGGCGTCCAATGCGATCCGCCATGTTGTATGTACAAAACAGGAAAACTGCCCAGTATATCAGTTGTATCAGGAGCTACTGCGCAGCCTGTCCGCACGGCACAATAGCGATGCGAACAATTCTATGCTCCCTAAGTAGGCCAAGAGTCCGATAGTATGGGCTGTTTATTTCATATATGGCGGTCTAAGATTTAGCTGCAGGTACTTCCTGTTACTGTTTTATTCAATGCCTGATATATGCTTATTACATACTTTCTCATATTAATGCATTGTACAATTTTATTTTTATAATGATGTACTATTGAGTTTCAGATAGGGAAATAAGGATTTTATGCACTGTAACTTGGCAGTTTCGATACCTTATTTTAGGATTTTGTTATTTGTATGGGCTGTTAATGTATATATAATGTTATGTCTTTTACTTGCGGGTGTTTCCTGCTCAGTGTTTATGTGGGGGGTTTCATTGTGATATGTGCCATTGTAATGTTTATTGTAGGCTTTGGTTTGCCTAATGTTTAAGTTAATGTACTGTATAATTTTAATTTTTGTATGTTATATGATATTTACTGTGTACTTTGTGCAAGGGATCTAATTGTACAGAGCTGTGGGGGGTTTTGTATGTGCACAGATAATAAATTGTGAGTTTTTGTTTTTGCTAATGTTATTTTCTGTGCTGGAGCTATCTCGCTCTTTATTCTGTTAAGCGTTTCCTGCTCTTTGCGGGAAGTTTTATTGTGGTATGTCATTGCACTGTTTATTTTAGGTTTAGGTTTGTCTTTTGTTTAATTTATTGTAATGTATAATTTTATCTTTTGTATGCTGTATCATATCTTCTCTGTATTTTGTGTAAGGTGGTCTTATTGTACAATGTTTCGGGGTTTTGTTTTTTGCACAGGCATGAATTGTAGGTTTTGACTTTGTTAATGAATTTTATGTGCAGGAGTTATCTTGTTCTTTTCATTCTGTTAGGTGATGGTATATCCTTTAATACAATATGAACGTAACACTTAGGGTATGCCATGGGGTTGATGGTAGGTCATTGTATTTGCAAATGGCTAATCATTGGGTTATTTTATTTATTTATATGTTGTACTATGTCTTTTTAAATAAAAATATATAAAAAAAAGTACATTTGTATCAGATGAGCATTGTGCAGTCCACATGTTGTGTTTTGTGTGGGGAAGCAGAGACTGCATATCATGTGGTGTATTTTTGTGAGGGTATTGCAAGGGTACGTCTATGGTTTCGTAGGGTCTTGGATATGGTTGGAGGAGGTAGGTTAATGGTATTGAAAGCATTGAGTTTGGACATAGAGGGAGCAGGTGATAGTGTGAGAAGGGCAGTCATGTGTTTGGTAGTGGATTATATTACTATATCGTGGGCTATGAGGGAGGTGGAGGTTTCAGGTCCAGCAATCCCAGCCCCCCTGACGCACTGGTAACATGACAACCTCTCTCTTAACAACCCGAACCCCACAAGAATTTAAATACCATCCTCAGAATGCCAGATATCACCTTCCCTGTTAATGGGAATACGGCCACCACATACCACACCTTAGTATACAATAAGACGTTAATGATAATAGCCTGTTGCACAAGGGTCAGGTGATATGGCCATAATGCTCCCAGGCGACCCTGGATTCGATCCATCAACCTATTCGAGTTATCCTCTCATACTGTACCCAGGTCATCTGCATAGATGAAGCCACATATTTTCAAAGAGTCCACCTGCTGCCTGACGATGGTACATTCCCATACTACCCTCCCTACCCAATCCCCTAACCCCATGACCATGGACTTTTCCTCATTCACTTTCATACCAGTTGCACCTCCGAACAATTGCACAACCTCATCAAAAGCCCCCATCGACATCCCCTACCTTACCAAGGCAGTTGCATCATCAGCATAACCAATCACAACAGGCCAAACCCTCCCTTCCCCAATCCCTCCCCCCTCCCAGTGCACATGCGTTGCTCTACCATTCGATAAAAGAGGTCCTGTACACATGCAAACAACAATTGTGACATAGGACACCCCTGTCTAAGTCTCCTCCCCATTACAACCTCCTCCCCCAATCATCCATTTATCTGTACCCTTGCCATGGCACCCCGGTACAACGCATCTGCCCAACCCACAATTTCATCCCCAAAACCCTGTCTCCTGAGGACAGCTCCCAATGCTCCTCTATCCACCCTATCATATGCCCCCTGCCAATCTAATACCAACAAAGCCGCCCGCCTCCCCCCCCCCATTGATTCCACGAATCCCCTAAGTACCCTATGCCCCTCAACCATAGACCTCCCTGGCAACCCAAACTGAGTTTTCGATACCACCCGCCCTACTATGCACCTAAACCTATTCCCCAATACCTTGGCAAACAACTTATAATCTGTATAATAATGAGATAGCCTTGTAGTCCCTAAGGGTGTGCTGCCCCTTTCCCTTTGGAACCAACACCACCACGGCAGTTGCCTGCTTCCCTCCCAATGCTCCCCTCTCCTTCATGGAATTCAATAACCTTACCAAAAAATCCCTTATCAGATCCCAGTGCTGTAGATAAAACTCTGCTGGGAGACCATCTATTCCTGGAGCTTTGCCCTTATGCATCCCACTTAAAGCCCTCCATATTTCCTCCTCTGTTATTACCCTGCCCAATGCCTCCCTATCACTGCTCCCCTAACTGTAGGGCACACACTCACACACCTGCTCTAAAAATTCAACCCCAACTCCACCACTTTGCCAATACCCCTCCATTCGAGGCCCATAACACTTGCTCCTCCTTATAACCTCCCACTGACTCGTGTACCTCCAACCATGGAATAGCAGTAGCTTGCTGCTGTTGCTTCTGTCTACACAAGACACACACCGATGGCCTGTTGCCCCATGACACCTCTTCCACCCCCGCCTGTACCCTCACCGTTTGAAACCTCTCGTCCTGTAACTCGCGCAGTCTCTTCTTAATAGCAATAATGTCATCCATGGGATAATTACCCACCACCGCCCCCTCGCATAACAACCCCTTAGCCTATCCTCCAAATAGTTGGCAAATCCATACTTCAAGTTATTGAACCGTTTCCTTTCCCTCACATAATGTCGCCTAATCTTTTCTTTAGACACACAATGACACCATGTCACCACATCCTCCACCCCATTTGCTTCCCCACTAAGCCCCTCTCACAGTGTTGTAAACCCCTCCAAACCCTCCTCGTCACCTAGCACGCTTGTGTTTAACTTCCAATAACCCCTATAGATACCCACCAGTGACTCCCACCCCACCACCGCTACTACTGCCCGATGATCCAAATAAGCAACCTCTATTGTATGGAATTTTTTTACTAAGACCTCTTGAGAGAGATACAATTTGTCTAAACAAGCCACAAACCCCCTCCTTACGAATGTGTGCTCAACCTCCCACTACTCCCCTCCAAATGCATCCCTTAACAGAATATCCCTCAAGAGGCCATGCAAGGCCACAGACACATATCCTGCCCCTTTTGGTTCCACGTCTGCCTTTTGAATAAAACAGTTCCAGTCCCCTCCTATAATTGCCACAGCTGGTAAGCAGCATAAGACAAAAAACTAGATCATCACACACAAAATCCCTCTTCACTTTCACATCATGTTCTACAGGTGCATACACACAAAAGACACCCTCTCTCCCATGCACCACCCATCCACATGCAACACCCTCCCTCCTCCTCCCCCCTCGCATCTTAACAAAACAAATGGGCTCGCCTCCTTGATCATGATACCCACACCTCCTTTCAGATGGGCAGATGGCAGAGTCACCACCTGAAACCCTGCCACCTCCAACACTCTACCCTCCCAAAAAATTGTGCTCCTGGAGAAACACAACATCCACTCTAGATTTATGCAGAAACATTCTAAACCATTCTCTCTTTACACTATTACATAAACCATTCACATTTACCGTCATACACCTGAGGGCGCTTATAGTTTCCAACCCTCCCTCTTCTCTCAATTCTTCCCTGGTCCTCTTCCACCTGGGGCATCACTGGTCTTCACACCACCTTCCCTCCCTCCCCCATTCTTTCTGTGTTGCTTGTCATGGCCACCACTACAATTCCCTTCCTGCCTCTCAAGCCTCTGCGCCGGTGTCAGAACATCATCTGAGTCTGATGCCGCCACTCTCTTCCTTGTGTTGATCTCCTCCTCCATGTCACTGTCAAAGGAGGCCTCACAATGTACCTCAACCTCCACCATGCGTTGTTCCACTAAACATGGCGACATCTCTTGCTCACTGCTGGGTTTGTTATCCCCACTGTGCTCCTGTCTTGCACTTGTCACTGCCTTCAACCCGTGTCTGTGCACCATCCCAGGTACATCCTCCTCCTCAGTTGGTGACAAAGTCCGCAACACTTCCATCAGCTCTTCTTTAAGTGCCAGCACTTCCTCGTGTACGTGCACCTCTGCACTTGCCTCCGTCAAAGTCGTGGGTCCAGGTAAGTCCCGGCATGCCTCACTCATGACAGTCTCAGTGACGGGCTCCTCCACAACCTCACTCCACAGACGACCACGCCCTTGCTCGTGCCTTGAGCCCTCAACGACTACATCCAACACGAGAACAGGGGCCTTACCAGTCTGTGCAGGCACCCGCCTCTGCTTCACATACATTGCCGCCATATGATCATACACCCCCACATAGGTGGCAGGCACGTCGCTGCCCAGTGTACAACACTAGAACCTGTGTCTTGAAATCCTCCAAAACAACATAGGATGGGATAGGATGCCACAGAGTCATCTTCAGGGAAAATGTTCCTTCCAGACGGCCCACGTAAGCACCCACTGCCCACTTGCCTTATTGTGCCAGATATACAGTCCCATAAGCCTCAAAAACACTTCTTATGTCTGCTTCATCCGCCTCAAAAGGTATGTTACGGAGCTTCACCCATGTGAAGTGCCATGAGATGTCAATCTCACTCGCACAGCCGGTGTAGCGCCTATACTCATGTCTTGAAGCTGAGCCACCAATGACTCATACACAGATGTTGAATTCAATTTCAAGAAAATCCTGTATGCCCCATTCATGGCTAAACCATACACCTCCTCATCCAGGATTCCATATGCCTCCCTTATGATAGCCGAAAGTAACACTTTTGCAGACATGGGCGAAATTGCTCCACGGATCAGCTCAATTCCAACGGTGTTTATGCGACGCCTCATATTGAGCGCCATGTTGATATAAGGTGGCTCGTCTGAATGAACAGCAGAGGGGTGCAGAGCACAACCGCACTCTACCACAGTCAGACAGCGAATGTTTGCACATTATTGGCAAACACAGTTTCTAATACTAACCTAACATATTATAATAAAAAAGGAAACACTAAGCTGACAAACATACACACACACACACACATTATATATATATATATATATATATATATATATATATATATATATATATATATATATATATATATATATATATATATATATATATATATAAATATATATATAAATATATATATATATATTATATATATATATTATATATATATATATATATATATATATATATATATATATATATATATATATATATATATATATATATATGGTCAGTGGTCACCTGCGGTCATACCTGCCTAAGCTCTTGGGAGTTGTTGTGGGCTGTTACCAAGTAGTGTTTTAGAATCTCAGGTTCAAGTGTTGGAGATTTCACTTCTTCAGGAGGAAAATAGGAGGCTGAAGCTTCGCATAGATGAGTTTGGGAGGGAGTGTGAGAAGGATTTAGCTGGTAAGGAAGGATTGATCACCAGCAGTGATAGTGGCAGCCGCTTTAAATGGCAAGTGGTTCATAGTTCAGGAAGAAGGAAGATGAGGAGAGTCAATAGAGAAGATGTGAAGGCAGGAAATCGATTCTCTGTTCTCCAAGACGAGTGTACTTCAGTGGTTAGTGAGGTTGAGGGTACCACTGATTCCCCTGCTAAACAAGGTAAGAATATTTTAATCGTAGGCAATTCTCAGGTAAGATATAGGGACCGTGCATTTTGTAACAGACAGAAAGGTCAGACAGAGAGTGTGCCTTCCTGGAGCTGGTGATGGTGAAAAAGTCAGCGGGTTGGATAATATTATGTCAGCTAATGGGAACAAGCCCATTATCTGTCTTAGTGCTGAGGGTAATGACATTGGGAAGGGCAGGAGAGAGGAGCTGCTGGATAAGTACAGGTTAGCCATAGAAGTAGTTAGGTCTAAGGGAGGGATCCCAGTCATATGTCGCATCTTGCCTGGAAAGGGAGTGGGCAGTGAATGGATGTCTAGGGCAATTGGTATAAATTGCTGGTAAGACAGGTACGGCAAGGAACTTGCAAGGGATGGGGTTCATCTCTCTTGGGATGGAGTGGTTGCATTAGCCAATTTAGTTGAGAGGGTAATTGATGACTTGTGTAGGAATTTAAGCTGATAGATTATAGAAGTTTGTTTTTGGGAAACAATCAGGCTACAGCATTAGGGTTGAAAACAGCAGTTATTATCGGGATACCTCAGAGATATGTTTAAAAGACAATATTCAAAATAAAGTTCCTAGTAATGGCAAATCAATTGATCAACAAACAAAGAGAGATAGTATAGGGCAACGAATGACTAGCTTCCTTAAGGTTTGCTATACAAATAGTAGGAGTCTAAGAAATAAGATGGATGAGCTAAGATTACTTGCAAGTGTAGGTAATATTGATATTATTGGTATAACAGAGACCTTGTTCAACCTGAAAGATAAAGAAATGCCTTCTGAATGCAACATTACAGGGTTGTAAACTATTCCACACTGATAGCGTCAACAGGAAGGGTGGTGGAGTGGCAATGTACGTCAGAGAAAATTTAAATTGTTGTCTTAGATATGATTCAAGATTAGAAACATCGAACACTGAGTCTGTGTGGCTACAGTTTCTTGATAGGGACTGCAGTAAGCTGTTATGGGACGAAATTCATAAGGCATCTAGATATGAAAATGTTGTGATAATGGGAGATTTCAACTTTATACAAATTGATTGGAACAATAAGACAGGAGTCTAGTGACTTTCTTGATACGGTTCAGAATTGCTTTTTGGAATAGGTTGTGACAGAACCAACTAGAGGAAGCAATCTGATTGACTTCGTTCTTGCCAACAAAGATTCACTAATTAATCATCTTGAGGTTAATGATGACCTTGGGGAAAGTGATCACAAATTACTTTGCTTCAATATATCATGGAATTACCCACATAACTGCAATCAAATCTCTGTCCCAGATTTTTGCTTGGCCGACTTCATGGGACTGAAAAGTTATCTGGGTGGGCTAAATTGGGATGTCCTGACTATGGGTCATGTAGGTGATCTTGGTTGCCAATAATGACGTTTTTCAGAGCATAGTTCTAGCTGCCCAGACAACTTTTGTTCCAAGTAGGGTAATTAGACCTAACAAAAATGATCCCAAATGGATGAACATTAGATTAAAACATCTCACTGGTCAAAAGAGAAGCATATATAGGCGTATCAAAAGAGGGGATGGGCAGTTAAGCAATCAATATATTAAATTAGAGAAATAAAGAAAGGAATAAGAAAAGCAAAAAAGGGATTATGAGGCTAAGGTCGCAAGGGATTCAAAGACTAACCGAAAAGGGTTCGTTCAGGTATACAGAAGTAAGATTAGGGACAAGATTGGCCCATGTGGCATGCAAAGAGTACGTAACCTTTATTCGGCGCATGTACACACCCTCATTTACAGGCTATCTCCCCCAACCAGCGATCCAGGTTGCTAAGAGTTGATGATGGGGCCCCGTCGTTCAATTAGTGACCAGGTTCTAGTCAATAAGATGGTTTTGGCAATCGCAGAGGTTATGTGGGTACCGCTCTCCTGTCTGCCCTTGTCATTCCCATTCTAGAGCTGGTTGAAGCACGGTCTGCTATCTTGTGGCTTCTATTCTGCCTTGCTTACCGTGGAGTGCACTATACTTATCACTGTACATAATGTACATATTGCTGTTCTAAATTGGTGAAGGATAATATAAGTCTAAACTTTTTCTGCTGTGTTTATTTTGCTCCCATTACACCCGGGATAACAGGCTATTTGGAATCCTGGGTTGTAATATGGGTAGCCTGTCCGAGAGCTGGAGCTGGACTTAGAGAAACGGTTGAGCTTAGGGTGAAGCTCGTAGCAGAAACATTGTGCAGCTTGCTGTCTGGCATTGCATTAGCTTGGCCTACGCTTTACAAATTTTGCGTGTTAGTTACTGTTATGGTCAGCTTTGCTATTGTGTGATCGTTCAACAGCTCGCTGCTAGCTTGTTCGGTGTGCTCGCTTCGCTACGGTCAATCTTCTAGAACAGTGTAGCTGTCTGGCATTGCTTTACAAATTTTGCGTGTCAGTTGTTACTAGCCTGTTCGGTGTGGAGAATTTTGCAGTCGGCTTTGCTTGTATGCGTATTCTGCAATCGTACTGTGCATAGCTAAGAGTGTTCTGCAAATTAACGTGTTACGTTGGGGTATTCTGCAATCGTACTGTGCATAGCGAATAACTTATTCCACCTAGACGAGTCAGACGTCTGGTGTCGGCATATACTTTGCATAACCTACCTAAATTGTCCCTACAGCGTTGTTGGCAAATTGCTCGTTCCATTGGCATTAAATACAAACGCACTCTCACAGCTGCGCAACTGCGTTCACTGATTGCTGACAAACTTATAGAAGAAGAGATGGCACATCAGACTCCTCCCTCTACGGGAGCTAGGGCAAAAACTCCTATGTTCTCGCACGAGGAAGATGATACACCTACGGAGCAAAATGGTCAGTATAGTGCAGCTGGGTTGTCTCAGGGTGAATCAGCGTCGTTGGCACTTGAGCTGGCAAAAATCAATCTTGAGCAAACTAGGGAACAGAGAGCATTCGCAAGGGAAGAATTTGATAGGGAAAGAGAAAGGAGGCAGTTTTCGCATTTTGTAAATGATTTTAGTTTACAAAAAGCAGTACAGCTTGTTCCCCGCTTCAATGAGGCCGAACCAGAAAATTTTTTCGAAAGCTTCGAAGATCAGGCTCGAGCCTTGAGGTGGCCGGAACAGCATTGGGCATCGTTGGTTCATACAGCATTATTGGGTAAGGCACAGGAATTTACGTCAGTATTAAATGACGCTGAATTTTCTGATTATCAAGTAGTGAAGACCACAGTGTTGGGAGCATATACATGTATCCCAGCCAAATATAGAAAAAAATTTAAATTAAGCAGGCGGCAGCTTGGTCAATCCCTAGTGGACTTTGTGAGACAGCAAACCAAAGCTTTTACCAGCTGGTATAAAGCAAGTGGTGTCTCTACCTTTGAGGAGCTGGTACAGCTTATTCTGATTGATAACCTGCTGGAGTCTGTGGGACCAGAGGTTCGAGTCTTTCTGCAGGATCGTGACTTAACCACTGCATTGGAGGCAGCCAGGTTGGCTGATACCATCGAAACTAACCGCTCCTTGTCCGAGCGATCCCGTCTCTTTTCAACAGCCTGGCATGAGCAGAGATCGTCAACCTTGGAGAATGAAGTGCCAGCCGGAGGGAGAACGTCTACGTCAGCCAACTAAGTCACCTGGTGAGCCACGCTTCTAAACATATGGTCCACCTGCGGAGAGGCAAACTACTCATGGTGCATCTCGACAACAGTATCCAGAGAGACACCAGCCAGAACGACACCATTTGCAACGTCAGCAGGGAGTAAAGGGCAAGCCTGTCGTCTGCTTCCTCTGCAACAAAGTAGGTCACATCCGTCCCAACTGCCTCCATAAACCCCAACCCATTGGGAAAATCTCTAATATCCCTAGTAACATGCCCCCTAGAGAAGTAGAAAAAGATATGGCCCCTTATTATTGCAAGAGTCTTATTTCCCTTCAGGAAAACTTAGAAACAATTGAAGTAAAGACCTTTAGAGATACTGGAGCATATTGCTCACTTGTAAGAGAAGGAATATTACCCCTTTCAGAGAACACTTCCTTGAATTCCTCTGTTTTATTGGAAGCATTTGGAGGAGCTATATATTCTGTTCCTTTGCATAAAATTTATGTACAGTGCAAATATTACACTGGGTACTTGACTGTAGGTGTCTCAAAAGGATTTCCCATGAAAGATGTCATGTTATTACTGGGTAATAACATTACTACTGTTAGTTCGTGTCCTGAACCTATAATGATTAATTCTTCTCCGGTGTTGGCCATAACTCGGGAACATCCCAAGGGTTGTCTGGAGGGAATGTTGACCTATCCTTGGACGACTCCGATCTCGGAATAGCCACGTTGTTTTACGAGGCACACCGGCCAGAGCCTCATAAATAAAGTGAACAGACCCCGATCAAGCCTTCCTATTCCCAGGTTGCAGGATTGCCAGATGTCTGTTTCCATGCCCGAGGGACTGTCCTTCCGGGAGGAACAACGAAAGGACCCTTCTTTAAAATTCGCTTTTGAGCCAGCCATGGGTAAATCCTCTTTGGGTCATCCGGTCAAGTATGATGTTAAAAACGATTATTTGATCTACACTGAGACTGGTAAGGAGATAGAGGGCCGGCAATTGTTTAACAGGTTAGTGGTTCCAACAAAGTATAGACCTCAAATATTAAATATAGCTCATGATACTTCATTAGGAGGTCACTTAGGAATTACAAAAACCTTGTATAGAATCACAAAAGGATTTTATTGGCCAAAATTAAAGAAAGATGTGAAGAATCATATTAGGTGTTGCCGAGAATGTTAGCTAGTAGGGAAACCTGGACATTCCATTAAACCTGCACCTCTCCAACCTATACCTGCTGATGGAGAACCTTTTGCAGATTTAATTATAGATTGTGTAGGTCCACTACCTAGGTCAAAGTCTGGAAATCAATATTTACGATTATGGATAAAGTAACCAGATATCCTGAAGCAATTCCCATGCGTAGTATTAATACTAAAGCTATTCTCAAAGCTTTAACCAAATTCATTTCTTGTTTTGGCATTCCTAAAACTATTCAAAGTGATCAAGGTACTAACTTCACTGCCAAAGCATTTAGGGAAGTATTAACTAGGTTAGGGATAATCCACAACTTATCCACTGCCTATCATCCTCAGTCACAAGGCGCCTTGGAAAGATTCCATCAGACATTAAAAACAATGATGAACTTTTTGCATGCACTTTCCTACAGAAAGGGATGAATCACTACCTTTGTTGCTGTTCTCAGTACGAGAGATGGTGCAAGAGTCTACAGGGTATAGTCCGTTTGAGCAGATCTTTGGGCACAATGTACGAGGTCCTCTTCAGGTGCTCAAAGAAGGATGGATAGGAGAAGACGTTAGCTCAACTCTCTACAACCCGTCTTCAAGGTTGCAGGTGGCACGTCAGTTAGCCAAGGCTAACCTAAAGACAGCTCAAAGTAAGATGAAACAGAGGTATGACAGAAGTGCACAATTCCGCTCCTTCCATACAGGAGACAAGGTGTTGGTGCAGGAACTTATACCTGGCCACATCTTGAAAGCTAGATTTACGGGACCTATGCAGATTGTAAATTATGTGGTAGCTCCCATTGATAAGACCTCAAAAACTAAAACTTACCACATTAATCAATTAAAATATTTCCATACACCAGATAAAGTCCCAGTAATGACTGTCCTCTACCGCTGAGGACGGCTCTGATTCTTTGCACTTTATCTCTGAAATTAATATTAAACTTTCAAATTCTGTCCTCAAGGATCCTAGCCCTTTAATGGAGGGATTATCTGAAACCCAAACAACAAATTTAACGGAGCTTCTACAGTCATATCCTAATATTTTTTCGGATGTGCCGAAAAAATGTACGTTAGGTTATCATGATGTGGATGTGGGAAACTCTAAACCAATTAAACTCTCCCCCTACAGAGCTAATCCTGAAAAGCAAAGGCTACTTCAGCAGGAAGTAGAATTTTTGTTAAAGCATGGTTTAGTGGAGGAGTCATCTAGTCCATGGGCTTCACCGTGCATCCTTGTGAAGAAGGCTGATGGAGGTTTTCGTATGTGTACAGACTACCGTAAGGTGAACGAGGTCACAATTACAGATGCTTACCCTCTTCCTCGTCTGGATGACGTAATTGACTTTGTGGGTAAGGCTACTTTTGTGTCCAAGTTAGATCTCCTTAAAGGCTACTATCAGGTACCTTTGACGGATAAGGCGAAGGAAATCTCTGCCTTCGTAATTCCAGGAGGTCATTATCAATACAGTTACCCCCTTCGAAATGAAAAATTCCCCCTCTTCATTCCAGAAACTTACCCATCAGGCTATTAAAGGACTTGAAGGCACGGCAGCGTACCTAGATATTATTGTGGTGTCTGATACTTGGGATCAACACCTACTTAGACTTAAGGCTCTTTTTGAGACCTTTCAGAGTTCTCATTTAACAGTTAATTTATCTAAATCTTCCTTGGGCCAGACCACTACCACTTTTCTAGGCCATGAAGTAGGTAGTGGTAAAGTTGCACCTAAACTTGCTAAAGTTTTTGCTATTAAAGATTATCCAGTTCCTCATGATAGGAAATCTCTTCAACGTTTCCTAGGCATGATAGGATTTTACAGAAGATTCTGTAAGAATTTCTCAGATATTGTAGCCCCTCTTACCTCTCTTACCAGTCACAAAGTTCCCTTTAATTGGACCTCAGACTGTAACACTGCTTTTAATAAAGCAAAAAGATTATTGTGTATTGCACCCATTCTCTTGTCTCCAGAGTTCTCCAAACCTTTTTCATTACAGGTTGATGCTTGTGAGTCTGGGGTTGGGGCAGTACTATTACAAATCGGGAACAAGGAGTTGCAGCCTGTAGCATACTTTTCAGCCAAGTTCCAGCCACATCAGAGGGCTTACTCTACCATTGAAAAAGAAGCCCTCGCGCTGGTACTGGCTTTGGAGCATTTCGATGTTTGTGGGCCAGACATCGCAGGTGGTCAGTCTACAGTGATCACAATCCTCTAGTATATCTCCAAGCCATGAAGAACCACAACACAAGGCTTATGCGCTGGACGCTAAGGCTGCAGCCCTATAATATTTCCATTAAATATATAGCCGGCAAAGAAAATATGTTGGCAGACTCTTTATCTAGAGTCTAATATTTTTATTTACGTTAGGATGTTATTTGTGGTAACCCCTTTTCACGCTCTTTTTTTTTTTTTTTTTTTTTTATCCCCTGGTGTGGGGTTTTTTTTTTTTTTTTTTAGTGAGGGGATGCGGGCTACCCTCCGCCTGTATCTTGGACCTATGCTAGCCTGTCTGACTGCTGTCTCACTCTAAATTTAGGGGTTGGCTTTTGGTCACGAGAAAAGCTGAGCTCTATCTAAGAGTTGGATGGTGGAGAGGAAAGGCGGTCGCATTATTTTGTGCCATGGCAGCAGGGTTACCACTGGGAGGTGGCAGCCTAATCCTGAGCCTTCTCGGGGTGGGGGTGTGGCATGTACACACCCTCATTTACAGGCTATCTCCCCCAACCAGCGAACCAGGTTGCTAAGAGTTGATGATGGGGCCCCGTCGTTCAACTAGTGACCAGGTTCTAGCCAATAAGAAGATGGTTTTGGCAATCGCAGAGGTTATGTGGGTACCACTCTCCTGTCTGCCCTTGTCATTCCCATTCTAGAGCTGGTTGAAGCACGGTCTGCTATCTTGTGGCTTCTATTCTGCCTTGCTTACCGTGGAGTGCACTATACTTATCACTGTACTTAGTGTACATATTGCTGTTCTAAATTGGTGAAGGATAATATAAGTCTAAACTTTTTCTGCTGTGTTTATTTTGCTCCCATTACACCCGGGATAACAGGCCATTTGGAATCCAGTGATAAGGATATGTGTGAAATTCTCAATTCCTACTTCCTCTCAGTTTTCACCCAGGAAAATACTAGCGATATTCCTGAAATAATAGATTATGTAGAACAGGATAATAAACTATGTATGATTGCGGTAACTAGTAATATGATCCTCAGACAAATAGAGAAACTAAAGCCTAACAAATCCCCAGGCCCTGATGAACTGTTTGCAAGGGTGTTAAAGGAATGTAAAGAGGAACTTAGCATACCTTTAACTAATCTTTTCAACATGTCACTACAAACTGGCATAGTGCCTGATAAGTGGAAAATGGCAAATGTAATACCTACTTACAAGGCAGGTGACAGGTCCTTGGCTTCGAACTATAGGCTAATAAGCCTTACCTCCATAGTGGGAAAATTTATGGAATTAATAATTGCCGAAGCAATTCGTAGCCATCTTGACAGGCACAGATTGATTAATGAATCTCAACACAGTTTTACAAAGGGGCGTTCCTGTCTTACGAATTTACTAACTTTTTTCACTAAGGTGTTTGAGGAGGTAGAGCATGGTAATGAATATGATATTGTGTAAATGGACTTCAGTAAGGCTTTCGATAAAGTTCCACACCAGAGGCTATTGAGGAAACTTAAGGCACACGGAATAGGAGAATTTTTTTTCCTGGGTTAGAGGCATGGCTGACAAATAGACAGCAGAGAGTTTGCATAAATGGGGAGAAATCAGAATGGGGGCACGTCACAAGGGGTGTTCCTCAGGGGTCAGTAGCGCTGTATAGTCCTTGTGGCTTAGCGCTTCTTTTTGATTATAATAATAATAATCAGGGGTCAGTGTTGGGCCCGTTGTTGTTCACAATTTACATAAACGACATAGATGAGGGAATAAATAGTGACACAAGCAAATTTGCTGATGACACCAAAATAGGCCATCCAATTCATTCTAATGAGGACACTAGAGCACTCCAGGATGATTTAAATAAACTGATGAAATGATCGGAGAAGTGGCAGATGCAGTTTAATATTGACAAATGCAATGTTCTAAATGTTGGACAGTTAAATAACCATGCCACATATAAACTAAATAATGTAGATCTTAATACTACTGATTGCAAAAAGGATTTAGGAGTTCTGGTTAGCAGATAATGTGAGTGGTCACGAAAGCGCTTGGAATTTCTCTATTTTTTCAGAGTGGTTGTTTTGCATATTCCGAAATCACCTGTTTACTGTGATCTTATTGCATATATATATATATATATATATATATATATATATATATATATATATATATATATATATATATATATATATATAATGTATGTTTGTCGACCGTACTAACCTTATACCGCCTTCAGAGACAGCACAATGTATGCATCATTGTCCTCATCGCTTCCGGGCCGTGTGGACGTGCTGCGCAGACGCTCCCGATTCAGTTGATTTTCTGCGCAGTTTGCCTGTTTTGAGCAATCAACATGACGGATAGACATGGCAGACGTGTGAATACTGTCTGTGTGGAACTAGTACGTGGTGCCCTAAGCAGGTGCTACTCCCTACGATTATTCGTGATGTGTATGGGATACCCAATGAAGAGCTCTATGGTGTGGCTGTTAACGGAGTTGCAAGGATTTTCATCAAATTTATAAATGCTGGATTTTACTCAAGCATAGTTGACAAGTACCACGAGAAGAGGATGGCCGTGAATGCAGCAGTGGAGGTATGTCTACATGATGTATCCAGCTATGTGACATACATAAAAGTCAAGAATGTGCCCTTTGAAGCTACAGAGTATGACGTGGTTGCGGTCTTCCGTCGTATGGCAAGATTCATGCGGCGGAATTGGGAGTGTGGGAGGATGGGCCTTATATGGGACTGCCCGAGGGATCCTTCAATCTGAAGATGACGTTACGGTAATCAATTCCTTCGTATGTTTTACTGGAAGAGTTCCGAACGCAGGTCTACGCATACTATGCAGGACAGAGGCGAACTTGTAGGCTGTGCGGATCATTTGACCATATGGCAGCCCAATGCCATAGGAAACCAGGACGGAGGGAACAGATGCCAACACCGGTGGATCAGCAGTTGGGTCCTGTGGTGTAGGAGACAGATGCGGCCGAAAGGCAGGCATCATGCAGTTGGAGTGAGGAAGTGGATAAAGCAGAGGTGGAGACGGACTCATGTGCTACGTTGCCTCTTGGGATGGGGCCTGAGCAGACGACGACGACGAACGATGACGGTGAGCCTGTAATGCAACAGGATGGAATGTTGGATGAGGTTTTGAATACCTTCCTGAGTGAGGTGGAGGGGAGTCTGGATGATGAGCAGCGTGGACGCTCATTGGAGGAGACTACAGTCTCATCGGGACGTGGGAAGACCGTGTGCAATGAGGGGAAGAAGCACACGGTAGTGGCTGAGGTGCACAGAGCGTGCATAGAAGAGGAGGTTACATGTGGAGACAGAGGTTCACGCAAGAGAACAGCTGGGACGTCTGATATGGATGACGTCTTAACGCCAGGGCAGAGACCTGGGAAGAAGTCTTGGAAGCCCAGGTTGGATCTCCCGGAGAGTGGGTGTAGCGGTGCTGAAGTACTGAAAGGTTCAAAGGATAAGCGGGGGGGGGGGGGGGGTTTGACTGGACAGACAAGGTGACAAACGGGGCTCTAGTCAGCAGCGAGGTCACATGGGTGCCATTCCAAGGCGGCGGGGCTAGCCGCCTTTACTGTCATAATTCAAGGTTGCAACGATCAATGTTAATGGCCTGAGAGCCGAGGTTAAAAGAGTATGGTTGGAATGGTTTTTAAAGATATTTAATTGTAGATGTATGTTTCATTCGGGAGCACAATTATAAGTTTGGCTGTGAGTTGTCCTTGAAAGGATATAAGTTGTATGTGAGTGGCTCTTTGAGGTTAAAAGGTGGGGTTGTTGTGGCTGTAAAGGAAACCAGTCCATTGCGTATTTTGGGGTGGGAGGAGGGGGGGGGGTCGTGAGGGTGGAGGGGTCGTGAGGGTGGAGGGGTCGTGAGGGTGGAGGGGGAGTGGGGTGCAACGAGGATTTGTTTTATAGGAGTGTATATGCCGGCAGATGGCAACGCACGAGTCAAGGAGAACTTTGTGAGGGAATTTTTGATGTACTATTTAAGGGGTTTACCTTTAGTCACTGTAATAGGGGGAGATTGGAATTGTGTTATTAGGGGTGGGGATGTGGAATCGAGGGGGGCAGGGTGTATGTTGGGCATGTTACGTAATGTGTTTGGAGACGTTGGGGTTTTGGATGTTGTGGGGAGGGGTGGTTGGCAGGCTGAGTATACGTTTGTCAGACGGGATTATGCTGCAAGATTAGATAGGATCTATGCAACGGAAGCTGTACGTGTGTTGGGAGTCAGGACTTTTGATGTGGGGTTTTCTGATCATAGGGCAGTTATAGCAGATCTTGATTGGGAAGGTATGGTTAGGATACAATCGGGTTTTTGGAAATTAAATGCAAGACTCGTGAGGAGTGAGGAGGTGAGTATGGCTTTTAGGGAATGGTGGCAAACTTTTTGGGATTCTAGAGAGGTAGAGTCGTGTGTCTTAGAATGGTGGGAAAGGCACGCTAAGCCGGGTATAGCAGGTTTCTATAAGAGGAAGGGAAGGGAAGAGGCAGGGTGGAGGTATGGGTTGCAAAATTATTTTGAATATCAGCTAAATGGGTGTTATGAGGAAGGGGGGGGGCGGCAGTACGGAAACATGGTGCAACTTAAGGACAGGTTGGCAGAGTTACATAATGGTAGATTTGATGCAGTACGTGTAAGGGCGGGAATGGAGGCTGTGCTGTGGGGTGATAAACCTTCGGGAAGTGTTTTGCGAGGTTTTAGGGTAAGGCAGAAGGATTCGACTATTTTAAACTTGGAGGTAAGTGAGGATATGGGTGATTATCATAATGGACAGGTACTGAATACTACAGAAGGCATGAGCAATTATGCTGATTTCTGGTTCCAAAAGAAGTTGGGGAAGGGGGAGGAGGGCGATGCTATTGAGGAGGTGTGGGGGGGAGAGGTTTAGGGTCATGTGGAGAGGAGGGCATGGGGATGGGAGGTGAGATTAGCATGGGGGAAGTTGAGGAGGCTGTGTTCAACATGAGTACTGGCAAGGCACCGGGTATAGATGGGATATCAAATGATTTTTATAGAATTCAATGGGAGCACATTAAGTACTGTCTGGTGAGGGTCATGAATTGTATGCGACGGGAGGGACAGTTAGGACAGACTCAGCGAACGGGTGTAGTCGTATTAGTACGCAAAAAGCAAGAGGGAAGAGTATTGAGTGAGTATAGAGTTATTTCGCTAATGTGTGCCGACTACAAGATTTTTACGAAGATACTGGGCAATAGGATGAAGAAGGCGTTAGGTGGGGTTATTCATAAGGGGCAGATGGGTATTCTGGGCAGAAGAATGAGAGATGGGCATGGCCACATTAGGGATTTTTTGGAGGGTTGCAACAGGGGAGGGCTTTTGGGCATTGATTGGGAAAATGCATACGACTGTGTGGATAGAAACTTTCTGAGGGCTAGTTTGTTGCATCTCGGTTTTGGCATGGGAGTGGTGAGGTGGGTTGATACAATGTATTCATCTGCAATGGTGCGAGTACAAATTAATGGCAGGTTGGGAAGGCCTGTAAGGATGGAGAGGGGTTTGAGACAGGGGTGTCCCCTGTCTCAAATATTGTTTGCGTGTATGCAGCATCCATTTTATGGGCTCGTTGAGGGGAGGGGGATTTTAAATGGGGAGAGGGATGGGTGAATAGATGTGGTGGGGTATGTGGATGATACCACTGTTCTGATAGCCGGAGTGGAGGGATTGCATACGGTGGAAAGTGTGTTGGAGCTTTTTGGGAGGGCATCTGGCATGTGGGTGAACAGAGCAAAATCAAGTTTGCTGGAGGTGGGTGCCTTGGTGGGGGGGGGGCTTGGGGTTGGAGTTTGGGTGGGAAGTGGTGGCTAGGCTAAAAATTTGTGGAGTTATATACATGACAGATGCGCGGGAGGCTAGGCAGGTGAATTCGGAGGTGGTGGTGCAGAAGGCAGTAAAAAGGTTAAGGAGTTTACGGGCGGGGGATGTCACCTTACAACAGCGGGCGATAATCGTAAATTCATTAGTGTATAGTAAGTGTGGAGTATGGCTGTGGTGTATCCAATGCGGACTCCAGACGTACATGAGATTCAGAGGGCATTACGTTATGTTTGGGGTTTCGGGAGGGCATGGCTAAGCAAGGAGGTGATGTCGAATATACGCAGTGGAGGAGTAGGCCTTTTAGCGTTGGGGCCGAGAGTAAAGGCCTTATATGTGAAACAGAGGTTCGTTAGGGAGGGTGGGGAAAGAGGGGTTAGAGTGGGGAAAGTGATGGAGGATGTGCAGAGATGGTGGAGCGGAAAAGAATTAATTGAATGCGAGGATATGCTGAGGTTATTGTTATTGATTAGGGAGGTGGAAAAACTTAGGGTGGGGCATTTGGTGACGATGAGCAGAAGGCCGGAAATCATACAGGGGGTATCGGTTTATCCCTTGTATGATTGGGGTATGATATGGAATGACTTTCGAAAGCTTAAGTTAATGCCGAGACTACGGGAGTTTGTATATAGATTTATAATGGGGATATTAGCATGGAAAGCTGTTTTGTGTTCAATGGGATTGGTGAGGGAACAGACCTGCGATCACTGTGGAGAACAGGAAACAGCTTTTCATGCGGTTTATTTCTGTGAAGAGTTGAGGGAGGTGAGGGTGTGGTTAGCGAAGGTTTTTCGGTTGATGGGTGGGGGAAATGTAGGGACCCTGCGAGCCTTAACATTAGAAGTACACTGGGTCTCCAGAGAAGTGAAAAGGGCGATTATGTATGTAGTGGTGGATTTTCTGTATATTTCCTGGGGGATGAGGGACACGGGAGGGGAAAGAATTAGGATTAAGGCAATTGCGGCGGGCATATATAGAACGGTTTGCAGAAACAAACTTATTTATGGGGGACAATGGAGGGCACGTTTTCCGAAGGCCTACTGCAAACTTACGGTCAATGGCCTCATTCAGTTGGCGAGATAATTATACGTAAAGGACTGGTTTCCTTTATAAGCGGGTTGCCATTAGTTTTTTTGAGGGAGAGTGTATAAGGTAAAGGACTGGTGAAGGAATGTGAGGGTCGGGAAGGTATGTACTGCGTGGTGCTGTGTTGACATGTAAGTTTTGTGTGCAAGATTTTGATTAGCCCAAGATTTGTATAAAATAGGTCCTTGAGATTAAAAGAGTTATAGAAGTCATTGTCCATGTTAGTCTACCAGTTGTTGCAAAGATAATTTTTCTGGTATGTATTTTCGCAGTTTTTTATTGTAATTTTGTAGGGAATTTCTTTCCTCTTAGATGGGGATTATATTTGTTTTTACATAATTTGTTTTCCATCACTTTTGTAATGTTATTAAGTTTCGTTGCTGATGCAACGTATGCTGTAAAAATCTTGCAGTTGTTGATGCTTTATATGCTTATGCAATTTTGTGTAATGCTTATTTTTGTTATAGAGTAATGTTGACGGATAATTACCAGACTTTGTTCTTAAGTTAAATCTCATAATCAGTTGCATGTATATATAAAGTTACAAAAATTTATGTTTGATCACTGCTGTGATCAATACGTGTGCGAATGATGTGGCTGTATTTATAGATGAGTTTTCATGGGGGGGAGGGTCTCCCTCCAACAGTTGTGTGTATATGTGTCAGATATATTATCATTTCATATAATGTGTGTCAGTGCATGGTGTGTATGTATTTTGCGTGTTTCAAAATTTTTTCTCTTGCACTTGTGATATAATTCTTCGTAATCTTGTCCAGATCCTGTATTATTGTGGTATTTAATATTTTATACTATCTTGTAATTTATGATGTTTTAAATAAAATATAAAAAAAAATGTATGCATCGCCTTTCCACTTGAACCAGCGTTCCTACAAGAACCAAGCACCTAGCACATAGCTATGTGTTTTCTGTCTTGGCCCGAGGACGCTCGTGGCAGTGGTACCTCATGGATTAGTTTCAGCCTCATCCTGTTTGAATACCCGCCTCAGCTAGCAGTCTATACAGTAATGAAATCACGAAACAAGTGATTTTTAAATAAGGTATAAGGCGGTATAAGGTTCGTTGGGTCGAGTCCTGGCATGCCTCAGTTTGGTAAATGATTTAAAAATCACTTGTTTCGTGATTTCATTACTATATAGACTGTTTGTTGAGGCGGGTATTCAAACAGGATGAGGCTGAAATTAATCTTTGAGATACCTCTGTCACGAGTGTCCTCGGGACAAGACAGAAAACACATAGCTATGTGCTAGGTGCTTGGTACTTGTAGGATCGCTGGCTCAAGCGGTAAGGCAATTCGTACATTGTGTTGTCTTTGGAGGCGGTATAAGGTTCGTAGGGTCGAGATAAGGTATTAATACTTCCATTAAATTAAAACATTTCTTGATTAAGTTTTGATTTCCTGTTGGTATTTATATAATTGAAAGAAAAATCAAGGAATGTTAACTTAGATAAAGATTATTACGAGTAAGAAAGGACCAACCTTTCCTTAGGAGAAACTATTCTCCTCTTTATTATTAAAAAATAACAATGCTCTCCTCAAGCTCGTAATACTCTGGCATTTTGCCAATCACTGCTTGGTACAGTCTATTACACTTTTGACCGATGTTCACAGTAATGCGTAACCAAGTTTTTTTTTACACACTCTGGAACATGCTGGGCTCTGACTGGATTCTGACTAAGCTTGGCTACCGTATGACCTGGTCCGACAAACACTTCACAAGTGAATACTCTACAGAGGATGGAGGGTAGGATGCCTGGTCGCTGGCGATAGCCACCTGACCAAGTGAATTGAGCTTCCCTGCTGCCCTTCTGTAATCCTGTTTACTTTTCATTGCGTAGGCTGTGTATGACCCCAACGGCTTTATAATTTCCCAATAATAATAATAATAATAATAATAATAATAATAATAATAATAATAATAATAATAATAATAATAATAATAATAATAATCACGTAGCTCGATCGCTAGAGCACTCTGCTCACGCACTGAGGTCCGGAGTTCGAATCTCCTCTGGTACGGCTGGAAAACATTAGGGACGTGTTTCCATAAGACACCTGCTGTCCCTTTTCACTCATCAATAAAATGGGTGTGGGTCGCATCCTGGGACAAAACTGACCTAATTTGTCCGAAATGCTCAGCATAACAAGGGACTTTCCATACAGTAGTATGTCATTGATGTCAGGTAGGACTGTATACCTTGTACATGTACTTGTAGTAAATAAAGATATTATAAAACTATTACTACTGCTACTAGTACAAATAATAATTTGATAATGTTACAACAACTACTACAAGGCAAGAAGTGTGATAATAAGATAGTAGTGGTACCACTCTTACACGAGGTCAACTATAAGATAGTAGGGGTACCACTCTCACACGAGGTCAACTATAAGATAGTAGGGGTACCACTCTTACACGAGGTCAACTATAAGATAGTAGGGGTACCACTCTTACACGAGGTTAACTATAAGATAGTAGTGGTACCACTCTTACACGAGGTCAACTATAAGATAGTAGTGGTACCACTCTTACACGAGGTCAACTATAAGATAGTAGTGGTACCACTCTTACACGAGGTCAACTATAAGATAGTAGTGGTACCACTCTTACACGAGGTCAACTATAAGATAGTAGTGGTACCACTCTTACACGAGGTCAACTATAAGATAGTAGTGGTACCACTCTTACACGAGGTCAACTATAAGATAGTAGTGGTACCACTCTTACACGAGGTCAACTATAAGATAGTAGTGGTACCACTCTTACACGAGGTTAACTATAAGATAGTAGTGGTACCACTCTTACACGAGGTCAACTATAAGATAGTAGTGGTACCACTCTTACACGAGGTCAACTATAAGATAGTAGTGGTACCACTTTTACACGAGGTCAACTATAAGATAGTAGTGGTACCACTCTTACACGAGGTCAACTATAAGATAGTAATGGTACCACTCTTACACGAGGTTAACTATAAGATAGTAGTGGTACCACTCTTTCACGAGGTCAACTATAAGATAGTAGTGGTACCACTCTTACACGAGGTCAACTATAAGATAGTAGTGGTACCACTCTTACACGAGGTCAACTATAAGATAGTAGTGGTACCACTCTTACACGAGGTCAACTATAAGATAGTAGTGGTACCACTCTTACACGAGGTCAACTATAAGATAGTAGTGGTACCACTCTTACACGAGGTCAACTATAAGATAGTAGTGGTACCACTCTTACACGAGGTCAACTATAAGATAGTAGTGGTACCACTCTTACACGAGGTCAACTATAAGATAGTAGTGGTACCACTCTTACACGAGGTCAACTATAAGATAGTAGTGGTACCACTCTTACACGAGGTCAACTATAAGATAGTAGTGGTACCACTCTTACACGAGGTCAACTATAAGATAGTAGTGGTACCACTCTTACACGAGGTCAACTATAAGATAGTAGTGGTACCACTCTTACACGAGGTCAACTATAAGATAGTAGTGGTACCACTCTTACACGAGGTCAACTATAAGATAGTAGTGGTACCACTCTTACACGAGGTCAACTATAAGATAGTAGTGGTACCACTCTTACACGAGGTCAACTATAAGATAGTAGGGGTACCACTCTTACACGAGGTCAACTATAAGATAGTAGTGGTACCACTCTTACACGAGGTCAACTATAAGATAGTAGTGGTACCACTCTTACACGAGGTCAACTATAAGATAGTAGTGGTACCACTCTTACACGAGGTCAACTATAAGATAGTAGTGGTACCACTCTTACACGAGGTCAACTATAAGATAGTAGTGGTACCACTCTTACACGAGGTCAACTATAAGATAGTAGTGGTACCACTCTTACACGAGGTCAACTATAAGATAGTAGTGGTACCACTCTTACACGAGGTCAACTATAAGATAGTAGTGGTACCACTCTTACACGAGGTCAACTATAAGATAGTAGTGGTACCACTCTTACACGAGGTCAACTATAAGATAGTAGTGGTACCACTCTTACACGAGGTCAACTATAAGATAGTAGTGGTACCACTCTTACACGAGGTCAACTATAAGATAGTAGTGGTACCACTCTTACACGAGGTCAACTATAAGATAGTAGTGGTACCACTCTTACACGAGGTCAACTATAAGATAGTAGTGGTACCACTCTTACACGAGGTCAACTATAAGATAGTAGTGGTACCACTCTTACACGAGGTCAACTATAAGATAGTAGTGGTACCACTCTTACACGAGGTCAACTAGAAAAAATAACTCAGTATAACCTCAGTGTACATCTACAGTGTAGAGATAATAATAACAAAATAAATGCCTAGTGGATATCCGTTATGTATACAGTTGCCAGGAGTCGCCAGGATCCCATCACGCCAACCAGTTGTTTAAAAATTTGTACCTACAGCTAGTCCTACATATATATAGCGATACTAAAAAGTATAATGCAGTGCAAACACGAAAGGGTGAACAAATCTTGTGGAACTGTTAAAAGAATGTAAAGCTCTCACTTCACACGGTTAGGTTCTGGGTTCGATTCCCAGACAGGGTGGAAACAAAGGGCTTGTATCTTTACACCTGCTGTCTATGCTCACCCATCAGTACAGTGGGTACCTGGGTGTGGGTCGCATCCTGGGATACTGACCAAATTTTTCCGAAATGCTCAGCATAACAAGGGGCTCTCTATATAGCAGAATGTCACTGACGTCAGCTAAACCTGTATACCTTGTACATGTACTTGTAGTAAATAAAGATATTATTATAATATACACAACAGTAAACCCAGGACACACTTCAGAAACCACTTCCTTTAGTAAATGTTGACAACAGTGTCACCATAGTAATAGAAAAGCTAAATACTGTACCAGAAAAACTAATTGCAGTGATCTGTAAGTGGCCAAAACCTAAAGATGTAAGAGGTGAGGTGCCAGAGACCACCAGTTCCTCAACACGCTATAGAAGCTGCCAGCAGTCACCAGCTGTAGAAGCTGCCAGCAGTCACCAGCTGTAGAAGCTGCCAGCAGTCACCAGCTGTAGAAGCTGCCAGCAGTCACCAGCTGTAGATGCTGCCAAGAGTCACCAGCTGCAGAAGCTGCCAGCAGTCACCAGCTGTAGAAGCTGCCAGCTCACCAAACACAAATTTAACAACAACAACAACAACAATAACAATAATAATAATAATAATAATAATAATAATAATAATAATAATAATAATAATAGTAATAATAACAATAATGTGGAAAATTAAATTTACCTGGATGTATCTCATTAGATACATACCAGTAAATGGTAACGAAGATAATTATTGTTAATCAAAGTTACAGAGACAAGTAGGAAATTTTGGGACACCTAGGTCGCAAAAAATGTCCTCCTTCGATACCTACCATAATCTATCTCTCCACAAGTTGCTCTAGACCTATATTAATTGCAAATGAAATATACATTACCAGGAATTCTGGTGAACATTATTATAAATTTGTGGACTGTATGTTAAAATTAATAAATGATTACATATACACATTTATATAACAGAAGGAGAATTTATAATCATAACACTCACCAATTTGTCTGTAGATTACTGTGTATCATACTCAAACTACAGATTACTCTGTATCATACGCAAACTGCTGCCTAAATATATAGAGAAAACTTGCCAGAATCTTAACATAACTAGACTTATCTGTGGTTCCTGGAGCTGTCCTGTCCATCTGCTTAATGCTCAAGTTATGCAGGACTGCACATCCAACAATTTCGGCTCCTATTTGAGAGGTTTTAAGCTCAATATAACCCCTAGAGTGACGAAAATTATGTACATTTTATTAGAGTGCCTGTACCACATTTAAAATCAATGGCGACTCTGGTTTCAACAACGCTTCTCCCTGTCGCTGGTTCCAATTTTCATTTACAAATTAATTTTTATTAAATACAATGTATTACACTAATTTTCATAAAAAATACGCTGGATTTTTTTCGGAAAATACATTATTTTCCACAAATAATATAATCAATAGATATAAACTGCAGCATTACTAACATATACAAAATACATAAAATTCATAATTACATAGATCAAAATGAAGTATTTACACCAGCATCAGTGGCGTCGTAAGGAGGGGGGTGACACCACAGAGCCTCTAAAGAAGGTGACACAAGTGCCCAAATAGTGCTGCAGCAACATAAGAGAAAAATCTTTCGTTTCTATATAGCCTCTTATATGATTACAGAGTACAAATGGGCTTATATAGGGAAAACTATTGATTTCGATGAAATGATATATGGTTTTGTAGGATTGAAGGCAAGGGAATGTAAGATCAGATTCACTGAGATGTTACCTGTACTCAAGGGCAAATCGGAACTAGTGTTTCTCGGATATTGCAGTTTTTCTTTATTTTTCAAGTTTTTCTTTTTGCATTGTTGAAGGTGAATAAAGATAGGATCTGTTACCTGTACCCAGTAGTGTTTGAGTTTGTTTCCTCAATATTACTACGATTATTTATTGTATCATTAATAATGTTGAGAAGTATTCTCCTGTTCGGTTTATGGTCCTTAAACGTTCTCATTGCTAAACATTAATCACTTGTCATGCAGTAGTGAAGTAACTGCAGTTTACTCCACCATCCCCCCGCCCTTGGATTTCATAGCGTTGATACAAAAGATGCCGCCCCGGGTGACACCAACCCCAGCAACGCGACAGACCAGCATATAAAACAAAATACTTTTATGGCAAGAGAACTGTTCTAGTGTACCAAAAGGAAAGATAGTTGTATGGGATTGAAAATATAATACATAAAATCCATATAAATCAAACTACAGTAAACGTATATATCATATATATATATCATACAGCATATATGCCGACATATTAAACAAAATACTTCTATAGTAGGCTAACCAGCCTACCCAGAAGAACTGCTCAAGTGTACCTGGAGGGAAGATTGTTGTAAGGGACTGAAATTCGAATACGTAAAATCCATACAAAGAAAACTGCTATATATATATATATATATATATATATATATATATATATATATATATATATATATATATATATATATATATATATATATATATATATATATATATATTTACACATATATATAGTATTGTACCCACAAACGAATGGTATTTAATCAATAACAACACTGCGACTAGCCGGGGGATCGAACCCATGTTGTTTTGCCATGCTTCATAGTGAGCAAAAATTCATGACGCTCTAACCCACTGGACCATACAATCCTACAAGAATCACCCACCCAGCAGAGCTAGGTGTTGTACCATGATCTGGGGACATATGATGGTGTGGGAGTAGAATGAAATTAGCTCTGAGGCACCCACACCATCGTATGTCCTCGGATCTTGGTACAACACCTAGCTCTACTGGGTGCATGATTCTTGTAGGATTGTATGGTCCAGTGGGTTAGAGCATCATGAATTTTTGCTCACCATGAGGTGGGCTAAAACAACAAGGGTTCAGTCCCCCAGCTAGTCACGGTGTTGTAAACACCACCTCCAAGGCTGAGGGACTGATTACCTCATCTTTTGTATATCGTTCTTCTGTTTTCTAATTATGTCCAAGAATTTGTATTGATAAAGCCACTGGATGGCGAAGCGTTTACAATAAAGATAACCAGATGTTGCACAAGTGTCTTAACTTTCATCTTGTCGGTATTGTATACCTGTCTTGCACAATTTGTCAGGCACTGCAACATCATGGTATCTTGATTCAGAGGACATCTACATGACCTTCTTCACGACTTCTACAACTAGCCTATCAATTTGGGAAGGACCTACTTCCACTGGGGAATCCCGCCTACCAGTGACTATGCCCTCGTCTGCTACACGTCTCTCTTCACTGACGCCTATATAAGCGCCAGTCTTCTTACCTGTGCTTCAGAATCTCTACAACCACGGTGTTGTAAACACCACCTCCAAGGCTGAAGGACTGATTACCTCATCTTTTGTATATCGTTCTTCTGTTTTCTAATTATGTCCAAGAATTTGTATTGATAAAGCCACTGGATGGCGAAACGTTTACAATGAAGATAACCAGATGTTGCACAAGTGTCTTAACTTTCATCTTGTCGGTATTGTATACCTGTCTTGCACAAAGAGGGGAATGTTTGAGAGTATAGTTAAACCAACACTCTTATGTGGGTGTGAAGTGTGGCATGCAAAGAGTACATCACCTTTATTTGGCGTATGCACACACACTCATATAGGTTACCTCCCAACCAGAGAACCAGGTGCTAAGGGTTTAACGATTCAGGGAGCCCCATCGTTAAATCAGTACCTTGGTTCAGCCAATCATATTGTGGGTCTGACAGTTGCAAAGGTGATGTGGTAGCACCCACGATTCATTCTTGCCAGATTCATCCAGCTGCTGGTTGAACACAGTTGCCCTCTCTGTCTTCAGGCTGTTGTCTTGCCTCTTGATTTACTGTGCTGTACACTTATATTTCAATCTCTTGCATATAGTGTACATAGTTGTAAATACCTCTAATCATATTTGGTGAAGGAAAAATATAATAAAAGACTACCACAGTGTTTATTTCACTCCTAGTTCCCATTACGGCCAGGTTAACAGGCCTTGATTACCTGAAACTTGTACAACTTGTACATGCAATACATGCAGCTTGTATTGCAAACAGCAAGTTACATTGGGGTTAATGCCACCTATACGAGATAGACGATTGGTGTCCGAGTCCACTTTACTAGACCTGCCCAAACTTTCTCTACAGAGTTGTTGGTGAATTGTTTGTTATATTGGTATTGACTATCAAAACACTCTTACTACTGCGCAGCTTCGTTACATTATTCATACAAAGTTGAAAGCTGAGGTAACCATGGAACACAGGATTGACGTTTCTCCCTCTACAGGAGCTGTTAGTTGCAGACCTCCGCTTAGATTCTTGCAGAATAATGGGAGAGACACAACACCTGAACACTCAAACCAGCTGTCTCGTGAAAAAAACAGGTGTCTCAGGGTTGTCTAGAGGCGAGTCCACTTCATTGGCGCTTTAGTTAGCAAAAATCAATCTTGTGCAGACCGAGGAACAGCAAGCATATGCTTAGGAAGAGTTTGATAGAGAGAAGGAGAGGAGGCAGTTTACACAAGTTGTAAATGAATCTAGTTTGCAAAAAGCAGTACAGTTAGTCCCTCGTTTTGTTGAAGCCGAACCTGAACAGTTTTTCGAGGCATATGAAAGCCAGGCAACCAATGCCACCCAAAGCCAGTGCACTGGGTGGCATTGGTGCATACAGTGTTGTTTGGTAAGGAACAGCAATTTACATCTGTGTTAGATAACGATAATCTTGGCAACTATCGGGTGGTGAGAACCACAATTCTTGGGGCTTATAAGTGTGTTCCTGCTAAGTACAGGAAAGAATTTAAATTAGGCAGACGACAGCTGGGTCAGTCTTATGTCGACTTTGTAAGATAGCAGACAAAAGCCTTTACCAAGTAGTATAATGCAAGTGGTGTTGTTAACTTTGGGGACTTGGTACAGCTAATCTTGGTGGTTAACCTACTGGAATCTGTTGGACCAGAGGTTTGCAACTTTCTTCAAGATCATTCATTGGCTACTGTATTGGAAGCAGCCAGGTTGACTGATACTTTTGAAACTAACCGTACCTTGTCTGAGCAGTCATATCTTTCTCCTCAACAGCTTGGAAAGAGCAGATATCGTCAAAGAAGAGTTCCTGATTGGAGAACGAAGTGCCAGGATGAAGGTGAAACACGACATCAGCCAACTAAGTCACCTGGTGAGCCACATTATTCAATTTATGGTCAACCTGGTTAGCGACATAATACCACTCAATATAGTGAGCCCTGATGACAGTATCCAGAGTGGCAAAAGCCACAACATCAGCAGGGAACCAACGTTAAAGTGGTAACGTATTTTCTTTGCCATAAACCTGGCTATCTGCGTCCCAGTTGCCCATTTAAACCCCAACCAGTAGGAAGAATTACTAATATCCCCATGGAAATGAACTAGAAAGAGGTCGAGTGTGGAATGACCCCGTATTATAGTACCTGTCAAATCTCCCTTCAGGAGAAGTCAAAGAAAACGGAATTACGAACATTTATAGATACTGGGACATATTGCTCTTTAATACGAAAGGGAGCACTTCCCCTCTCTGAAAAGATTCCATTATCCACCTCAGTTTTTTTAGAACCCCTTGGAGGAGCAGTATTTTCTGTCCCTTTACATAAAATGTATGTGCAGAGTAAATATTGCACTGGATATTTGACTGTAGGTGTTTCTGATGGATTTTCTATGAAAGATGCCGTGTTATTACTGGGTAAAAACAATAATTCTACTAAATGTACAGAACCTATAATGACTAATTCTTCTCCGATGTTGGACATAACTTGGGCAAAATCCCAAGGGATGTCTGATGAGAATATTAACCCATCCTTGAACAACTCTGATCTGGGAATAGCCAATTTATTTTACGAGGAAAACTGGCCAGAGAATTGGAAATTTAGTGAATTGACCCAGATCAAGCCTTCCTATTCCAGGATTGCAGGATTGCCAGATGTCTCTGTTTGCATGCCTGAAGGACTGTTCTTTCAGGAAGAACAGCTAAAAGACTCTTCATTAAACTTCACTTTTCAGGCACCAATGGGTAAATCCTCCTCAGATCACCCAGTCAAATATGAAATTAAAAACGAGGAAGAGGGAAGGCAAAAGACAGATAGACTGGTAGTTCCTAAAAAAATTAGATTACAAATACTAAATATTGCTCAAAACTCTTCTTTAGGAGGCCACTTAGGAATTACTAAAACCATGTATAGAATACTAAAAGAATTCTTTTGGCCAAAGTTAAAGCAGGATGTGAAGAATCATAGCCACTGTTGTAGAGAATGTCAGCAAGTAGGGAAACCTGGCCACATTATTAAATCTACACCTCCCCGTCCAATACCTGCTGATGGAGAACCTTTTGCAGAGTTAATCATAGATTGTGTAGATCCATTACATAAGTCTAAGTCTGGATACCAGTATTTATTATTATGGATAAAATAACTAGATATCCAGAGGCAATCCTAATGTGCAGTATCAATACTAAAGCAATCCTTAAGGCCTTAACTAGGCTTATTTCCTGCTTTGACATTCCTAGGTCTATTCAGAGTGACCAAGGTACTAATTTTGCTACCAAAGCTTTTAGGGAAGCATTGACTAGACTAGGAATAATTCACAACTTATCCACTACCTATCATCCTCAGTCCCAAGGCACCTTAGAAAGATTCCATCTGACATTGAAAACCATGATGAGAACTTTTAGTATGCATTTTCCTACAGACTGAGATGAATCACTTCCCCTGTTGCTGTTTGCACTGAGAGAAATGGTGCAGAAGTCCACAGGGTACAGTCCGTTTGAGCTGATCTTTGGGCACAATGCACAAGGTCCTCTTTGGGTGCTCAAGGAAGGATGGATGGGAGAGAACACTCTACAACCCTTCTTCAAGGTTGCAGGTAGCACGTCAGTTGGCTAAGGCTAACTTAAAAGCAGCTAAAAAAACAGAGGTATTGCAGAAATTCAAAGTTTCGCTCCTTCCATCCAGGAGACAAGGTGTTGGTACAGGAACCTATACCTGGCCACACCTTAAAAGCTAGATTTACGGGACCCATGCAAATTGTAAGTAAACTATCTGATGTAAATTATGTGGTAGCTTCCCTTGACAAGACCTCCAAGAGTAAAACATACCGCATTAATCAGATTAAAGCATTCAATACTTCAGATAAAGTCCCAGTAATGACTCTGTCCTCTGCCTCTGTAGATGACCCCTGACTCTTTGCAATCTATCCCTGACATTCAAGTAGAGCTTTCCAATTCTGTCCTCCTCAAGGACCCTAGCGCTTTAATGGTTGGGCTGTCTAAGAATCAAGTAACCACTTTAAATGTGCTCGTACAGTCTTACCCTGGTATCTTTTCGGGTGTACTGAAGCAATGTACACTAGGATATCATGATGTAGATGTTGGAAACTCTAAACCTATTAAACTCTCCCCCTACAGAGCTAACCCTGAAAAACAGAGGCTACTTCAGCAGGAAGTAGAACTTCTTTTAGAGCATGGGTTAGTGGAGGAGTCATCTGGTCTGTGTGCTTCACCATGCATCCTTGTTAAGAAAGCTCATGGAGGTTTCCAAATGTGTACAGACTACCGTAAGGTGAATGAGATCACTATTTCAGAAGCTTACCCTCTGCCACATCTGGATGACATAATTGACTTTGTGGGTAAGGCTACTTTTGTGTCTAAAATTGACCTACTTAAAGGTTACTATCAGGGACCTGCAACAGGTAAGGCGAAGGAAATCTCTGACTTCATAATTCCAGGTCATTGTCAGTATACAGTGATCCCCTTTGGAATGAAAAACTTGCCATCATCATTCCAAAAACTGATCCATGAGACTATTAAAGGACTTGAAAGCATGGCCACTTACCTAGATGATATTGTAGTGGTGTCAGACACTTGGGACTAACACATGTTTAGGCTTAAGGCTCTCTTTGAGACTTTTTAGAGTTTTCACTTAACCGTCAACTTATCCAAGTCATTCTTTGGCCAGTCTACTGTTAATTTTTTGGGCCATTGAAGTAGGTAGTGGCAAAGTGGTCCCTAAATTTGCTAAAACTCTTGCCATTAAAAATTATCCAGTATGTCATAATAGGAAATCCCTCCAATGTTTCCAAGGTATGGTAAGATTTTATAGAAGATTCTGTAAGTATTTTGTAAATGTGGTAGCCCCTCTAACATCACTTACCAGTCATAAATCCAGTTTCCTTTGGACCTCACAATGTCAAAAAGCTTTTGCTAAGGCAGAACTCATTCTTTGTACTGCACCTATTCTTCTGTCTCCGGATTTCTCAGTACTTCTGTAACCTGGGGAAGATGAGTTGCAGCCTGTGGCTTAATACTCTGCCAAATACCAACCTCAACAGAGAGCCTGCTCCACAATTGAAAAAGAAGCCCTCACACTGATATTGTCATTAGAACATTTTGAAGTCTATGTGGGCCAGTCATCTCACGTGGTCACAGTGATCACAACCCTCTGGTTTACCTGTATAAAATGAAGAACCACAACACGAGACTCATGTGGTGGAGTCTCAGGCTGCAACCCTACAACATTAAAATATTGCATATAGCAGGCAACGATAACAAGCTGGCTGATATTCTTTCTAGAATTGAAAGATTAAATTTTATTAGGTTAGGATGTGTTAGGGACTATGGGTAAAAAATAGCTCTTTTTTCCCCCTTTTGTATATACTTAATATTTAAATGATATTGTTTTTTTTTAATGAGGGAATATTCTTCTACTGTCCACAGGTGTATTGGACCTACGTTAACCCAATTGTCTGCTTGTTACTCTAAGTTCAGAGTTTGGCTTATGTCTCAAGAAAAGTTGAGCTCTATCTAATGAGTTGGATAGTTGATAGGAACGGTAGTCCTATTATTGTACTGTGCCATGGTTGCACTTTACCCATGGAGGTGGAAGTGTAGTCCTGGCCCTTTTGGGGTGGGGGTGTGGCATGCAAAGAGTACATCACCTTTATTCAGTGTATGTACACACACTCATATAGGCTACCTCCCAACCAGTGAACCAGGTGCGAAGGATTCAGGGGGCCCCATTGTTAAATCAGTACCATGGTTCAGCCAATCATATGAATGTAATGTTTTATATAACAAGCCTCTCCTAGCCAGCCTACCCAGACGAACTGTTAAAGAACTGTTAAACACTGTTAAGTGTTGTAAGTGACCACCACCATGAAAATCTGTGTAGTCTGCAGAAAGGATAACAGACGAAGACATGCCTGGATTGCATGCAATCTCTGTGGTAAATGGTCCCATGGGTCGTGCAGGAACTTTAAACCAGTGACCACTTTTGATATAAAATCAAAGAAATGTTTTTGGGTCTCCCCAAAGGAGATACACCTGTATGAGAAAATTACATTAATACTAAAAGAACACCAATAAAATATCCTTCTTGAGAGACATGTCAGCCCATTATGACAGCTGAGAAAATAAAATGGGTGTGTTGGATGGGGCCGTCTTGGAAGACAGTGCTCCAGAGGGTGCTAGTGTTGTCCTAGAGGGCAACACACCTATTGGAGATGCTGGCCTTGGTGATGAAACAGGTAAAGACAACCTTACTCAATTTACAGAGATTCAAAGTAGCAATACTGCTGGAGATGGAACAAAAGGGGATGATGCCTCGGGGAATAGTGTTGACACATTGTCAGTAAAAACTGGTGGAAGCACTGATGTCCATATAGGGGTGGTAGGTAGTGGGTAAACAGAAAAAAATGCACCAGCTCGGAAGGCAGCCACAACAAATCCTATCAAACAAAATTCCAATCTATGAAAATTCTATGCCTTGGTTATCTGCAGACATGGAATATCTGGTAAAACAGGTGGGACATGCAGCTTTGACCATTCTAATAAATGCCACATCCACATGACAACAGGAGGGTGCAACTCCCCTTCCTGTAACTTTTTTCACCCCAAAATGTGTCCTTCATCACTCCATGAAAGAAAATGCTACAACATATACTGCCAGGCACATCATCTAAAAGGGACAAGAAGACAGACCAGCCAGACTATGGGAAACAAAAGAGGGGAGCCATAACCTCTCCACAGAAGGAGGTTTATTAGTGCCAGGAAGGAAAAAAGACTGGCAAGAAATGACAGGAATCTTACACCAACTGAAAACATTTCTGGAGCAGAGACACAGTCATTGGCCTTCACTCCAGAATAACAGATATTAAAGCCAGCAAATAACCCCCCCCCTTAAATTCCATCAATATAACGACATTTATCTTTGCAAACATATAGGGTTTAAAGTCATCAATAAATGACAAAATTTCCTACATCAAGGAACTGCTCACAGATTTAATTGCAATGTTTGCAGCTCTCACAGACACCTACATAAAGAATCATTTTGACAACGAAATGTGGATCCCAGGTTATAACCTATTTAAATGTGACAGATTAAACAGGCAACAAGGGGGGATTGGCTTGTACGTCACAGATTCGCTCATTTGCTCAGAACTACTAAGCACCTCAAATGATGTAGTTGAAGTTTTGGCAGAAAAGATTGAAAACCAAACCTCGTCATTGTTGTTGTATACAAGTCTCCGCACGCAACTTCCCAGCAATTTCAATAACAGCTTTTGAAAATTGACCACTGTCTGGAAAATCTCCCAATTCCTGCCCCAAACATCTTGTTACTGGGAGATCTCAACTTGAGATACCTAAAATGGAGGAGTGTGTAAATAATATTTTACCAGAGATCACCCCAGGAGGCAGCTCAGATAAAAATTCACACACACTTGAGTTATTAAATCTCTGCACCAAATTTACTTTAAACCAGTATATATTAGAGCCTACAAGACTAGAAAATACATTGGACCTCACCTTAACTAAAAACGACGATCTGATACTTAATATAACCATATCAAAGACAATACACTTAGATCACAACATAATAGAGGTACAGACAGGGTTCCTGATCAGCAAAAATGTGATCAGTCATGAGGGAGTCTTCACAAAATTCAACTTCAATAACAAAAATATACAATGGCAACAAGTTAACTATGTCCTAAATGAAACAAGCTGGGAAGATATCCTAAACAACACAGATCAGAACTTTTGCCTAGAAAAAAATAACTCTGTGGCTCTGGAGGTCTGCTCAAGGCACATTCCATTGAAGAAAAGAAAGAGCAGATGTAATATAGAGAGAGACGCTCTCTATACAGACCAAGGCGAAGAGTCACAGAGCTGCTGAGAGGGGCCAATATGTCTGAAATAGGAAGGGAGGCACTGGTCAGAGAAATAGCAAACATCGAACTTAAGCTTAAGGAATCTTACAGGAGACAAGAATCTCAGGAAGAACTAAAAGTCATAAAGAAAATTTAAAAAAATATATACTTCTTCTCTAATGCAAAATCTAAGAGTAAAACAACATAAAGTACTTTGCCCTTGCTTAGACAAGATGGGACGTACACAGATGACAGCAAAGAAATGAGTGAGATACTGAAGTCCCAGTACGACTCAGTGTTCAGTGAGCCGATAACCACACTAAGGATCGACAATCTAATTGAATTCTTTATGAACGAAACCCAAAATTTAGTCATCTCAGAAATCTCTGATATTATCCTAACACCACAAGATTTTGAAATGACAGTAAATGACATGCCCATGCACTCTGCCCCATGTCCAGACTCGTGGAACCCCATGTTCGTCAAGAACTGCAAAAAGCCCCTGTCACGTGCCTTCAGCATTCTTTGGAGACGGAGCATGGACACAGGGGCCATCCCACACTCACTAAAAACAGCAGACATAGCCCCACTCTACAAAGGTGGCAGTAAAGAAGTTGCAAACAACTACAGACCGATAGCACAAACATTCCATATCAAAAAAATCTTCCAAGGGTTTCAAGAAGCAAGATCACCAACCACCTAGATACCCATCACTTACACAACCCAGGGCAACACGGATTTAGAGCAGGTCACTCCTGCCTGTCCCAGCTACTGGACCACTATGAGAAGGTCCTGGATGATTTATAGAGGATAAACAAAATGCAGATGTAGTATACACAGACTATTCTATTCCTCATCCTTATGTAACAGAGTGACAGAGATGTAAGCCGTGTCTTCCTTTTCTGATGACACCCGAATTTCCATGACAGTGTCCTCCATCGAAGACACTGCAAGACTCCAGTCGGACATTAACCACATGTTCAAGTAAGAACATAAGAACATAAGAAAGAAGGAACAATGCAGGAGGCCCACTGGCCCATGCGAGGCAGGTCCAATTCTCCTACTGGCTTTAGTCAACGCCCTAACCTAATCAGGTCGGGTCAGGTCACATTCACTTAAGGAAGGAGCATGGCATCTGACCTAGTAGCACAAGCTAGTCTAGTTCAACTCACACTCACCCACACCCACTCTTGTATTTATCTAACGCATTTTTAAAACTACACAATGTCTTAGCTTCAATGACGCCACTCGGGAGTTTGTTCCACTCATCCACAACTCTATTACCAAACCACTGCTTTCCTATATCCTTCCTGATTCTGATTTTTTTCAACTTAAAGACATTGCTCCGAGTTCTGTCTAAGCTAGATATTTTTAGCATGTAATTTACATCTTTATTTATTTCTGTTTTCCTTTCATACACCTCAATCATATCCCCTCCCCTAATTTTACGCCTTTCAGTCTATCCTCATAGGGAAGATTTCTGATACATGGGATCAACTTTGTCATCCTCCTCTGTATATTTTCCAGTGCATTTATATTCATTCTCTAATACGGTGAACAGAATTGCGCAGCATAATCTGAATGAGTCCTAACCAAAAGATATGTAGAGCTGAAGAACAACCTGAGGACTTTTATTATTTATACTTCTTGATATGATGCCAAGGATTCTGTTAACTTTATTCAGATTACTGCTAACCAGAACTCCTAAATCATTTTCGCAATCGGTAATATTAAGATTAACATTATTTAGTTTATATGTGTGGCATGGTTATTTTCCTGTCCAATATTTAGAACTTCGCATTTGTCTATATTAATTAAACTGCATCTGTCACTTCTCCGACCACTGCATCAGTTTATTCAAATCATCCTGGAGTGCTCTAATTTCCTCATTAGAATGAATTGGCTGGCCTATTTTGGTGTCATCAGCAGATTTGCTTATGTCACTATTGATTCCCTCATCTATGTCGTTTATGTAAATTGTAAACAACAACTGGCCCAACACTAACCCCTGTGGAACACCGCTTGTGACGTACCCGATTCTGATTTCTCCCCATCTATGCAAACTCTCTGCTGCCTATTTGTCAACCATGCCTCTACCCAGGAAAAAAAATTCTCCTATTTCGTGTGCCTTAGATTTCCCCAATAGCCTATGATGTGGAACTCTATCGAAAGCCTTATTGAAGTCCATATACACAATACTATATTCAATACCATGATCTACCTCCCAAATACCTTAGTGAAAAAGTTAGTTAATTCGTAAGACAGGAACGCTCCTTAGTAAAACCGTGTGCTGAGATTCATTAATCAATTTATGCCTTTCAAGATGGCTACGAATTGCTTCGGTAATTATTTATTCCATAAACTTTCCCACTATGGAGGTAAGGCTTATTGATTTATAGTTCGAAGCTAAGGACCTGTCACCTGCCTTGTAAGTAGGTATTACATTTGCCATTTTCCACTTGTCTGGTACTATGCCAGTTTGCAGTGATATATTGAAAAGATTAGCCAAAAGTATGCTAAGTTCCTCTTTACATTCCTTTAAAACTCTTGCAAACAGTTTTCAGGGCCTGGGGATTTGTTTGCTTTAATTTCTCTATTTGTCTGAGAACATGTCAGTAGTTACTGCTATCGTGCATAGTTTATTATCGTCCTGTTCTACATCATTTATTATTTCTGGAATTTTGCTAGTATCTTCCTGAGTAAAAACTGAGAGGAAGTAAGTGTTGAAAAGTTCCCACATTTCCTTATCACTGTCAGTGATCTGACCAGAGTTACTCTTAAGTTGGCCTATTTTGTCCCTAATCTTACTTCTGTATACCTGAACGAACCCTTTTAGGTTAGTTTTCGAATGCCTTGCGACCTTAGCCTCATAATCCCTTTTTGCTCTTCTTATTCTCTTTTTTTATATATCTCTTTGACTGAATATATATTGATTTTTTATTGTCCTTTCCCTCTTTTGGTACGCCTATATATGCCTCTCTTTTGACCAATGGGATGTTTAATCTGTTTATCCACTTGGGATCATTTTTGTTAGATATAATTTTCCTACTTGGAAATTAAGTGATTTGTGATCACTTTCCCGAAGCTCATCATTAACCTCAAGACGATTAATTAGTGATTATTTGTTGGCAAGAGCGAAGTCAAGCAGGTTGTTTCCTCTAGTTCGTTCTGTCCCAAACTGTTTTAAAAAGCAATCCTGAACCCTATCAAGAAAGTCACTAGACTTAAGATTTCCTGTCACATTGGGTGAAGGCTTACTCAGCCCTGTAACAACTTCAGACAGTATTACTCAAAGTTTATTCTCTATAAGGATTACAATGCTGAGTTTACAGAAATTTGGTTATTGTTTGGTTTACATGTAGTAAAATTGTGATTACAGAGTGTACCACTAGAACGCTTAGCATGGCTAGGCATTTCGGGCATACTTAGTTTTATTCTTAATTGTAAAATATTACAAATTATGAGGTAAGTTGGTATTATGGCTAAGTGACTAAATACTAGTTTATGAGTTTAGCAATGTGAATGCTTTTGTTTTGGCACAGTATATAGTTTCAGTATTGGAGTATCACAGGATTCATTATTTTAAGACTGAGATTAATATTTCTGTTTATGGTCAAATGAGTGAGCGAGTGTAAGTGTGAACCACCAGGTGGTATTCGTGTAGTTAGTTGACGGGGTGTATCAGGGAGATAAGATGTTTTCTAATGGTAGTTTTGAAGGTGATGAATGTGTCTGCAGTTCTAGAGTTCTCAGGTAGGGTATTCCAGATTTTAGGGCCTTTGACATACATTGAATTTTTGTAAAGGTTTAGTCGGACACGGGGAATGTCGTAGAGATGTTTGTGTCTGGTGTTATGCCTGTGGGTTCTGTCACAACTATCAAGAAAGCGTTTTAGGTCAAGGTTGATATTAGAGTTTAAGGCCCTGTAGATATAGATTGCACAGTAGTAAGTGTGGATGTACTGAACTGGGAGTAAGTTTAGATCTTTGAAGAGTGGGGGGGGTGTGCTGCCAGGGATGGGATTTAGTGATTATTCTTACTGCAGCTTTTTGTTGGGTTATTATTGGCTTTAGGTGTGTTGCTGCAGTTGATCCCCAAGCACAAATAGCATAGGTGAGGTATGGATAAATAAGTGAGTGGTATAATGTGAGAAGGGCATTTTGCGGCACGTAGTATCGTATCTTGGAGAGGATCCCAACCGTTTTGGATACTTTTTTGGCTATATGCTGGATATGGGTGCTGAAATTCAGGTTGTTGTCAAGGTATAAGCCTAGGAATTTTCCCCCATTACTTCTGGTAATTAGAGTGTTGTCAATCTTAATGTTAATTTGTGCATCTCCTGCTCTGCTACCAAACATAATATAGTAAGTTTTGTCAGTGTTAAGCGTAAGTTTATTGGCTGTCATCCAAGTCGATATTTTAATCAGCTCCTCATTCTCAATGGTGTTGAGGGTGGCAAGATTAGGGTGAGAGATGACATAAGTCGTGTCATCAGCAAAGAGAATGGGTTTCAGGTGTTGGGATACGTTTGGAAGGTCATTGATGTATATGAGGAAGAGCAGGGGACCAAGGACACTTCCCTGCGGAACTCCAGTATCAAGTGGCCGTGTTGCTGATGCTGTGTCTTTAATGGTGACGTACTGATACCTATTAATAATGTAAGATTTTAAATAAGCAAGCGCATGGCCTCTTATACCGTAGTGGTCAAGTTTGTGGAGTAGGATTTGGTGGTTTACTGTGTCAAAAGCTTTTCTTAGGTCAATAAAAATTCCTAGTGGATATTCCTTATTTTCCAATGCTGTGTAAAGCAGATCTAGCATTTTTATGATTGCATCATTAGTGCTTTTATTTTTCCTGAATCCAAACTGGCAGGGGTTGAGTATGTTTTGAGCCGTTATAAATGAATACAGTCTCTTGTACACGAGTTTCTCAAAGATTTTGGATAGCAATGGTAAGTTAGATATTGGCCTATAGTTGTTTAAGTCTGTAGGGTCACCACCTTTATGTATTGGTGTAACCCTTGCCATCTTGAGTAGTTTCGGGAAGGTGCTAGTCTCTATTGACTTGTTAGAAAGTAATGAAATAGCCTGCGAAAGGACATGGGTCGCTCGCTTGTTCAGTAATGGTGGGACATGAGACAGATTCCCCGAGTTATTTTTAAGCGACTTTATGATCCCAATGACTTCCGTGGGCTCAGTTGGTGCAAGATAGAAGGAATTAGGGAAATTACCATCTAGGTAGTCCCCGGCATGGGCATTGGTATGTGGGATTTTACTGGCGAGATTAGATCCTATGTTTGAGAAGAAGTCGTTTATCTTGTTAGCTGTGTCAGTGGGATGTAGTGGTGTTTCATTAGGTTTAGTTAGGACAATATTCTTGGTTTTTCTCAGTTTGTGGGTCCCTAGAATCTGAGAGAGTGTTTTCCAGGTCTTTTTTATATCTCCTCTAGTGTCTGTGAATCTACTGGAGTAGTATAGTTGTTTGGCTTTTTTTATTACTTTGGTGAGAGCTGATGAATAGTGTTTAAGAGTATCTTTGTGTATTAAGCCCTGTCTATATTGCTTTTCATATTGGTGTTTCTTGTCTATGGATTTCAGAATGGTGCTGGTTAGCCATGGGCAACCAAGCCGTTTGTTTGTGATCTGTTTTGTTTTTATAGGACAATGTTTGTTGTATAGTCTAAGTAATTTGTTAAGAAAGATGTCTGTCCAGTCATCAATACCATTGGCCTTGGAGAATTCTGTAGGCCAATCAACAGTCTCTAGGTCAGCTGTGAACTTCCTTACTGAGGCCTCGTCATGGAGTCTAAATGAGACTTTGTTGTATTCAAGTGGTGGTTTACTAATGTTTGTCAGGAGGAAGGTAGGGTAGTGGTCTGTAGTGCTATCTGTGATTATCCCTGATTTAAGGGGGGCTAGTATATTGGTCCATATGTGGTCTATTATGGTTGCACTTGTCTCAGTGAGCCTGGTTGGTTTAGTTATTGTTGGTATGAGAAGTGTGTTGTTCATATTGTTGATGAAATCAGTTACAGGCTGATCATCTAGTAAGCCAAGGTTGATGTTGAAGTCTCCAGCTAAGAGAAGGTGGTGCTTATTCATTTGTCTGTTTGTTATTAGTGACTTTAATTTCTCACTGAAATTTGGGATGTTTGTGCGAGGTATCCGGTAAATGGCACCGATTGTTATAGGCGTCTTAAGGTTTTTTACAGTAAAATTAGCAAAAATGTATTCCCCATATTCATCACTAAAGCAAGTGGTGCTAAGACAAGATAATTGGTTAGAGTAATAGATTGCAGTACCACCCCCAACTTGGTTTGTTCGGCAGTTGTGAATTGCTGTGTATCCTGGTAGAGGGTAGATATCTATTGTGTCCTGCTTAAGCCAGGTCTCAGTAAGAATAATGCAGGAGAAGGGTGTCTTTAGTGATTCAAGGAGTGCTAGGAGGTCATCATAGTGTTTGCTTAAGGACCTGATGTTGTAGTTAAGTACTGATAGACTTTTAGCATTGTTTAGGATAGTGGTGGCTTGTGATGCTGTGTAATAAAGGCAGTTACTTTCCAATAGGTTTTGATTGGGTGTCAGATTATGGAGGTTTAGATCAGGGTCAACGTGATCAATCATCTTCTAGGTTTAGAATTATGGTTATTTATATCCTGAGTTGTGTGTTGAGTTCTACTACTGATATCTGTAGTGGTTGGAAGTTTGGACAAGTATATAGCTAGAGTATTTTGGTCATGTAGGGTATAGTCACTACTACACATAATGAAGTTGATGTTGTCTGTGTGTTGTGCTGGAATGAACTAAAGTACAACTAGGTATAAACTAGTAATATAAAAATACAAATTAAAAATAGAACAAGACTCTCACTTGTAATTGCACTAAGGTCTAATAATGACTTTTGTGGAGTCTATGTTTTGAGCTAGAGTGAGCTAAAGTACAATAGGTAGGCTGGCTCCTCCTCAGGAAAATTAATGAATAGAAAAAGAAATAATAATTCACAAAGATAAACACTATTATTTATTAAATCAAACATAAAACAATAAAACATGCACGGTATATCCTATTTGAAAGAAAAATGAAAAATGAAATGAATAAAATAACATTTGAACTCAACGCTAATATCTACAGGAGTGTCTGGTGTTGGTGACACTGTTGTTGAAATCGTAGCCGTTGCTGATGATGGGGTGGGGGGGGGGTCGCAGGTGTTGGTGACCATCCACTGGCTAGTTCTTCACAGTATACCAGTGAGTATTCTATCCCGATGACAGGAAAGCAGGTTCTTTACCGCTGCAATGATGAGGGGTTACGTCCTGCAATTTCATACAGGTGCACAGGTACTTAAATGCAAAATGGGGAAGTCTCTGGACGTTAGTCCTTCTCCTGTTCTTCTCGTTGATTGACAGGTGACCCTCACTGTCATCCAAGCTGAAAAGATAGACAGGTTACCCACTGCTTAAATAATCACTCTCCATGGCAGTGTACAATACTCAAAAGACGTGGTGATTTTTACAACAGTCAACCTAGAGCAAGACTGAAAGGACTAAGTTTATTATTGGTCAAAAGTGAAGCTTTTAACCAATAAATCCACTAGAATACAAGGCAGGCATGTACTTACAGTAGTGTTGGGAGCTGTGAGTCGAGTGATTTACTGTTTGACCGGAGCCCCACACGTCACCTTTCGGGGGGGGGGGAAGAGGGAGGGAAAGGGATAGCGAGAGCTAGACTGACCCTACCTTAACAAGCAGCCGGCAGTCAAACTATCACTTTCAGGGAGGGGGAAAAAAGGTGGAAAAAACGGGAGCTTGAATTACCCTACCTTAACTAGTAGCCGGCAATGAAACTATTGTTACTATATCACTACTCCTATCTATTGAACTTTTCCCTCACACTCCCCCATACCAAGACTTATAGTCAAGGAGTATAAGAAGAATAGGTGAGGAAAAAGTTCTAACATGTGGAAGACGCTTAAGGCAACAAATCTTCTACTGACTGTCACGACTTAACCAGTCAGAGAAATAATTGGATGAACCATTGATATACACAATATGGAACTTAAAAGCCTGGAGTGCCAATGTCTACCTCAAGAGGCGACTGTTGGTTCCCTTAAAAGTTTCTAGGTATATCAAAGGTTTGTGGTCTGTTTCTAAAATGAATTCTTTTCCCAGCAAATAAAATTTAAGTTTGGAGATACCCCACATAAGGGCTAAACATTCCTTTTCTATTGTGGAGTATCTTGTTTCTGCAGGAAGGAGTTTCGGGCTTAGGAAGCATACAGGGAAGGGAGTACCATCATGGTATTGTAATAACACCGCACCTAAGCCAGTATTGGAGGCATCAGTTCTCAAACAAAATGTTTTATTAATATCAGGAATCTTAAGTATAGGGTCTTTCGAAAAGATACTTTTAATCTCATTAAACTCATCCCGAGCTACGTCGGAAAGTTCAAGAGGTTTCTTCACAGACTTTTTAAGGAAGTCGGATAAGATGCCTGTAAGATCAGTAAGGTTCGGGATAAACCGTGCATAAAAATTTACAGAACCAAGAAAGCTTCGCATGAGCTTCTTGGTTTTGGGGAATTTAAATTCTAATAAAGCTTTGATCTTACTGGGGAGAGGCTGCAGAGAGTTATTAGAAAGTATCAGTCCAAGATATCTAATCTTGTTATACCCAAGGAAGCATTTCTTCGGCTTGGCAGTGAGGCCATGTGAGCGTAACCTATGCAAAACTGATGTTAATGTTTGGATATGTTTGCCCCACGTAGATGTCATTACGTAAATGTTATCAAAATAAACTGAAACATTTGGCATATTACCCAAGACCTTTCTCATCAGTCTCACGTAGGTAGCACAGGCAGTTACCAAACCGAAGGGCATAGTTCTATACTGCATCAGTCCTTGGTGTGTAGGAAAAGCGGTGTACTGCTTAGAAGAAGGATCTAACATTACCTGATGATATGCCTGCACAATATCAATCTCTGAAAAGAAGGAAGAGTCATAAAATTTGTGTAGATCGCTATCTATTAAGGGCATAGGCTCAGCATCCCACCGAGTTATAGCATTAAGGCCTCTGAAGTCAATAGCAAGTCTATATGAATTATCCGCCTTCTTAACCATGACTACTGGTGAGCAATATGAAGATACTGAAGGTTCAATGATCTTTAGTTTTAATAATTTGTCTACCTCTCGGTCAAATGCATCCCTAAGGTGAACTGAAACTGGGTATAATTTCCGTTTGATAGGATTGTCCGTCACTAAGTCAATCTTATGGACTACCGTGGAGGTAACACCTGGAATATCAGTAAAGACGTCTGAAAAGTTACTCACACACTGAAGTAGTTCATGTCTCTTATGGTCATGCAAAGATTCATTAATATTAATGTTGGTTGCGTCCGAGTGGTCAAGAGTCACCAAGTCATGTAGTTCTTCATCATAGTCTAAGTTAGAGGTGTCAATTACGCACACCTTACATTCTTCAGTTGTCTTATTGGGATGATAGGGTGTGGTGAAGAGAGGCTTCACTCCCAGAAGTTGGTATAGATGTTGCATTAAGTCAGATGTGAATTGTGTCCCACGGTCAGACAAAATTTCTCTAGGGATGCCCACTCTGGAGAAGATGGACAAAAGGGCTTCAGCCACCTCTGTAGTAGTTATGGTCTTTAAGGGAACGGCTTCAGGGAAAGTCGAAGCATAATCAACTAATGTTAATATATATCTATGTCCCCCAGATGAAAGTGGAGATAAAGGACCAACGATGTCAATAGCTACTCTTTCAAAAGGTACCGTAAAGACTGGCATTTTGACCATAGGTACTCGCCTGGTACCTCGGGAGGATGACAGTTGGCAAACTTTACACGATCTACAATAAGTAGTGACATCTGAGGACATTTTAGGCCAAAAATAGGTTTCCCTAATTTTATTTAAAGTTTTACGATGCGAGAAATGTCCGGCCACTGGCAGGTCATGAGCCATTTTAAGAACAGTCTCTCTGCATTGACTTGGAACAACTAAGATGGAATAGTCTATCTCATCTGAATTTAATTTGAATACTGACTTGTACAAGATACCTTTTATATATTCAAATTTATATGAAAAGTTTTTCCTTTGGATCACTTGATTTTGTTTAGCGGCATTATGGCAATTCTGAAGAGAAGGGCAATTACGTTGTAAATTGACAAAGGAGTCCTTCGATATATCTAAAGGCTTAAAGTCAGGGGAAAATCAAAGGATGGACAGTAGGGGAAGCATGGGCTTTGATCTGAGCCCTAGTCAAGACATTTATGGTATCGGAGGTGATACCTTCACTTTCATCTAACAAGTGAACCGGTGATCCTACTACCTCGCTTTCGAGAGTAGCATCACTGGTTTTTAATCCCACATGAATATCACGAGACATTGTCTCATCTGAACTTTCGAGGGGCTTCTCCGACTCTACAAGAAGAGGATCTGAAACACTTGTATCCATCTTTGGTGATGAAAGGAAGAATGGCACCTTTAACATTACCTATTAGTACGGAGCAAGAAGTGATGGGAGCTAGTACGGCTTCAGACCAACCTGTGAACCATTTAGACCTAATGTAACAACGGATGGTAGGAAAAGTGTCTGTACGGCCCAAGTAGTCTGAAAGTATAGTAGAGGAATGAGTTTCTTTAAGATTAAGGAACAGCTTATCAGAAATTACTATACATGTGCATCCAGTGTCTCGTAAAATGGTAGATACATTAAGTCCATTAACTGTTCCTGAACAGAAGGGTGCTTGGTCATTACAGTCTTTAAAACATCTTCCAACTTTTTGGACCTTTTTAGGACAATCTGGACCTTTATGTCCCTTAACACCACACAAATGACAAACAGGAATAAAATAAGTCATTTTACTTTCCACTAGAGGCTTTGATTTCTTAAGGTCTGATGAACCCTTGCCCTTAGGGTTCGATCCCTTTAGGTCTTTATAGGAATTGTGAGCCTCAGCATACAGGTCAGCAGCCTCAGCAACTTCCTCAGCTTTAATCAGGTTATGTTCTCTAATGAATGTTCGTATCTGGTGAGGAAGAGCTGTCAGGAACTGGTCAGCAACCATGAAGTCTCGAAGAGATTCATAACTGTGATCAATTCCTGAACTCTCTATCCAAAAGTCGAACAAACGAAAGAGTGTTACCTGTAACTGTTGAAAGTTCTTGCCAGGCTGTAAGGTGGCATACCTGAAATCTTTCCTGTAAGAATTAGTGGTTTTTTGATATGCTTTAAGGATTGCCTTTTTCAGTAGGTTATAATTACATATGATATCCTGCGACAAAGTTGCATAGATATTTAAGGCTGTACCAGAAAATAACATTCCTAACCTGGTAGCCCAGGTGTCAGCAGGCCATTCACAGAGGGTAGCGGTATTTTCAAACCTGATAATGTAAGAAGTTATGTCTTCCCCCTCTGTGAAGGGAGGTAAATTAGGTGTTGGAATATGTGCACTGACTGCACGTTGTTCCATTACTCCTTCCTCTAATTGTTGTTGTGTAAAAGTTAACTTTTTATTCTCTAATTCAAGGCGAGATTTTTCGAACTGGCGATCCTTTTCTCTTTCCTCAAGTTCTCTTAATTTAACTTGTTCTTCACGTATCTCAGCTTGTTCCTCACGTTTCCTAGCTCTTTCCTCACGATCAAGTCTATCACGCTCTTTTTGGTCTTCTCGCTCTCTTTCTAACTGTCTTTCTCGGATTTCTCTCTCAATTCTCTCTCTCTCCTTATTCTCTTCCCCTTTCTAACTGTCTTTCTTCTCTCTCAGTTCTCTCTCTTTCAAGTCTTTCCTGGATCTTAGCACTAATGAAAGATTCTAATTTTTTCCCTGTTATTCCTAACTTACTTCCAGCGTTCATCCAAAACTGGTATTCATCCATACTTGCAAGAATAACTTAAACTATCAGGGGAAAATGAAACGGGTATTAAAGAAAACGGAGGGTTCAATTCCTGCTCCGCTCAAACTGTAAATAAACCAGAGGGCTCGATCCCTACTTCAATTAAACAATATGTATTAATGAAAACGAAGGGTTCTATGCCGGCTCCGAGCAAACAGTAAGTAGAATGGGGTCATTTGACCATCCAATCTTCTCACCAACAAATCAAGAGTGTCCTATGACAGTTCCCTTGATATAATAAAGAGCTCAATGAAACAAAGTGTTTCAAGCTCACATGAAAAAGTGGCAGAATTAACTATTATATCCTGCCTGACTTGACTTACAAAAAATTGAGACTATAACAATCACCAAATCTTTTAAATACCTGTACCGTAGTCCTACCATAGAGAATGATTACTCATGGCAGGTGGTAACCGTCTGTGGTATGCGGCATTGAAGTTCCAATGGTAGATTCGAGATGGAGTTGAATCTTGATTCAGTAGAGTTGATCCTGGAAAGGTCGCCACTTGTGAAGGCTTACTCAGCCCTGTAACAACTACTCAGGCTGGCTCCTCCTCAGGAAAATTAATGAATAGAAAAAGAAATAATTCACAAAGATAAACACTTTATTATTTATTAAATCAAACATAAAACAATAAAACATGAAAGGTATATCCTATTTGAAAGAAAAATGAAAAATGAAATGAATAAAATAACATTTGAACTCAACGCTAATATCTACAGGGGTGTCTGGTGTTGGTGACACTGTTGTTGAAACCGTAGCCGTTGCTGATGATAAGGGGGGGGGTCGCAGGTGTTGGTGACCATCCACTGGCTAGTTCTTCACAGTATACCAGTGAGTATTCTATCCCGATGACAGGAAAGCAGGTTCTTTACCGCTGCAATGATGAGGGGTTACGTCCTGCAATTTCATACAGGTGCACAGGTACTTAAATGCAAAATGGGGAAGTCTCTGGACGTTAGTCCTTCTCCTGTTCTTCTCGCTGATTGACAGGTGACCCTCACTGTCATCCAAGCTGAAAAGATAGACAGGTTACCCACTGCTTAAATAATCACTCTCCATGGCAGTGTACAATACTCAAAAGACGTGGTGATTATTACAACAGTCAACCTAGAGCAAGACTGAAAGGACTAAGTTTATTATTGGTCAAAAGTGAAGCTTTTAACCAATAAATCCACTAGAATACAAGGCAGGCATGTACTTACAGTAGTGTTGGGAGGTGTGAGTCGAGTGATTTACTGTTTGACCAGAGCCCCACACGTCACCTTTCGGGGGGGGGGGAAGAGGGAGGGGAAGGGATAGTGGGAGCTAGACTGACCCTACCTTAACAAGCAGCCGGCAGTCAAACTATCACTTTCAGGGAGGGGGAAAAAAGGCTGGAAAAACGGGAGCTTGAATTACCCTACCTTAACTAGTAGCCGGCAATGAAACTATTGTTGCTATATCGCTACTCCTATCTATTGAACTTTTCCCTCACACATTGTTCCAATCAATCTGACTTAAGTAAAAATCTCCCATTAACACAACTTTTCATATCTAGACGCCTTATGAATTTCATCCCATAGCAGCTTACTGCACTCCCTATCAAAGTTTGGGGGACCTATAAATCACACCCAAAATTAATTTTTCACGACCTTCGAAAACTGTAGCCAAACAGATCCTGTGTCCGATGTTTTTAATCTTATATCATGTCTAACAAAACAATTTAACCTCTGAAATACATCTCCATTCCACCACCCTTCCTGTTGACCCTATCAGTGTGGAATAGTTTATAATCCTGTATGTTGCATTCAGAAGCCATTTCTCTATTTTCTCTATATTATTAGCAATAATATCTATATTCAGGGCACATGCAAGTAATCTTTGATCATCTATCTTATTTCTTAGACTCCTACTATTTGTATAGTAAACCTTAAAGGAACTAGTCACTCGTCTCCCCCTAATATCTGTCTTTGCTTGTTGAACAATTGCTTTGCCTTTACTAGCAACTTTATTTTGAATATTGTATCTTGGTAATATTCGCTGTTTTCATCCCTAGTAATGCAGCCTGATTGTTTCTCACAAACACCCATACTTTTATAAGTCCTAGACAAGTCACCAATGATCCCCTCAATGGAACTGGCTAATGCAACTACTCCAGCCCCAGAGAGTTTGCCATAGAATTTATCTCATTTATCAATGAATGGGATTGCAAGTTCCTTGCAGTACCTGTCTAGCCAGCAATTTATACCACTTCCCTATACATCCCTTCATTGCCCTCTCCCCTTCTAGGCAAGAAGGTACATGTGATTGAGATCCCTCCCTTAGACCTGACTACATATATGGTTGACCTGTACTTATCCAGCAGTTCCTGTCTCCTGCCCTTCCCGATGTCATTTCCATCATCAATAAGACAGATAATGGGCTTGTTTCCATTCCTGAAGGACCTGGGAATGATACTGTCAGACGATCTCACCTTCAACTACAACAACAATGTATCTACCATATCTGCTAGAAAAATTATCGGATGGATAATGAGAACATTCAAATATAGGGATGCCAAGCCCATGATGATTCTCTTCAAATCTCTTGTTCTCTCTAAGCTGGAATACTGCTCTACACTAACTGCCCCCTTCAAGGCAGGCGAAATTGCTAACCTGAAGAGTGTACAAAGAACTTTGACGGCACACATACGCAAGTACGATAAAACACCTAAATTGCTGGCAACGGTTGCCGCAAGGTATGGCAACACCGCATACCCAAACAAAAACAGTGGCACACAGCTCTTATTGTAGCGCTCTTAAGTGGTGATATCAAAATTAATCCATGACCTCAAACTATTGTGCAGAGGCAAAACAGACAGATAAATGTCGGTGATAATGATGGTATAGTAGCTTGGAATGATAACCTTAACTATGCATACATAGGTCAGTGTGAGACAATACAGCCATTATTATCTCAAACACTACCAAACAGGTGCATACACTGTACTAAAGTACGCAGGAAAAACACCTTATGTAAAATGTGTAAGGGGTGGGTGCATGATGGATGTATGTACAATTATAGCAACGGTGCCAGAATTCATTTTGTGTGTAACAAATGCACTTTGGCACAGTTACCCTTTAGCAGTGATGACATTGATTTACCTAATTTTAATACAAATGACCCATTGCCATATTTTGATGATTATAATTGTTTTATGAAAACAGGCCTTCACTTTATTCATGTCAACGCAAGATCACTTCTTCCTAAATTGGCAGAGATTAGGAGTCTAGCTAACAAAATTAGGGCGGCAGTTATAACCATCTCTGAATCTTGGTTGAATGATACGGTGACTGACGACGAGGTCAAAATAGAAGAATACAATATAATACGCTTAGATAGGAACAGAAAGGTGGTGGAGTATGTGCCTACATTAGAAATGACTTAGCTTACAACCCAAGACCTGATTTAAATAACAATAAACTGGAGATCCTATGGTTTGAAGTGCTGCTTCCCAAGACCAAACCCATCTTAGTTACCGCCCTCCTACCCAGGACCAGTTCTTAGAAGACTTTTCCAGAGTCTTGTCCGGACTTGAAAACAATTGCTAGACAATAATACTGGGCGACTTCAATATCTGTTTTCAGCAGCAAAATAACGGGCTATGCAAAAGGTATAAGCAAATTTAAATAGTTACATTCAACAAATTAATACACCATCCCGGATCACACAGTTCTCAGTCACCCTAATTGACCTCATACTTTGTAACAGCTCTGAGAACATTAGTCAGTCAGGCGTCATTACCACAGGTCTTAGTGATCATTTCATCATTTACTGCACCAGGAAAATCACTAGGGATAGGATAGACCTACACAGGACAATAAAAATGAGGTCAAGTAGAAACTACAGTAAAGAAACACTGGTAAAGAGGCTACACAATTGTGACTGGACAGAGATAACAAGTTGCACGGACGTAAACGATGCCTGGGAAAAATTCAAAGCAATGTTCACTACCATCATTGATAATATTGCACCAGTTAAAGAGGTTAGGATTAAACGAAGAACTGAACCCTGGATGACTACTGAGATATTAGATAATATGAAATTCAGAGACCAGCTGCTAAAAAGATTTAAAGCAAACAGACAGAATATTGCTGCACTAAATGAATTCCAAAGGGTCAGGAACAGAGTACAGAGGCTTATAAAAGGAGCAAAGGCAAAGCACTATTGCTCAAAAATTGAAGAGTATAAGCATAACCCCAGAAATCTCTGGCAACAACTAAAACAGTTGGGGTATAGCCATAAGCCAGTGATAGGTCTAACATAGTACTCACTATCGATAATGAGGTATGCCACGAAACATCTAAGGTGGCAAAATGCTTTAATTCCTACTGCACATCTGTTGCATCAACACTAGTAAGTAAACTACCAGCTGCATCAAATACCTTTACCATAGAGTCTGATAAGTTTCAAACATACTATACCAATAAAGGGGTAACCCCAAACAGTTGTCAACTAGTAAGTGTATCTCATGACTTTATTCAAAAAGAACTAAGCAATGTAAACCCAACTAAGAGCACTGGCCCGGATAACATCCCGTCTAAGTTCCTAAAAGATGGTGCTTCTGAACTGTCAATCCCTATTGCTCACATAATAAATCTATCAATCACCACTAATACCGTACCAGAGGGGTTCAAGGAGGCCAGAGTTACTCCTATCATCAAGAAAAATAGTAGGTCTGATGTCAGCAACTATAGGCCTGTTAGTATACTCAGTATAATATCTAAAATTCTAGAGAGGGCGGTGTACTCTCAAGTACTTAAGTACCTTAATGACAACAACATTCTCCATAGCTATCAATCGGGCTTTAGAAGATCCTACTCAACCGACACCTCCCTAATTAATCTGATGGATTACCTGAGAACTGAAATGTCAAAGGGGAACCTCATAGGTATGGTAACCTTAGACCTGCAAAAGGCCTTCGATACTGTCAACCACAATATATTATGTAAAAAACTTCAAGCTATCGGTATAGGTTCTGTAGACTGGTTTAAGTACTACCTTAGCAACAGGAGACAAATAGTCAAAATCAACAAAATGGAATCAGAACCCCTGCCGATAACATGTGGAGTTCCCCAAGGTAGTATTCTGGGTCCCTTATTATTGTAAAGTAAAAGGACACAAGTGCAACTAATGTGACATTTATTGTGGCAACGTTTCGCTCTCCAGGAGCTTTATCAAGCCATTACAAACAATACATGGACACAGAGGGTATATAAAGGCTCTGAGTGAGGTGCAATACTAGTGAGGTAACATTTCGATGTTCACTAGTGGTGGTAGTAGTAGAAGTAGTAGTAGTAGTAGTAACAAAAATAATACAATAAGGAAGAGCAATTAATTCGTACATGAGTAAAAGGATATAAAAGCTATTACTTGGGTAACATAAAAATAGGTTGGACAAATATAGACTGGAAAGAGGCAAGTTTTTTTTTTTTTTTTTTCAGTGTTCACTCTCTGTAATGTGCTTGTGTAGTATAACAGGAGAGACTATGTGATGGCAGGGTTTACTGTTTTCAGGAGGATTCTTGCTAAGACTTCGGAGATGATGAAGCTGCCGTTGTTTTGTTTAATTGTATTCGAAACAGCGATCAGTGCTGATTCAAGGCACTTGCGTCTGCGGAAATTAGTTTCTTTGATCACTAATTGGGCGTCTCTGAATTTCATGAGATGATTGGTGGAATTTCGGTGTTGTACACAGGCGTTGCTTAAGTTGTCGTTCCTACATGCGTAAATGTGTTCATTGAGGCGGGTGACGAGGTTTCTTGCTGTTTCACCTACGTAGATCTTGTCACAGCCTCCACAGGGTATAGTGTAAACTCCTGCATTGACTGGTTCGTGGTGCTTGGGTTTTGTCCTGGTTAGATCCTTTATTGAAGTGGTAGAAGCGATTGCGACTCTGGTGTTAGCTTGTGAAAGTGCAACCTGGCTGTTGGGAAGAATTATAACTTATTATTCTTATGTTATGTCAATGACATGCCTATCAGTGTCAAGTGCAAACTCCTACTGTAAGCAGATGACAGTGCGCTGTTAGTGTCAGGTAAAGATCCACAAGATATAGCTAATGTTTTAACACTGGAACTGGAGTCCTGCAGCAAATGGTTAGTAGACAACAAACTATCATTACACCTCGGGAAAACTGAAACCATTCTCTATGGCACGAAACATAAACTGAGAAGGGTAAATAATTTTAATGTTCAGTGTAATGGGGAGTCCATCACTTTGGTGTCTTCAGTAAAATATCTGGGAATCCTCTTTGACCCATGCATGTCAGGAGAATTGATAGGGAACAGTGTAGTAAAGAAAGCGAATGCCAGACTGAAGTTCCTGTATAGACAAGCACAGAGTCTTCCTACTGAGGCTCGCAGGACCCTATGTCTAGCCCTTATACAATGCCATATGGATTACGCTTGCTCTTCATGGTACTCTGCCTTGACAAAAAAACTGAAAGATAGATTGCAAATCACCCAGAACAAAATCGTAAGATTCATCCTGGGGCTGGGACCAAGAGAACATGTAGGCCAGGATGAATTACAGCAGTTGGATATGCTGAATGTTGAAGACAGAGTAAAGCAACTGAAGCTAAATCATGTTTATAAAATTGCTAACAAACAGTGTCCAGAATATCTTTCTGTCAATTTTGCCAAGGTTGGGAAACAAAGCAATCATAGTACTAGGGGGAGAGAGCACAACTTTGTAGTTCCCACAGTCATTGGCCAGGCTTCAAACACCTTTTATTGTACAGCAATAAAGGAGTGGAACAGACTACCTGCACATGTCAAAGCCAGTCATAGCATGAACCAGTTCAAGAAGAGTGCCAAAAGGTGTCTCAGGAATGTAGCTACAGAAAGGGAAGGGAATGATTTTCTATTTTTTAGCTAAGACACGTGTAATTTTACATTATTCCTAGTAATGACCCTCGTATTGTAGATAGTCTTAATAACCCTCGTGTAGTAGATGTTATCTTCATTATAAAGTAATAAGAAAATATTATAACCTTTATATTATAATAATAAGGTAAAAGGACCCCAATGGAAATAAGTCACTCTGTCTGACTTTTTTGGGTTATCCTAGGTTCTCTACACATGTGCTGCTATGTATGATAATTCTATGTAACTGTGTTTGTGTATACCTGAATAAACTTACTTACTTACTTACTTACTTACTTACTTTGATCAGTATTCCCTGGAATGCAGGCGAGAGAGATATATGATAATATACACTTGGAAAATCGTAGAGGGATTAGTACCAAAACTGCACATGGAAATCACTCCCAATGAAAGCAAAAGACTAGGCAGAAGATGCAACATTCCCCAAATGAAAAGCAGGGGCGCCAGGAGTGCACTGAGAGAAAACGCAGTAAGTGTCAGGGGCCCAAGACTGTTTGTAGATGAATGGTTCAGAGAACCGACATGTTGATAAATTAGACACATGTGCAACTCTTGGGTATCTTTATTGAGGAAACGTTTCGCCACACAGTGGCTTCATCAGTCCATACAAAGGAAAATCTTGAATAACAGGAGGAGAATGAGGTAATCAGTCCCTCAACCTTGAGTCGATGTGGTCAGTCCATCAATCTTGAATAGAATACGGCATACGTGCTGAGAAGGAGCTTATAAACCGTTGGCAGGAGAGGTGAAGCAGTCATAGGTCGTGTAACATTTGTTCAATGTCGAAGTAGGTCGTGCCCAAGAATTAGGCAAGCGAAGAATTCCCAAGTATTAAGATCCCAAGAAGTTGCAGTGTCTGACAGGTTTGTAGATGAATGGTTCAGAGAACCGACATGTTGATAAATTAGACACATGTGCAACTCTTGGGTATCTTTATTGAGGAAACGTTTCGCCACACAGTGGCTTCATCAGTCCATACAAAGGGAATTCTTCGCTTGCCTAATTCTTGGGCACGACCTACTTCGACATTGAACAAATGTTACACGACCTATGACTGCCTCTCCTGCCAACGGTTTATAAGCTCCTTCTCAGCACGTATGCCGTATTCTATTCAAGATTGATGGACTGACCACATCGACTCAAGGTTGAGGGACTGATTACCTCATTCTCCTCCTGTTCTTCAAGATTCTCCTTTGTATGGACTGATGAAGCCATTGTGTGGCGAAACGTTTCCTCAATAAAGATACCCAAGAGTTGCACATGTGTCTAATTTATCAACATGTCGGTTCTCTGAACCATTCATCTACAAACCTGTCAGACACTGCAACTTCTTGGGATCTTAATACTTGGGAATTCTTCGCTTGCCTAATTCTTGGGCACGACCTACTTCGACATTGAACAAATGTTACACGACCTATGACTGCTTCACCTCTCCTGCCAACGGTTTATAAGCTCCTTCTCAGCACGTATGCCGTATTCTATTCAAGATTGATGGACTGACCACATCGACTCAAGGTTGAGGGACTGATTACCTCATTCTCCTCCTGTTCTTCAAGATTCTCCTTTGTATGGACTGATGAAGCCACTGTGTGGCGAAACGTTTCCTCAATAAAGATACCCAAGAGTTGCACATGTGTCTAATTTATCGGCCCAAGACTGTACAACTGCCTCTCAACTGTCTTCAAGATGGCGCTGGACATACACCTAAAGTCAGTACCTGACCAGCCAGACTGTGGTTCATACATCAGTTTTCGTGTGGCTATTAGTAACAGCTTGGTTGATCAGACCCTGGTTCACCACGAGGCCTGGTCTCAGACCGGGCCGCAGGGGCGTTGACCCCCGAAACCTTCTCCAGGTATAATGCCTACTAACATTAATAATAATAAGAAGAATGAGAATAATAACAATAACGTTAAACTACTTTTATTACTACTATTACTACTACTACTATTACTATTGTTACTACTATCACTACTACTACTACTACTAGTACCACTACTACTACTACTGTAATACTACTATGACTACTATTACCACTACTACTACTACTACTACTACTAGTAGTATCACTACTGTCGTGGGGGTTTGGAAGGAGATATGATGATTAAAAATAAACACACTTGTGGATGGTAACGCTATATATTGTCAGACTGTGGTAAGGGAAAGGGGCCCGGCCTGCCTGCTTGCCTGTAGTATGTCTAAGCGTGGAGTGAGAGCGAGGTAGCGGGTCCCACTCCCTCATGCGCATCCCGCGACGTCATACAGTCACTGGGCCTAGGGATCTTCTATATAAACGCATGGATGGTACTATGATACTCAGCTAAGCTATACAACACATGTAAGGGGAGGATCAGCAACTATGCTGACAGCTCTGTCATGTTACGTATGTCGTCTCGACGTACACTACTATGCTATAGGCTGAACAGGCAGGTGGTTCTGGGCTGATTCTATACAATAACAAAGACATATGTAACTTAGAACTAATGGATGGAATCATAATGGATGTTAACATAATGAGTTTTAGCGTAATGGGTGTTAACGTAATGAGTTTTAACGTAATGCATTACAAATTATAAGAACAAATCATGGTATAATATAGGATGGAATTGATCAATCGATCTGTATTCATGCACTCTATGGATTATGAGGAAGAATAAATATATATACAAGGTGAAATTAACAGCAAAGGCAATCTGGTGCACTCAGATCATTACTGTCAAATTCTCAGAATATGGAGGGAACGTGAACACAAAAAAAAAAAATTCTAAAAAACTGATCAGTTAATAACAAAACACAGTTGACAATTTCCTTCATCTCGGACATCTAATTATACAGACTATGTACATTTAAACCCAATTCTGTGAGGGTGAAGTTTACATATGCAGAATGGTTATCATCTCTGAGAGGATCGAATTCCTCTGCAATGGCTAACACATGCCTTGACTGAGGGAGAACTGAATGAGTATCTACAAAAGATACTTATGGGTTTCTCATTACTTGTCGAGTACGCAAAGAGCAATGACATTCAGGTTGATTATCTGACTGAGTATTTGAGGTAGAGGGTACAGAGTCAAGAGGATTTTCAGCATCTGTCACATTAGTCTGGGTAGCAATATCATCAACATCGCATACTAATTTCATATGGTCTAAATGCGATTCTTTGTACTTACCAGTACTAATTTCTCTAACCTTATACTTATTGCCAGTGACATGTTCTACAACTCGATAAGGGCCAACAAACTTTTGATCGAGCTTAGGCATTGCGAATGTTTTGTTGAAATTGGTCAGCATTACTCTTGAACCTACTTTAACTTTTGACGGCTTAGCACGGCTATTAGTTACTCTAGTAAATTCTGCTGTTGATTTATGAAGTGTTTCACGGATTCTTCAAAAAACACTCTGAGCTATGCTGATACGAGTTGCTACGAAATCATAAGGATTGTAATTGGGTTTCGGAGTGGAATATAACAACTCATAGGGTAAACGCTTGTCCACACCATACAATGCATAATGTGGAGTATCACCTATGGAAGCATTGTAAGCAGAATTTATGGCACATTGAACATCTGGTATAACTTCATCCTAAGTTTCACTATTGGGGTTGATACTTGCTCTCAAGACATCAAGTACTTTCTTATTGGTTCGTTCAGCTAACCCATTGCTGGCAGGATGATGAGGAACAATGGTGGATTTAGAGATCTTGTACAAGGTACACAAATTTTCAAGAATCTCATTACAGAATTCACCTCCATTATCTGTTACTAAGGACTTAGGGGTGGTATGCCTGCAGAAATGTGTTCTTTAAACGCTTTAGCTACTGTCTCTGCAGTCTTATCTGCAATATGAACTAACTCACAATATCTGGTGAAATGGTCCACCATAACACACAGATGTTTGTTGCCTTGGAGGGAACATTTAAAATTGGTTAACAAATCAAGGGCAACTCTTTCCCATGGTTTGCTAGTAGTTGGATACACCTGGATTGGATTAGGACCATTGACATTTCCTTTATGCTGCATGCAAACACTACATTTCTTAACATACTCTGAAATGTCAGTTGCCATACGTTGCCAAAAGTACTTCATTCTGCCTTGTTTCACAGAACGACCCATACCAGGGTGTGCAACACCTGGTGCATCGTGAACTAGGTGTAGAGCTACATTCACTAGTGACTGTGGAATTACTAACTGGTATACTCTTCTGCTTGGAGTACCCAACTCGGCTGTTCGATACAGTAATTCTTGACTCATTACAAAGTCACTAATGGGTGCTGGTGGCTTCACAGACAGAATAAGATCTTCCTGGAGCAGGAATCGAATCACACCAGAACACAAGGGATCGGTTCTTTCTTACTGGAGGAATGAACAAACTCGGTGGAGTGGATGACTCTCCCCGGTTGAAAAAAAATAACGCTGTAACACGCAATATGAGCATGGGAGAACGAATCTACTATCTCTCACTGCAAGCACAGGGGAAAATAAATGGACGTGGTCAACAATACAGATATTCAATCTGAGTCACACACAGTGACACGAGCTATCAACTATAAAGAAACTTCACTTACAAACGTTAACAACATGTGAAAGTTACTCGAGAAACAACTTTTTACAATGCATGAATTACTGTCAACTAGGGTGGGATCACAATCTGGAAAACAAGGGACAACAACAACACTCAAGTGAGTACACTAGCCACAGAAACGTCTTTCTGCAATGGCTTGTGGCATCAGCAAGAGATGGCATAACTCATTGCAAGTAAAGTTCTTCTCAAAGCATCCCCTGGGAAGGAACGAATGCTTGAACAAGTCGCCATCGCAGGGATAGTAGTCTCAGCACCCAGGGTTGTCTGAGGTTCCTCTGAAACCCAAGGTAACTGTACACTATCCTGCATGCACGATATTGTGGCTGGAGTCCAGACAGTGGTGACAGTATTACTAGTGCCTGGCCGCTCGGCTACGTTAATAAGTAATGAACTAATCTATAGGAACTTAATCTGAACTTCACATTTTACAGCACTTTAACAAACCTCAGATACAAGCTGTGAGAACAAACACATTGCTCAAGGGCTAGGCTTTGTCTTTCAGTCAGTAAGGGAATATTGGTACTGTGGACTGATTCATATTGACTTTGACTGGCATGATACACTAAGTGAACTTTCAAAAGTGACTGGGACATCTTCTCAGGGAACTTACTCAAGGACACAAAGGCAAAGAAAAATAGAGAGAATGACACAATAAGCTTAAACGGGAAGAAATTACTTATTTTAAAAAAAAAAGTCACACTGTAATCAAGGAGAACTCACACTCACAAAAGAAAATACTCAACTGAATAAGCAACACCTTGAAAATCAAGAGAAATTATACTTTACTCAACTCTAATTTGCTCAACTTTACTTTAAAATGAGTTAATGGCACAGTGAGTTGTCTTTACTCTCAATGCAATAGAGAAATTCAACAATAATTGTTAAATCAATCAAAAATGTTAAAATGGACTCAATAAATCTTGTGCAAAATTAAAACAAACTGGGAAAACAATTCACTAAAAATAAAATAAAATGGCACACAAAGAATAAAATATTAAGCTCAGAACAGAGCATATGGAACTGCACTAAAATAAACTGTAGCAATATTGCAAATAACAATTACTAATCAAAAGTACTGCACAATACTACATAAAATTTCTGCAAGAAAAATTTTAATGGCAACACAATGTTTACACAAGAATTATTGCAAAATGAGTCAATGTTGCAATGATAAAAAATAACACACAAGAAAATACAGTTTACAAGAGAAAAAAATATATCATTAAGGAATGAACTGAGTGAACACTTTAACTGTTAATTGCAGCTTAAGCAACATTACTGAACAAGCAAAAGAATGATTTACTTTAAAAGAAGAACTTAAAAAATTGCACTAAGAGTGAATTTGTTCAATGAAATATGAAAATAATAGGTGCAAAAACACAGAACAAAAGGTCTGAACACTTACAGTGATGCAGAACACAACACATCAATATAAACACAATACTAGAATTTTCTTGCAATGAAACTTGATGTATGAAAATTTGGAAAATAATTGTTTTGCTTGCACAAAATAATGGCACTATTGTCTGTGGAGATAAGGCAAATTAGACACAGGTTAAATGAAAAGAATTAACACAAGAATGTTCAACACACAGAGAAAAATTAAAATAAAATGGCAAATGAATAAAAACAAAACAGCAAGAATACACTAATGCTGGGAGAAAAAATATAACAGACAACACTGAGTTGTGATGCAGAATACAAGGTTATAAATTGCTGAATTACTTCACTGCAATACTGTGAACACAAGGTAATTGTGAAGTGTAACACAAATTCTATACTGCATATATGTTGCACACAAGGAAAAACACTAAGGTACTTACTTCAAGTATAAAAAAAAGAAGCACAACACAACAGACATAAAATAATGCACGAAAATTAACACTGAATTAAGAAGAGAAAAAAAATATTGCAAACAGTATATAATAAACACTGAGTCTAATCAAGAGTCACTGAATGTCACTAAGAAATCTCTGGAAACAAAAAAAGAAATGTCTCAACACTTGCAAATGTCTCTATGAAAAAATATTATCACTGTAGCGACGTGGTGAAGATTAAGGTAGATGGTAGTGAAGGGTAGAAGAGACTGGTGGCTGACTGCGTTCGCTGCTTCTCTCCACATGTGATCGTAGAATTTGCGCTTAAATCGACGATGGACCCACACAGGAGGCTTTTAACGATGGCGCCACTGATGAAAGAACACACTCTAGCTCTTGACCCCCTGTGTGGTCCTAAAATATGGCGCTAGAACCCGTAATAAAGGTACAAAACAGTGGTAGTGAGTGAGGTGAGGCAGCGGTGGTGAGGCACCGCGTGGAGACTGGGCCTATGGGATGAACGGCATAAGCCTCACTGGGGACACCCGCACTAGGCACGAAAATATTCTAAGCCGGGCTGGCTTAAAAACAAACCCACGAAATACCACAACACCACAGGGATGATAAAACACTCAGAATGGCTAGAACTTGAAGCACAAAGCGATGAAGAAGACTGTACCCACGTGGCTTGCTTGAGTACTGGGTTAAGACACTTGGGTTAGTTGCTGGCTGGCTTTGCTTGACCCTTCACACAGAATAGCTTGATAACTTCTAATGATGAGCACAGCAGGGGTGGAAAGCTGGCTTGGCAGGCAAGGCTGGATGGTGTAAGGCTTGGGCTGGACTGGGCTTGTGCTGACTCACTCCCCCACCACAGACTGGCTTAGTAGCTTGGCTTACTTTGCAAACTCGGGTCAACCCCTCGGGAGTGATGCAAATAAGCAGATAAACACTAATACACAGAGACTGACCAGTGAATAGTGTAGAGAGCTGGTAAATGCTTGCCTGGGGTAGGTTGAGCGTTACCCTTCTCGGCAGGTCTAGCATCACAAGATGGCGACTGGCTCAGTAGAAATTTATCTCCAGAAATCGCTGTAATCATCAGAATTACAGGCCCTTCACTGCCACCAATTTGTCGTGGGGCTTCGGAAGGAGATATGATGGTTGAAGATAAACACACTTGTGGATGGTAACGCTATATATTGTCAGACTGTGGTAAGGGAAGGGGGCCCGGCCTGCCTGCTTGCCTGTAGTATGTCTAAGCGTGGAGTGAGATCGAGGTAGCGGGTCCCACTCCCTCATGCGCATCCCGTGACGTCATACAGTCACTGGGCCTAGGGATCTTCTATATAAACACATGGATGGTACTATGATACTCAGCTAAGCTATACAACACATGTAAGGGGAGGATCAGCAACTATGCTGGCACTACTACTACTACTGTAATACTACTATGACTACTATTACCACTACTTCTACTACTACTATACTACTACTATGACTACTACTAGCACTACTACTACTACTACTACTGTACTACTACTACTATACTACTACTATGACTACTACTACTACTATACTAACTCTATGACTACTACTAGCACTACTACTACTACTACTACTACTATACTACTACTATGACTACTACTACTACTATACTAACTCTATGACTACTACTAGCACTACTACTACTACTACTATACTACTATTATGTCTACTACTACTACTACCAGGCTATGGAACAATACTCTTCTCCAGACTGAGGGACTGACCACCTCAAAACTTCAAGGGTGATGGACTGATTACATCGTCTTCAAGTATCTTCTGCTTCTATCAACTTTTCTGTACTCGACTGAAGAAGCCTACTGCATAGGCGAAACGTTTCGAAATAAAGATACCTAACTGTTGCATATGTATCTTACCTAACAACCTGTCGGTATTTTACACTATTTTAATGTTCACTTCTACTACCATATTACTACTACTACTACTACTATACTGCTACCACTACTACTACTACTACTATACTACTACTATGACTATGACTACTACTAACACTACTACTACTACTACTATACTATTACCATGGCTACTACTACCACTACTACTATACTACTACTATGACTACTACTAACGCTACTACTACTACTACTACTACTATACTACTACCACTACTACTATACTACTACTAGGACTACTGCTAACACTACTACTAGGACTACTACTACTACTATACTACTACCATGACTACTACTAACACTACTACTACACTACTACTATACTACTACTATGACTACTACTAACACTACTACTACTACTACTATACTACTACCATGACTACTACTACCACTACTATTATACTACTACTATGACTACTACTAACACTACTACTACTACCACTACTACTACTACTACTACTATACTACTACTATGACTACTACTACCACTACTACTACCACTACTACTACTACTACTACTACTATACTACTACTATGACTACTACTACGGCCACGCTAGCTAGAGATTCGTCTGTAAAAACTTGCATTTGTGGTCACAGTGGTACCTGTGCTAACCTTCCTATGGTGTAGAAATATACCTAGTTGGATGAATCTTATTGTGGCTAGCTGGTCTAGTGGCTAACGCGATGGTCTAGAGTTTTGAGACTCTCTGACCGCGGGTTCAATCCCGGCCGGGGGTATGGTTTACTACTACTACTAGTATACTACAACTATGATCACTGCTACCACTACTACTTCTACTGCTATTTCTACTTCACACTACTGCTATTACGACTACTACTACTACTACTACTACTAATAATAATAATAATAATAAAAAGAAGAAGAAGAAGAAGAAGAAGAAGAAGAAGAAGTAGAAGAAGTAGAAGAAGAAGAAGAAGAAGAAGAAGAAGAAGAAGAAGAAGAAGAAGAAGAAGAAGAAGAAGAAGAAGAAGAAGAAGAGGAAGTAGAAGAAGAAAATAAGTAAAGATTTTAGACTCGGCTTTAGAGAAGTGAGTTTAAGACATAATGATGTAGGCCGGGTGAGGTGTGACGCTGTTCTCTGAGTGAAGAAAATATCCTGTGTTAGTGACGTAATGATGTAGGCCGGGTGAGGTGTGACGCTGTTCTCTGAGTGAAGAAAATATCCTGTGTTAGTGACGTAATGATGTAGGCCGGGTGAGGTGTGATGCTGTACTCTGAGTGAAGAAAATATCCTGTGTCGGTCTTATTATAGTTTTATAATACGCTTATGACAGTGTTATTATAATTTTGTTCCTCGTTTTCTTATGTATTACAGCGAGTGAGGTGTGTGTGTGTGTGTGTGTGTGTGTGTGTGTGTGTGTGTGTGTGTGTGTGTGTGTGTGTGTGTGTGTGTGTGTGTGTGTGTGTGTGTGTGTACTCACCTATTTGTACTCACCTATTTGTGGTTGCAGGGGTCGAGTCCTAGCTCCTGGCCCCGCCTCTTCACCGATTGCTACTAGGCCCTCTCTCTCCCCGCTCCATGAGCTTTATCAAACCTCGTCTTAAAACTGTGTATGGTTCCTGCCTCCACTACGTCATTTTCTAGGCTATTCCACTGCCTTACAACTCTATGACTGAAGAAATACTTCCTAATATCTCTCTGACTCATTTGTGTCTTCAACTTCCAATTGTGGCCTCTTGTTTCTGTGTCCCCTCCCTGGAACATCCTGTCTTTGTCCACCTTGTCTATTCCACGCAGTATTTTATATGTCGTTATCATGTCTCCCCTGACCCTCCTGTCCTCCAGTGTCGTCAGGCCGATTTCCCTTAATCTTCATAGGACATTCCCCTTAGCTCTGGAACTAACCTTGTCGCAAACCTTTGTACTTTCTCTAGTTTCTTGACGTGCTTTATCAAGTGCGGGTTCCAAACAGGTGCTGCATACTCCAGTATGGGCCTGACATACACGGTGTACAGTGTCTTGAATGATTCCTTACTAAGGTATCGGAATGCTGTTCTCAGGTTTGCCAGGCGCCCATATGCTGCAGCAGTTATCTGATTGATGTGTGCTTCCGGAGACATGCTCGGTGTTATACTTACCCCAAGATCTTTCTCCTTGAGTGAGGTTTGCAGTCTTTGGCCACCTAAGTAAGTAAGTAAGTAAGTTTATTCAGGTAAACACAAATACAGTTACATAGAATTATCATACATAGCAGCATATGTGTAGGGAACCTAGGATAACCCAAAAAAGTCAGACAGAGTGACTTATTTCCATTGGGGTCCTTTTACCTTATTATTATAGTATAAAGGTTATAATATTTTCTTATTATTCTACAATGAAGATAACATCTTATTATCATACTAAAAAGACTATCTGCTACACCAAGGTCATTAAGACTATCTACAATACGAGGGTCATTACAAGGAATAAGGTAAAATTTACACGTATGTTAGCTAAAAAATAGAAAATCATTCCCCTCCCTTTCTGTAGCTACATTCATCAGACACCTTTTGGCACTCTTCTTGAACTGGTTCACGCTATGACTGGCTTTGACATGTGCGGGTAGTCTGTTCCATTCCTTTATTGCTGTACAATAAAAGGTGTTTGAAGCCTGGCCACTGACTGTGGGTACTACAAAGTTGTGCTCTCTCCCCCTAGTACTATGATTGCTTTGGTTCCCAACCTTGACAAAACTGACAGCAAGATATTCTGGACATTGTTTGTGAGCAATTTTATAAACATGATTTAGCTTCAGTTGTTTTACTCTGTCTTCAACATTTAGCATATCCAACTGCTGTAATTCATCCTGGCCTACATGTTCTCTTGGTCCCAGCCCCAGGATGAATCTTACGATTTTGTTCTGGGTGATTTGCAGTCTATCTTTCAGTTTTTTTGTCAAGGCAGAGTACCAAGAAGAGCAAGCGTAATCCATATGGCATTGTATAAGGGCTAGACATAGGGTCCTGCGAGCCTCAGTAGGTAGACACTGTGCTTGTCTATACAGGAACTTCAGTTTGGCATTCGCTTTCTTTACTACACTGTTCCCTATCAATTCTCCTGACATGCATGGGTCAAAGGGGATTCCCAAATATTTTACTGATGAAACCAAAGTGATGGGCTCCCCATTACATTGAACATTAAAATTATTTACCCTTCTCAGTTTATGTTTCGTGCCAAAGAGAATGGCTTCAGTTTTCCCTAGGTGTAATGATAGTTTGTTGTCTACTAACCATTTGCTGCAGGACTCCAGTTCCAGTGATAAAACATTAGCAATATCTTGTGGGTCTTTACCTGACACTAACAGAGCACTGTCATCTGCATACAGTAGGAGTTTGCACTTGACACTGATAGGCATATCATTGACATAACATAAGAATAATAAGGGACCCAGAATACTACCTTGGGGAACTCCACATGTTATCGGCAGGGGTTCTGATTCTGTTTTGTTGATTTTGACTATTTGTCTCCTGTTGCTAAGGTAGGACTTAAACCAGTCTAAAGAACCTATACCAATAGCTTGAAGTTTATTACATAATATATTGTGGTTGACAGTATCGAAGGCCTTTTGCAGGTCTAAGGTTACCATGCCTATGAGGTTCCCCTTTGACATTTCAGTTCTCAGGTAATCCATCAGATTAATAAGGGAGGTGTCGGTTGAGTAGGATCTTCTAAAGCCCGATTGATAGCTATGGAGAATGTTGTTGTCATTAAGGTACTTAACTACTTGAGAATACACCGCCCTCTCTAGAATTTTAGATATTATACTGAGTATACTAACAGGCCTATAGTTGCTTACATCAGACCTACTATTTTTCTTGAAGATAGGAGTGACTCTGGCCTCCTTGAACCCCTCTGGTACTGTATTAGTGGTGATTGATAGATTTATTATGTGAGCAATAGGGATTGACAGTTCAGAAGCACCATCTTTTAGGAACTTAGACGGGATGTTATCAGGGCCTGTGCTCTTAGTTGGGTTTAACCTGCTTAGTTCTTTTTGAATAAAGTCATGAGATACACTTACTAGTTGACAACTGTTTGGGGTTACCCCTTTATTGGTATAGTATGTTTGAAACTTATCAGAGTCTGTGTTAAAGGTATTTGATGCAGCTGGTAGTTTACTTACTAGTGTTGATGCAACAGATGTGTAGTAGGAATTAAAGCAATTTGCCACCTTAGATGTTTCGTGGCATACCTCATTATCGATAGTGAGTACTATGTTAGACCTATCTACTGGCTTATGGCTATACCCCAACTGTTTTAGTTGTTGCCAGAGCTTTCTGGGGTTATGCTTATACTCTTCAATTTTTGAGCAGTAGTGCTTTGCCTTTGCTCCTTTTATAAGTCTCTGTACTCTGTTCCTCACCCTTTGGAATTCATTTAGTGCTGCAATATCCTGTCTGTTTGCTTTAAATCTTTTTAGCAGCTGGTCTCTGAATTTCATATTATCTAATATCTCAGTATTCATCCAGGGTTCAGTTCTTCGTTTAATCCTAACCTCTTTAACTGGTGCAATATTATCAAGGATGGTAGTGAACATTGTTTTGAATTTTTCCCAGGCATCGTTTACGTCCGTGCAACTTGTTATCTCTGTCCAGTCACAATTGTGTAGCCTATTTACCAGTGTTTCTTTACTGTAGTTTCTAGTTGACCTCATTTTTATTGTCCTGTGTAGGCCTATCCTATCCCTAGTTATTTTCCTGGTGCAGTAAATGATGAAATGATCACTAAGACCTGTGGTAATGACGCCTGACTGACTAATGTTCTCAGAGCGGTTACAAAGTATGTGGTCAATTAGGGTGGCTGAGAACTGTGTGATCCGGGTTGGAGTATTAATAAGTTGAGTGTAACTATTTAATCCTAGAATTTGCTTATACCTTTTGCATAGCCCGTTATTTTGCTGCTGAAAACAGATATTGAAGTCGCCCAGTATTATTGTCTCGCAATTGTTTTCAACTCCGGACAAGACTCTGGAAAAGTCTTCTAAGAACTGGTCCTGGGTAGGAGGGCGGTAACTAGTTCCTACTAAGATGGGTTTGGTCTTAGGAAGCAGCACTTCAAACCATAGAATCTCCAGTTTATTGTTATTTAAATCAGGTCTTGGGTTGTAAGCTAAGTCATTTCTAATGTAGGCACATACTCCACCACCCTTTCTGTTCCTATCTAAGCGTTTTATATTGTAACCATCTATTTTGACCTCGTCGTCAGTCACCGTATCATCCAACCAAGATTCAGAGATGGTTATAACTGCCGCCCTAATTTTGTTAGCTAGAATCCTAATCTCTGCCAATTTAGGAAGAAGTGATCTTGCATTGACATGAATAAAGTGAAGGCCTGTTTTCATAAAACAATCATAATCATCAATATATGGTAATGGGTCATTTGTATTAAAATTTGGTAAATCAATGTCATCACTGCTAAAGGGTAACTGTGCCAAAGTGCATTTGTTACACACAAAATGAATTCTGGCACCGTTGCTATAATTGTACATACATCCATCATGCACCCACCCCTTACACATTTTACATAAGGTGCCTTTTCTGTTTTTCATGCGTACTTTAGTACAGTGTATGCACCTGTTTGGTAGTGTTTGAGATAATAATGGCTGTATTGTCTCACACTGACCTATGTATGCATTACATATGGAGTTAAGGTTATCATTCCTAGCTACTAGACCGTCATTATTGCCGTCATTTATCTGTCTGTTTTGCCTCTGTCTGTGGTCTTCTGTGCCCTTCCCCTATCTTCATGACTTTGCATTTGGCAGGATTAAATTCGAGAAGCCATTTGCTGGACCAGGTGTCCAGTCTGTCCAGGTCTCTTTGAAGTCCTGCCTGGTCCTCATCAGATTTAATTCTCCTCATTAACTTCACATCATCTGCAAACAGGTACACTTCTGAGTCTAACCCTTCCGTCATGTCGTTCACATATACCAAAAATAGCACTGGTCATGGGTTAACTGTGGCCCCCAAGGAGGTCAAAAGTTCACTGTGACCTCAAGGGAGATCATGAGTTCACTGTGACCCCCAAGGAGGTCATCATTCACTGTGGCCCCCAGGAAGGTCATGCATTCACTGTGACCCACAGGCAGGTGATGCATTCACTGTGACCCCCAGGGAGATCATTGGTTATGTTAGTATACCTACTGAATTAACCTGTATGTATACTTGTGTAGTATATTGTAGATCATATCATCCATGTATATATTTAGGCTCCCTTTCAGTAGGCTCAGCGATTAGCATGTGTGACATCACATAATGCCGATGTGAGCGCTGCTCTCCCGGCCCTCATCCTCAGTTCCCGGTAGACCTACCAAGCAACAGGACAGGCAGGTTGGGCTCCCTCTTTTCACACTCTGCAATATAGTGTTACCAACCAACAAGTGTGTTTAACTCCAACCATCACATCTCCACGAACCCTCTCAACAAATGGTGCCAGCACTGCGGGTGTAAAATTGTTAATTACGCCGATGTACGAAGATAAACTTCTGTCAGCCGACGACGGCCCTTGTGTGTGACGCATGGCAGCCTAGCTAAACAGCCTGCTCCTCCGACCCAGCACTCGCCAACCTCTCTGCTCTACTTCCTGGTCAGTCCTTGTCTCTTAGTGTTTTATTTGCTTATTTTCATTACTTCCGAGGGTTTGACCCGAGTTTGCAAATTAAGCCAAGCCACCAAGCCAGTCTGTTGGGGGAGTCAAGCCGTACACCATCCAGCCTGTCTTAAGTTCCAGCCTTGCCTGCTAGCCAGCTTTCCACCACTGCTGTGCTCATCATTACAAGTTCTCAAGCCAGTCTGTATGACAGGTTAAACCAGCCAAGTCAGCCAGCCAACTAACCCAGGTGACTTAACCCAGTACTCAAGCAAGCCACGTGAGTTTCAGCCTTTACTGTCGCTTTGTGCTTCCAGTTCTAAGCTGTTCTATGTGCTTTCCCATCCCTGTGGTGTTGTGGTATTTTGTATTTTTTTTAAGTCTGCCTGGCTTAGAATATTTTCGTGCCTAGTGCGGGTGTCCCCAGAGTGGCCTACGCCGCTTATCCCATCCCGTAGGCCCAGCCACACCATGCAGCATCTCACCGCGCTGCCTCACTCACCCACCTTCCCCCCACCACTGTCTTTTTTACCCTTATATTCGTGTTCTAGCACCTTATTTTACGGACCTCATAGGGAGTCAAGACGCAAGATTGTTCCTTCGTCCCTATGTGCCAAGATAAAAGCCTCCTGTGTACATCTATCGTCGATTTAAGCACAAATTCAACGTTTTTGAGAGTAGTGGAGTGCTGCGCCAGCTACAACCAACCCTTCCTCCACCTCCCATCATTACCCTCATTCTTCACCAACGTCGCTACAGTGATAATATTTTTTATAGAGACATTTGTGAATGTTGAGACAATTTTTTTTCAGTGACATTTCTTACCAGTGATTTCTTAGTACATTCAGTGACTCTTTATTAGACTGTGCTCATTACATTCTGTTAGCAATTTTTTTTTCTTTCTGCAGTGTTTAAATTTTCATACTTTATTTTTGTCTGTTGTGTTGTGTATATTTTTTTTTATATACATGAAGTAAGTACTTTTCCATTTTCCCTGTTGTGTGCAATATATATGTGTTTACCCTTCATAATTATCTTGTGTTCACAGTATTGTGTTCCTTGCCTTGTAATTTATGCAGTGAAGTAATTCAGTAACTTGTTATCTTATATTCTGCATCACAATTCAGTGTTGTCTCATTTATTTTTCTCCCAGCATTTGTGTCCTTGCTGATTTTTTTTATTCATTCATTTGCCATTTTTTTCTACGTGTTGAACATTCTTGTGTTAATTATTTTAATTTAGCCAGTGTCTAATTTGTCTTATCTCCACAGACAATAGCGCCATTGTTTTGTTTGAAACAAGACAATTATTTTTCAATTTTTGTCACCCCAAAGCCTCATTGCAAGAAAATTCTCATAGTATTGTGCATATATTGATGTAAACAAACCATACCATGAGCATGGTATGGTTTGTTTGCAATCGTCTCATTACGATTTCGTGAGTCATATATTGATGTGTTGTGTTCCTGCATTATTGTGAGTGTTAACCTTTCTCTGTTTTGTAATTTTTGCCCATTATTATTATTTCATATTTCATTGAAATTTACTCTTAGTGCAATTTTCTATAACCTTTTTTTTTTTTAAGTAAATCATTCTTTTGCTTGTTCAGTAAGTGTTTGCTTAAGCTGCAATTAAGAGTTAAAGTGTTCAATCAGTTCAATTTTTTTTATTATTGCAGTATTGGCTCATTTGCAATGATTCTTATGTAAATATTCTGCTGCCATTAAATTTTTTCTTTCCGGATTTTTTGTATGTAGTGTTGTGCTGTGCAGTAATTTTTGATTAGTAATTGTTATTTGCAATATTCTGTGATTTCAGTTTCACATATCTTGTTCTGTGCATAATATTTTATTCTTTATGTGTCATTTTAATTTTTTTTAGAGAATTGTTATCCCAGTGTATTTTAATTTTGCAAAAGATTTATCAATTCCATTTTATCATTTTTGCTTGATTTATCATTTATTGTTGAATTTCTTTAATGAATTGGGAGTAAAGACAACTCACTGTGCCATTTATTCAAATTAAAGTAAATTTGAGTAAATTTGATTTGAGTAAAATATAATTTTTCTTGATTATCAAAGTGTTACTTATCCAGTTGAGTATTTTTTGTGTGAGTTTTACTTGCTCTACAGCGTGCCTTGTTATTTTCCTTTACTTATGCAGAATAGTTTACCATTTTTTTTCCATTTAAGCTTACTGTGTCATATATTCTCGATTATTCTCGCTTTTATGTCCTTAAGTAAGTTCCCTGAGACGATGTCCCAGTCACTTTTGAATGTTCACTTAGTGTATCATGCCAGTCAAAGTCAATATGCATCAGTCCACAGTCCCAATATCCCCTTACTGAATGAAAGACAATATCTAGCCCTTGAGCAATGTGTTTGTTCTCACAGCTTGTATCTGAGATTTGTTAAAGTGCTGCGAAATGTGGAGCTCAGATTAAGTCCCTATAGATCTGTGAATTATTTATTAACGTAGCCGAGCGGTCAGGCACTAGTAAGACTGTCACTCCTGTCTGGACTCCAACCACAATGTCGTGCACTCAGGATAGTGTACAGTTACCTTAGGTATCAGAGGAACCTCAGACAACCCTGGGTGCTGAGACTACTATCCCTGCGATGGCGACTTGTTCAAGTAGTCGTTCCTTCCCAGGGGACGCTTTGTGAAGAGCTTTACTTTCAACGAATTATGCCATCTCTTGCTGATGTCACAAGCCGTTGCAGAAAGACGTTTCTGTGGCTAGTGTACTCACTTGAGTGTTGTTGTTGTTCCTTGTGTTCCAAATGATGATACTATCCTCGTTCACAGTAATCCGTGCAATGTAAAAAGTTGTTTCTCGAGTAACTTTTGCATGTTGTTAACGTTTGCAAGTGCAGTCTCTTTATAGCTGATACCTCGTGTCACTGTGTGTGACTCAGAATGAATGCCAGTATTGTCGATCGTGCTCCTTTCTTTTCCTCTGTGCTTGCTGTGAGAGATAGTAGATCTGCTCTCCCTTGCTCATATTGCGTGTTATAGTATTACTTTTTCTACCGGGGAGAGTCATCCACTTCACCGAGTTTGTTCATTCCTCCAATAAGAAAGAACCGATCCCTTGTGGCCTGGTGTGATTCGATTCCTGCTCCAGGAAGATCTTGTTCTGACTGTGAAGCCGCCAACACCCATTAGTGACTTAGTAATGAGCCAAGAATTACTGTATCAAACAACCGAGTTGGGTACTCCAAGCAGAAGAGTATACCAGTTAGTAATTCCACAGTCACTAGTGAATGTAGCTGTATCTTTTGTAGATACTTGCTCAGATTGCCCTCAGTCAAGTCATGTGTTAGCCATTGCAGAAGAATTCGATCCACCCAAAGAAGATAACCATTCTGCATATGTAAATCTTACCCTCACAGAGTTGGGTTTAAATTTACATAATCTGTATAAATAGATGTTCAAGATGATTGAAGTTGTCCACTGTGTGTTTGTTATTAGCTGATCAGTTTTTCAGAAATTTTTCTTGTGTGTTCACGTTCCCTCCGAATTCTGCCTTTGCTATTAATTTACTTTCACCTTTGTAAATATATATATTTATTCTTCCTCAGAATCCGTAGAGTGCATGAATACAGATCGATCAATCAATTCCATCCTTTATTATACCATGATTTGTTCTTATAATTTGTAATGCATTACGTTAACATCCATTACGATACCATCCATTAGTTCTAAGTTACAAATGTCTTTGCTATTGTACAGAATCAGCCCAGAGCTACCTGCCTGTTCAGCCTATAGCATAGTAGTGTATGTCGAGACGACATACGTAACATGACCGAGCTGTCATTATAGCTACTGAATTCTCCTATATGTATACTTGTGTAGTATATTGTAGATCGTATCATCCATGTATATATTTAGGCTCCCTTTCAGTAGGCGCAGTGACTAGCAAGTGTGACGTCACATGATGCCGATGTGAGCGCTGCATTCCCGGCCCTCGTCCTCAGTTCCCGGTAGACCTACCAAGCAACAGGACAGGCAGGTTGGGCTCCCTCTTTTCACAGTCTGCAATATAGTGTTACCAACCAACAAGTGTATTAACTCCAACCATCACATCTTCACGAACCCTCCCAAGAGTTCACTGTAACCCCCAGGGAGGTCATGGGTTCACTGTGACCCCAAGGGAGATCATTAGTTCACTGTGTCCCCAGGGAGGTCATTGGTTCACTGTGACCACCAGGGAGGTCATTGGTTCACCGTGACCACCAGGGAGATGGTGGGCTAACTGTGACCCTCAGGGAGGTCATGGGTTCAATGTGACTGCCAGGGAGATCATGGGTTTACTGTGACCTCACTGGGAGGTCATGGATTCACTGTGATTCCCCAGGGAGGTCATTGGCTCACTGTGACCCCCAGGGAGGGCATGGGTTCACTGTGACTCCCCAGGGAGGTTATGAATTCACTGTGACCCCCATGAGGTCGAGGGTTCACTGTGACTATCAGAGAGGTCATGGGTTTACTGAGACTGCCAGGGAGATCACGGGTTCACTGTGACCCCCAAGGAGGTCATGGGTTCACTGTGAACCCCAGGGAGGTCATGAGTCGACTGTGACCCAAAGGCAGGTGATAGGCTCACTGTGACCCCCAGGGAGATCATTGGTTCACTGTGAACCCCTGGAAGGTCATGGGTTCACTGTGACCCCCATGAGGTCATAGGTTCACTGTGATCCCTAGGGAAGAAATGGGTTCCCTGTGACCCCAGGGTGGTCATTGGTTTACTGTGACCCCAAGGAGATCGCGGGTTCACTGTGACCCCCAGGGAGGTCATGGGTTCTCTCTGACCTCCTGGGAGATCATGGGTTCACTGTGACCCCCAGGGAGGTCATGGGTTCACTGTGACCCCCAGGAAGGTCATGGGTTCACTGTGACTCAAGTGAGATCATGGGTTCACAGTGGCCCTCCCATGGAGATTATGGGTTCACTATGACCCTCCCATTGAGATCATGGGTTCATTCTGACCCCAAGGAGGTCATGGGCTCGCTGTGAACCCCAGGGTGGTCATGAGTTCACTGTGACCCACAGGCAGGTGATGGGTTTAATGTGACCCCCAGGGAGATCATTGGTTCACTATGACCCCCATGGAGGTCATGGGTTTATTGTGACCCCAAGGAGGTCATGGGTTCAATGTGAACCCAGGGTAGTCATGAGTTCAATGTGACCCACAGGCAGGTGATGGGTTTAATGTGACCCCCAGGGAGATCATTGGTTCACTATGATCCCCAGGGAGGTCATGGGTTCACTGTGAACCCCAGGGTGGTCATGAATTCACTGTGACAGACAGGCAGGTGATGGGTTTAATGTGACCCCCAGGGAGATCATTAGTTCACTGTGACCCTCAGGGAGGTCATGGGTTCAATGTGACTGCAAGGGAGATCATGGGTTCACTGTGGCCCCCAGGGAAGTCATAGATGCATTGTGACCCCAGGGAGGTTATAGGTTCACTGTGACCCCTAGAGAAGTAAAGGGTTCACTTTGACCCCCAGGGAGATCGTAGGTTCACTGTGACCCTAGTGAAGTCATGCGTTCACTGTGATCCCCAGGGAGGTCATAGGTTCACTGTGACCCCTAGGGAAGTAATGGGTTCACTTTGACCCCCAGGGAGATCGTGAGTTCACTGTGACGTCCAGAGAGATCATGGGTTCACTGTGATCCCCAGGGAGATCATAGGTTCACTGTGACCCCTAGGGAAGTAATTGTTCCCCTGTGACCTCCAGGGAGGTCAGGGGTTCACTGTGACCCTCCAATATTGATCATGGGTTCACTGTGACCCTTTGGGAGGTCATGGGCACACCATGACCCCCAGGGAAGTCATATCTTCACTGTGACCCTCAGGGAGGTCATGGATTCACTGTTACCCCCAGGGAGATCTTGGGTTCCATGTGACCCTCAGGAGGTGACCGCCAGGGAGATCATGGGTTCACTGTGGCCCCAGGGAGGTCATAGATGCACTGTGACTCCAGGGTGGTCATGGGTTCACCGTGACCCCTAGGGAAGTAATGGGTACACTTTGACCTCCATGGAGGTCATGGGTTCACTGTGACCCCAGGGAGGTCATGGGTTCACTGTGGCCTCCAGGGAGGTCATGAGCTTATTGTGATCCCCAAGGGAGATCATGGGCTCACTATGACCATCCCATGGAGATCATGGGCTCGCTCTGACTCCAGGGAGATCTTGGGTTCACTGTGACCCTCCATGAAGATCATTGGCTTACTGTGACCCTCCAGGAAGGTCATTGGCTTACCTTAACCCTCCAGATCATTGATTCACTGTGGCCCTCCAAGGAGGACATTGACTCACTGTGACCCTCCAAGAAGGTCATTGGCTTACTGTGACCCTCCAGGAAGGTCATTGGCTTACCTTAACCCTCCAGATCATTGATTCACTGTGACCCTCCATGAAGATCATTGGCTTACTGTGACCCTCCAAGAAGGTCATTGGCTTACTGTGATCCCACAGTGTGTCTTCACTGTGCATATTTGTTTTCAGTTGCTCTTCAGGCATTCTTCTTGCCGTTCTTCTCGTGCGATGTTAGGTTAGGTTAGGTTAGGTTAGGTTAGCTTAGGTTAGCTTAGCTTAGGTTAGGTTAGGTTAGGTTAGGTTAGGTTAGGTTAGGTTAGGTTAGGTTAGGTTAGGTTAGGTTGGGTTAGGTTAGGTTAGGTTAGGTTAGGTTGGGTTAGGTTAGGTTAGGTTAGGTTAGGTAAGGTTTGTCAGGAAACAAGAGAAGAATTTCATGACACTGGTCTTGGACATATAATGACCCGCAGCTGGAGGTTTCCGTCAGAGACTACATCTCAACTTCTTATCCACCTTTGTCACCTCTTCTTGACTAGCTGTATTTCTCCGTGTCTTCGTTGCTGACTACTTCCTTTCTTTCGTCTTGTTAACTTTGCCTGATTCCTTATTGATTATTTCTTTCTACCTTGTGTTCAGTTATCTCACACCTCCCTAACGTCATTGTGTTCAGTTCTCTCACACCCCCCAGACGTCATTGTGTTCAGTTCTCTCACACCTCCCTAACGTCACTGTATTCAGTTCTCTCAAACACCCCTGACGTCATTGTGTTCAGTTCTCTCACACCCCCCAGACTTCATTGTGTTCAGTTCTCTCACACCCCCCTGACGTCATTGTGTTCAGTTCTCTCACACCCCCCAGACGTCATTGTGTTCAGTTCTCACACCCCCCAGACTTCTTGTGTTCAGTTCTCTCACACCCCGACTCATTGTGTTCAGTTCTCACCCCCAGACTTCATTGTGTTCAGTTCTCTCACACCCCCCTGACGTCATTGTGTTCAGTTCTCTCACACCCCCCAGACTTCATTGTGTTCAGTTCTCTCACACACCCCTGACGTCATTGTGTTCAGTTCTCTCACACACCCCCTGACGTCATTGTGTTCAGTATTCTCATACCTCTCTGTTTACACCCCCCCCCCCACACACACAACAAGAGGATGGCTGTATTCTGGTAAACTACAAACAGGCAATTATAAAGAAAGAAAAACGAGACAAAACTGAAAAGAAGCGTACAGAACAAGCTCACATTTCCCGTGCTTAATGTGGCAGCGGCCAAGAAAAGAAGTTAATAAAAGAAAATGACTGTGGCTAAACAATACAGTAAAACAACGTAAACATATATAGCTGCACTTAATGTATTATATATGTTGCTGAGAGAGAGAGAGAAAGAGAGAGAGAGAGAGAGAGAGAGAGAGAGAGAGAGAGAGAGAGAGAGAGAGAGAGAGAGAGAGAGAGAGAGAGAGAGAGAGAGAGAGAGAGAGAGAGAGAGAGAGGAGAGAGAGAGAGAGAGAGAGAGAGAGAGAGAGAGACAGAGAGAGAGAGAGAGAGAGAGAGAGAGAGAGAGAGAGAGAGAGAGAGAGAGAGAGAGAGAGGAGAGAGAGGAGAGGAGAGGGGAGAGAGAGAGAGAGAGAGAGAGAGAGAGAGAGAGAGAGAGAGAGAGAGAGAGAGAGAGAGAGAGAGAGAGAGAGAGAGAGAGAGAGAGAGAGAGAGAGAGAGAGAGAGAGAGAGAGAGAGAGAGAGAGAGAGAGAGAGAGAGAGAGAGAGAGAGAGAGAGAGAGAGAGAGAGAGAGAGAGAGAGAGAGAGAGAGAGAGAGAGAGAGAGAGAGAGAGAGAGAGAGAGAGAGAGAGAGAGAGAGAGAGAGAGAGAGAGAGAGAGAGAGAGAGAGAGAGAGAGAGAGAGAGAGAGAGAGAGAGAGAGAGAGAGAGAGAGAGAGAGAGAGAGAGAGAGAGAGAGAGAGAGAGAGAGAGAGAGAGAGAGAGAGAGAGAGAGAGAGAGAGAGAGAGAGAGAGAGAGAGAGAGAGAGAGAGAGAGAGAGAGAGAGAGAGAGAGAGAGAGAGAGAGAGAGAGAGAGAGAGAGAGAGAGAGAGAGAGAGAGAGAGAGAGAGAGAGAGAGAGAGAGAGAGAGAGAGAGAGAGAGAGAGAGAGAGAGAGAGAGAGAGAGAGAGAGAGAGAGAGAGAGAGAGAGAGAGAGAGAGAGAGAGAGAGAGAGAGAGAGAGAGAGAGAGAGAGAGAGAGAGAGAGAGAGAGAGAGAGAGAGAGAGAGAGAGAGAGAGAGAGAGAGAGAGAGAGAGAGAGAGAGAGAGAGAGAGAGAGAGAGAGAGAGAGAGAGAGAGAGAGAGAGAGAGAGAGAGAGAGAGAGAGAGAGAGAGAGAGAGAGAGAGAGAGAGAGAGAGAGAGAGAGAGAGAGAGAGAGAGAGAGAGAGAGAGAGAGAGAGAGAGAGAGAGAGAGAGAGAGAGAGAGAGAGAGAGAGAGAGAGAGAGAGAGAGAGAGAGAGAGAGAGAGAGAGAGAGAGAGAGAGAGAGAGAGAGAGAGAGAGAGAGAGAGAGAGAGAGAGAGAGAGAGAGAGAGAGAGAGAGAGAGAGAGAGAGAGAGAGAGAGAGAGAGAGAGAGAGAGAGAGAGAGAGAGAGAGAGAGAGAGAGAGAGAGAGAGAGAGAGAGAGAGAGAGCGAGAGAGAGAGAGAGAGAGAGAGAGAGAGAGAGAGAGAGAGAGAGAGAGAGAGAGAGAGAGAGAGAGAGAGAGAGAGAGAGAGAGAGAGAGAGAGAGAGAGAGAGAGAGAGAGAGAGAGAGAGAGAGAAATTAACCAACAAAGTAGAGGGCCGGAATCAGAAGTTATGTTGCCACAATGAGTGCAACAATCCTGGTGCACCAACAACTGTGTTGAGGCTTCTCTTCACTCCCTCTCAACCATCTGAGTCAAGCTTTGGAAACATTAGCATGTGTGGAAATGTGTTTGTGTGTGTGTGTGTGTGTGTGTGTGTGTGTGTGTGTGTGTGTGTGTGTACTCACCTAATTCACCTGTTTGTGGTTGCAGGGGTCCAGTCATAGCTCCTGGCCCCCTCCTCTTCACTGGTCGCCACTAGGCCTACTCTTTCCCTGCTCCATGAGCTTTATCATACCTCTTCTTAATGCTATGCATGGTATCTGCCTCCACTGCCTCATTTTCCAGACTATTCCAATTCCTGACAACTCTATAACTGAAGAAATACTTCCTAACATCCCTGTGACTCATCTGAGGTTCAGCTTCCAGTTGTGACCCCTTGTTGCTGTGTCACCCTGTCAGTTCCTCTCAGTATTTAATATGTTGTTGTCATGTCGCCCCTTATCCTTCCTGTCTTCCAGTGTTGTCAGGTTGAGTTCCCTCAACCTGTTCTCATAGGACATATCCTCTACTTTCTCTAATTTTTTGACGTGTTTGACTGGGTGTGAGGTTCATACTGATGCTGCATATTTCAATATAGGTCTGATGTATACGACGTACAGTGTAGTGAATGACTCCTGACTTAGATGTTGAAACGCTGTTCTCAGGTATGCCAGGCACTCATGTGTTGCAGCATTTATTTGTTGATGTGCCTCACGAGATGTGCTCTGTATGAGGCTCACCCCAAGATCCTTTTCCTTGAGTGAGTTTTGAAGCTTCTGACCTCTAAGGCTGTACTCCGTCTGCGGTCTTCTTTATCTTTCCCAAAACCTTCATAACTTTGCACTTGGTTGGGTAAATAACAGGAGAAATTTGTCGGGCCAGGCTCGCAGGCTGTCCAGATCCCCTTGTATTCTTACCTGATCCTCTTCCGCTTCATATCGTCTGCAAACATGGACACCTCTGATTCTCTCCCTTCCGTCATGTCAGTCACATATACATGAGACAGCACTGGACCTAGAACTGACCCTTGTTGAACCCCACTTGACACGTGCACTCACTGCCCACTCTCACACTTCGTCTCTGCCCAACACAGGTTGTGTCCTTCCTGTCAGGTATTTCTTGATCCATTGCAGAACTTTCACCCCTCTTCCTGGTTGTAACTCTAGTTTTTTAATCAGTCTCATGTGTGGTACTGTGTCGAAAGCCTTCTTACAGCACTAGAAGATGCAGTCTACCCATCTCTCTCTATTTCCTGCCTTACTACTGTTACCTTGTCATAGAACTCTAATAGGTTCGTGATACAGGATTTTCCTTCCCCGAAGCTGTGCTGGTTGTCATGTATTAGTTCCTTCTGTTCTATGTGTTCCACCACTCTTAAATGATAATCTTTTCCGTAGCATTAATTACAATACATGTCAGGGATACTGGTCTGTAGTTTAGTGAAGCCTGTCTGTCTCCTTTCTTAAAAACGGTAACTGCATTCGCTGTCTTCCATAATTCAGGCTGTTGTCATCAGGGCCGGATTACTGCATAGGCAAACTAGGCATTTGCTTAGGGCCCTGCGCATTTGGGGGCCCCGCGGTTAAAGGGGTTCAGGGGCTCATCCAAGACTGCGCACATGGTGCAAGTGCAAAGGGGTCCCTACCTAAAAAGTTCAAGTGTTTGGAGAGCAAAATTGATTTTTAAAAATTAATCAAAACAAAAATAAATAATTAAATGAAATAAAATAAAAATAAATAAACCTAACCATAGATGGCAACACTCAACACGCCTTCGTTTACATCAGAACAGCTGTGTTTCCCCGCTAATTGGTGAGTATGGGAAATTCCTCTCCAATTTTCTGTACTAATTACACGTTATCTAGACTTGTACTGTGATAAATTAACTGAAGTGTTGTTGATAGACATTGATGTGTATGGATAAATGTTTGTTTTCGCCTCTAAATGTTAAGGGAGGTACCTGATAGGGTTACTTGACCAGTAAAAACGCATGGACCAGTAAAGACGTATTTTTGGTAAAAATACTATAAAGAAAAACCTAAAACCGCAAACTGACTTCCATTTGTAGGTTTTAAAATCACTTTGTCCTGTCTTTAAGTCTTTATCATTTCAATAACAGATCTCAATTGACTGATGTTCTACATCACTTCCGTCGCAAATGCTTAGTTTTCAAGTTGCGACGGAAGTGATGTAGAACATTAATTAATTTACTACATATTTCCCCAGAAACACATAAGCCACATCAGAAAATCGTTGGTTGGGTGAAACTGAAAATTGTCCCTGCATTCTTTAATTCTCATGTCCTTATCTATGGTGGTAGGCCATATATCATGCAAAACATAATGATTAGTTTAGTTATGAAAATGGTAATATAAATACCATTGTGCATTGTTCTTGGACTCAGTATGATTTCTGTTTAAGTAAATTGGAGATCAAGGAGGATGAATTAGTAAAATATTCGTAGCCCAAATCACTAACCTAATCTATGGTAAAAGTTCTGTATATGACTCCTTTCTGGTAGCGTTTTGAATTTTTAGATGCGCAGCCAGAGGAAAGGGGGCTACAAGGGCCTTTACCTAACACTTCCAGCTACTAACTGTGAAGGAGAACGTTCATTTTCTGTTTTGAAAAGAGTGAAAAATCAGCTCCGTTCAACAATGAGCCAAGACAAATTGTGTAACCTAGCCTTGTTGACCATTGAGTCTGATCTAACAAGTAATATTGATTTTTAGAATATAATTGATGATTTTGCCAATATGAAATCCAGAAAAAAGTTTATTTAAGAAGTGCCTGTGA
>NC_091297.1:61554966-61597466 GCF_038502225.1 Cherax quadricarinatus
TATACAGTGTACCTCCTGTAGCATTATACAGTGTACCTCCTGTAGCATTATACAGTGTACCTCCTGTAGCACTATACAGTGTACCTCCTGTAGCACCATACAGTGTACCTCCTGTAGCACTATACAGTGTACCTCCTGTAGCATTATACAGTGTACCTCCTGTAGCACTATACTGTGTACCTCCTGTAGCACTATACAGTGTACCTCCTGTAGCATTATACAGTGTACCTCCTGTAGCATTATACAGTGTACCTCCTGTAGCACTATACAGTGTACCTCCTGTAGCACTCTACAGTGTACCTCCTGTAGCACTCTACAGTGTACCTTCTGTAGCACTATACAGTGTACCTCCTGAAGCATTATACAGTGTACCTCCTGTAGCTCTATACTGTGTACCTCCTGTAGCATTATACAGTGTACCTCCTGAAGCATTATACAGTGTACCTCCTGTAGCATTATACAGTGTACCTCCTGTAGCACTATACTGTGTACCTCCTGTAGCATTATACAGTGTACCTCCTGTAGCATTATACAGTGTACCTCCTGTAGCACTCTACAGTGTACCTCCTGTAGCACTATACAGTGTACCTCCTGTAGCACTATACAGTGTACCTCCTGTAGCACTCTACAGTGTACCTTCTGTAGCACTATACAGTGTACCTCCTGTAGCACTCTACTGTGTACCTCCTGTAGCACTATACAGTGTACCTCCTGTAGCACTATACAGTGTACCTCCTGTAGCACTATACAGTGTACCTCCTGTAGCACTATACAGTGTACCTCCTGTTGCACTATACAGTGTACCTCCTGTAGCACTATACAGTGTACCTCCTGTAGCACTATACAGTGTACCTCCTGTATCACTATACAGTGTACCTCCTGTAGCATTATACAGTGTACCTCCTGTAGCACTATACAGTGTACCTCCTGTAGCATTATACAGTGTACCTCCTGTAGCAGTATACAGTGTACCTCCTGTTGCACTATACAGTGTACCTCCTGTAGCACTATACAGTGTACCTCCTGTAGCACTATACAGTGTACCTCCTGTATCACTATACAGTGTACCTCCTGTAGCATTATACAGTGTACCTCCTGTAGCACTATACAGTGTACCTCCTGTAGCACTATACAGTGTACCTCCTGTAGCATTATGCAGTGTACCTCCTGTAGCACTCTACAGTGTACCTCCTGTAGCACTATACAGTGTACCTCCTGTAGCACTCTACTGTGTACCTCCTGTAGCACTATATAGTGTAACTCCTGTAGCACTATACAGTGTACCTCCTGTAGCAGTATACAGTGTACCTCCTGTTGCACTATACAGTGTACCTCCTGTAGCACTATACAGTGTACCTCCTGTAGCACTATACAGTGTACCTCCTGTAACACTATATAGTGTAACTCCTGTAGCACTATACAGTGTACCTCCTTTAGCACTATACCGTGTACCTCCTGTAGCATTATACAGTGTACCTCCTGCAGCACTATACAGTGTACCTCCTGTAGCACTATACAGTGTACCTCCTGTAGCATTATACAGTGTACCTCCTGTAGCACTATACAGTGTACCTCCTGTAGCGTTCTACAGTGTACCTCCTGTAGCACTATACAGTGTACCTCCTGTAGTACTCCAATGTGTACCTCCTGTAGCACTATACAGTGTACCTCCTGTAGCATTATACAGTGTACCTCCTGTAGCACTATACAGTGTACCTCCTGTAGCACTGTACAGTGTACCTCCTGTAGCACTATACAGTGTACCTCCTGTAGTATTATACAGTGTACCTCCTGTAGCACTCTACAGTGTACCTCCTGTAGCATTATACAGTGTACCTCCTGTAGCACTATACAGTGTACCTCCTGTAGCACTATACAATGTACCTCCTGTAGCACTATACAGTGTACCTCCTGTAGCACTATACAGTGTACCTCCTGTAGCACTATACAGTGTACCTCCTGTAGCACTATACAGTGTACCTCCTGTAGCATTCTACTGTGTACCTCCTGTAGCACCATACAGTGTACCTCCTGTAGCACCATACAGTGTACCTCCTGTAGCACTATACAGTGTACCTCCTGTAGCACTCTACAGTGTACCTCCTGTAGCACTATACTGTGTACTTCCTGTAGCATTATACAGTGTACCTCCTGTAGCACTATACAGTGTATCTCCTGTAGCATATACAGTGTACCTCCTGTTGCACTATACAGTGTACCTCCTGTAGCATTATACAGTGTACCTCCTGTAGCACCATACAGTGTACCTCCTGTAGCACCATACAGTGTACCTCCTGCAGCACTATACAGTGTACCTCCTGTAGCATTATACAGTGTACCTCCTGTAGCACTATACAGTGTACCTCCTGTAGCATTATATAGTGTACCTCCTGTAGCACTATACAGTGTATCTCCTGTAGCATATACAGTGTACCTCCTGTTGCACTATACAGTGTACCTCCTGTAGCACTATACAGTGTACCTCCTGTAGCACTATACAGTGTACCTCCTGTAGCACTATACAGTGTACCTCCTGTAGCATTATACAGTGTACCTCATGTAGCACTATACAGTGTACCTCCTGTAGCATTATACAGTGTACCTCCTGTAGCACTATACAGTGTACCTCCTGTAGCACTATACAGTGTACCTCCTGTAGCACTATACAGTGTACCTCCTGTAGCACTATACAGTGTACCTCCTGTAGCACTATACAGTGTACCTCCTGTAGCACTCTACTGTGTACCTCCTGTAGCACTATACAGTGTACCTCCTGTAGCACTATACAGTGTACCTCCTGTAGCACTCTACAGTGTACCTCCTGTAGCACCATACAGTGTACCTCCTGTAGCACAATACAGTGTACCTCCTGTAGCACTATACAGTGTACCTCCTGTAGCACTATACAGTGTACCTCCTGTAGCACTATACAGTGTACCTCCTGTAGCACAATACAGTGTACCTCCTGTAGCACTATACAGTGTACCTCCTGTAGCACAATACAGTGTACCTCCTGTAGCACTATACAGTGTACCTCCTGTAGCACAATACAGTGTACCTCCTGTAGCACTATACAGTGTACCTCCTGTAGCACTATACAGTGTACCTCCTGTAGCACAATACAGTGTACCTCCTGTAGCACTATACAGTGTACCTCCTGTAGCACTATACAGTGTACCTCCTGTAGCACTATACAGTGTACCTCCTGTAGCACTATACAGTGTACCTCCTGTAGCACTATACAGTGTACCTCCTGTAGCACTATACAGTGTACCTCCTGTAGCACTATACAGTGTACCTCCTGTAGCACTATACAGTGTACCTCCTGTAGCACTATACAGTGTACCTCCTGTAGCACTATACAGTGTACCTCCTGTAGCACTATACAGTGTACCTCCTGTAGCACTATACAGTGTACCTCCTGTAGCACTATACAGTGTACCTCCTGTAGCACTATACAGTGTACCTCCTGTAGCACTATACAGTGTACCTCCTGTAGCACTATACAGTGTACCTCCTGTAGCACTATACAGTGTACCTCCTGTAGCACTATACAGTGTACCTCCTGTAGCACTATACAGTGTACCTCCTGTAGCACTATACAGTGTACCTCCTGTAGCACTATACAGTGTACCTCCTGTAGCACTATACAGTGTACCTCCTGTAACACTATACAGTGTACCTCCTGTAGCACTATACAGTGTACCTCCTGTAGCACTATACAGTGTACCTTCTATAATTACTTGTTCGTTGTTTAAAAGTCATGGAGTTTTGCTCTCTGTTAATTATTTTTTTAACATTTTTCTTCAGTTCCTTAATTATATATTCTTTATTAAAAATACATTAGTTTCTGTTTTATATTCTAAAATCATTTTGTTGATTCATTGACGAATACGTAACATATTTTAATATGCTTTATTCCTCTTTTTAACAGAACTTTAAAATACATTCATATTTTTTTTCTTACCTGCTTGATTCATATCATTAATACATTGTTATTCATTATTTAATCACTCGTATGTTTCATTCCACCACAGTAATGAATAATGTTAAATAAACTGTTAGCATTTCAAATTAATTAAATATTTCAAATGGGGGTAAAACATATTCACTGGTATAAACAAAAGGCGAAGAATTTACCTTTAACTTTAATAAGATAAAATGCATGGGTAATGCACAATACATGAACCAAATTTACCTACACATCTTATTACCTCTATTATTCCTCCCACTGTTGGCATTCTTCCTAAACCATTTGAATGATGTAGTTCCTGGTTCAGTTATCAGTTTCACTTAATTGTTCACGTAAAGCGTGAACCATTAAGTGACTGAGGGGAGTAAAGCGGGAATTCGGATATTTCTGGTGCTCGTATAGGTGACACTGGACTGGATGCCAGTGATTCAGCTAGCGACTCTTGTTGCTGGAGGGATTATCTGGTCTCATCACTTGGCTCTCAGAAAAACTCGCTTTAGCCGTTCATTTCCTCGTTGATTTGATGTAAGTGAAGATATCTATCAATTCCATATTTCTTTTCTTCAGTGGTGTTCTCGAATCGTTTTGGGGGGGACCATGTGTAGAGGTATATTCCTGGTTGTTTGTTGATTTTATATGGTGGGCATCCTTCTCGTTTCATCTCATTCATCGCTTGGGTGTTGACCAACTACAGTTCATTGAAATCATCATCCTGAGAATCGTCTGATCTCTTGACTTCTTTAAGTTAAGCGTCTTACTGCTGCGATCGTGCCAAGCCTGAAGTTTACCTGGAGTCGATTCTGGAGGTAACCACTTCTGCAGCCCGGTCCTCGACTAGGCCTCCTGAATGTTGGCTTGAGCAATCAGGCTTTTAGTGCCTGCTATCTACATTACATTGTGTGCATCACAGCCCGGTTGATCAGGAATTGCTTTGAGGAAACTCTCGAGTTTCCTTTTGAAGACAGCTAAGGGTTTTGTCGGTGATCCCCTTTATGCATGAAGGAGGGCGTTAAAAAGTCATGGTTCCCTAAACCTTACTGAGTTATCTCTACCAGTGTACTCATCTCTATTGGAGATATCCAGCACTATCTGTCAAGCCTCTTGTGTTCATAAGTGGTAATACTGGCATGCAGGTTTGGTATCTGTTCCTCCAGTATCTTTCAGGTGTAGATTATGATGTATCTTTCTTGCCTGCAATCTAAGGAGTAAAGTTCTAAGGAATTCACACTCTTCCAGTAATTTAGGTGCTTATAAGAGACGTGAAGGTTCTCTATATATTTTTAACCTCAGCAATACTCAAGCCTAGAGAGAACAAGTGACCAGTAGTCATCACTGGGTTGGCTTCCCTTCTCATCCACCTCTCAATGTTCTTATAGTTGGAATAATAACATTGTGCTCCTTGGACGTGAGATCTGACAATTTCACTCAGGTCTCTCACATTTGACTGACATACTACCGAGTAGTTTGAATATGTTTTGTACTGTGATCTTGTTTTTATTTCCTCGGTTCTTCCATGATGGAGATTTGGTGGCTGATGAGTTAACTCTAGCTTTGTTAACTCTTCACTGTTTAGTATGTTAACTCTTCAGTCAAAACTTGTTAGATGAATATTGTAATTGTTGTTAATGTTGGTTCTGTTGTTGATGTTGTTGTTGCTGTTTCAATTGTTGTTTTGATGGCACTGTTGATGTTGAAGTTCTTGATAATGATGATGTTATTTTGTTGACGTTGTTGTCATCGTTATTGTTGGGGGACTGACTACCTCAGTTCAAGGACATTATATTGGAAGAGAGAAGAACTTTATATCTTTTGTATATAGTAGTTCTGGATTCTTCATGTCCTTGAATTTGTATTGATACAACCACTGGATGGCGAAACGTCTACAATAAAGATAACCAGATGTTGCATATGTGTCTAATTTTCATATTGTCGGTATTGCATACCATTCTTGTGCAACATCACGGAATCTTGGTTCAGAGGACATCTACATTACCTTCTTCACGGCTATTACTACTACGACTACCACTAACCCATTCCTTGGGTATGACATATTTCCACTGGGGAATCCCGCCTACCAGTGACAAGGCCCTCGTCTGTTACCCGTCCCTTTCCACCTCACGACAGTATATAAAAGCACCAGCCTTCTTACCTGTGCTCCAGAATCTTCACGACTACGGTGTTCTTCACACCAACTCCAAGACTGAGGGACTGATTACCTCAGCCTTCGTATATAGTTCTTCTGTCTTCCATTCGTGTCTTTGAGTTTGTATTGATAAAGCCACTGGCTGGAGAATCGTCTACAGTAAAGATATCCAGATGTTGCGCATGTGTCTAATTTTCACCTCAAGCTTACTGTTCCAAGGTTGTTAGACTGACTACTTCAAGCTTACTGTTCCAAGGTTGTTAGACTGACTACTTCAAGCTTGCTGTTCCAAGGTTGTTAGACTGACTACTTCAAGCTTACTGTTCCAAGGTTGTTAGACTGACTACTTCAAGCTTACTGTTCCAAGGTTGTTAGACTGACTTCTTCAAGCTTACTGTTCCAAGGTTGTTAGACTGACTACTTCAAGCTTACTGTTCCAAGGTTGTTAGACTGACTACTTCAAGCTTACTGTTCCAAGGATGTTAGACTGACTACTTCAAGCTTACTGTTCCAAGGTTGTTAGACTGACTACTTCAAGCTTACTGTTCCAAGGTTGTTAGACTGACTACTTCAAGCTTACTGTTCCAAGGTTGTTAGACTGACTACTTCAAGCTTACTGTTCCAAGGTTGTTAGACTGACTACTTCAAGCTTACTGTTCCAAGGTTGTTAGACTGACAACTTCAAGCTTACTGTTCCAAGGATGTTAGACTGACTACTTCAAGCTTACTGTTCCAAGGTTGTTAGACTGACTACTTCAAGCTTACTGTTCCAAGGTTGTTAGACTGACTACTTCAAGCTTACTGTTCCAAGGATGTTAGACTGACTACTTCAAGCTTACTGTTCCAAGGCTGTTAGACTGACTACTTCAAGCTTACTGTTCCAAGGCTGTTAGACTGACTACTTCAAGCTTACTGTTCCAAGGTTGTTAGACTGACTACTTCAAGCTTACTGTTCCAAGGTTGTTAGACTGACTACTTCAAGCTTACTGTTCCAAGGTTGTTAGACTGACTACTTAAAGCTTACTGTTCCAAGGTTGTTAGACTGACTACTTCAAGCTTACTGTTCCAAGGTTGTTAGACTGACTACTTCAAGCTTACTGCTTCAAGGTTGTTACACTGGCTACTTCAAGGTTGTTAGACTGGCTACTTCAAGCTTACTGTTCCAAGGTTGTTAGACTGACTACTTCAAGCTTACTGCTTCAAGGTTGTTACACTGGCTACTTCAAGCTTACTGCTTCAAGGTTGTTAGACTGGCTACTTCAAGCTTACTGCTTCAAGGTTGTCAGACTGGCTACTTCAAGCTTACTGCTTCAAGGTTGTTAGACTGACTACGTCAAGCTTACTGCTTCAAGGTTGTTAGACTGGCTACTTCAAGCTTACTGCTTCAAGGTTGTTACACTGGCTACTTCAAGGTTGTCAGACTGGCTACTTCAAGCTTACTGCTTCAAGGTTGTTAGACTGGCTACTTCAAGCTTACTGCTTCAAGGTTGTTACACTGGCTACTTCAAGGTTGTCAGACTGGCTACTTCAAGCTTACTGCTTCAAGGTTGTCAGACTGGCTACTTCAAGCTTACTGCTTCAAGGTTGTTAGACTGGCTACTTCAAGCTTACTGCTTCAAGGTTGTTACACTGGCTACTTCAAGGTTGTCAGACTGGCTACTTCAAGCTTACTGCTTCAAGGTTGTCAGACTGGCTACTTCAAGCTTACTGCTTCAAGGTTGTTAGACTGGCTACTTCAAGCTTACTGCTTCAAGGTTGTTACACTGGCTACTTCAAGGTTGTGAGACTGGCTATTTCAAGCTTACTGCTTCAAGGTTGTTAGACTGGCTACTTCAAGCTTACTGCTTCAAGGTTGTTAGACTGGCTACTTCAAGGTTGTTAGACTGGCTACTTCAAGCTTACTGCTTCAAGGTTGTTAGACTGGCTACTTCAAGCTTACTGCTTCAAGGTTGTTAGACTGGCTACTTCAAGCTTACTGCTTCACGGTTGTTAGACTGACTACTTCAAGCTTACTGCTTCAAGGTTGTTACACTGGCTACTTCAAGGTTGTCAGACTGGCTACTTCAAGCTTACTGCTTCAAGGTTGTCAGACTGGCTACTTCAAGCTTACTGCTTCAAGGTTGTTAGACTGGCTACTTCAAGCTTACTGCTTCAAGGTTGTTACACTGGCTACTTCAAGGTTGTGAGACTGGCTATTTCAAGCTTACTGCTTCAAGGTTGTTAGACTGGCTACTTCAAGCTTACTGCTTCAAGGTTGTTAGACTGGCTACTTCAAGGTTGTTAGACTGGCTACTTCAAGCTTACTGCTTCAAGGTTGTTAGACTGGCTACTTCAAGCTTACTGCTTCAAGGTTGTTAGACTGGCTACTTCAAGCTTACTGCTTCAAGGTTGTTAGACTGGCTACTTCAAGGTTGTTAGACTGGCTACTTCAAGGTTGTTCGACTGGCTACTTCAAGGTTGTTCGACTGGCTACTTCAAGGCTGACTGATTGCACACATAACCTTAATGTTTCAAGGAATTTTAATAAATTTCCTAGAGAAGAATTTTGATAAAATTGAATGACAGTGACCCCCCCCCCAAAAAAAAAAATCCGCAGTTAAAGTATGAATCTTTATTTCTGGAAAATTATTGGAAAGAAGCTGCATTCTTTAATCCCTGTTTCAATAAACGAAAAAAAATTTTCATCTGGTTAAGAGTAACTTTACGTAGTGTTAACAGACGTCTAGCGCAAGCTGGACGCCAAGGTATTGGTCCAGTGTGGTGAGAATGGTATAGCACTGCGTACCTTGTTCTAAGGTTCGTAGGTTCGAGCCTCTTTCAGCCAGAAATCAGTGTTTGTGTATATTTCGCCTGCTCTTGCGAATTCCTTGCATTGTTAAAATCTCTAGTAAGGCTGATGCATGCAGGGGATGAGATGAAAACCTATAAGCCTTCTCCCTGAAAGCTGGCTGCCTAGGATCAACGTCTAGCGCAAGCTGGAGTCCAAGGTATTGGTCCAGTGAGAATGATATAGCACTGCGTATGTTGTTCCAAGGTTCGCAGGTTCGAGTCTCCTTCAGCCAGAGATCAGTCTTTATATATGTATATATATATATATATATATATATATATATATATATATATATATATATATATATATATATATATATATATATATATATATATATATATATATATATATATATATATATATGCATATATATATATATATATATATATATATATATATATATATATATATATATATATATATATATATATATATATATATATATATATATATATATATATATATATATATATATATATATATACAAAACAACCACTCTGAAAGAATAGAGAAATTCCAAGCGCTTTCGTGACTACTCACATTATCAAGGAACTATGAAAGTGAAGCATCCAAGGAAGCTATATAAGGGGTCCGGCCAGCACCTCACTATCAGATCCCACAACGGTTAAACACGTGACGCGCGGCGAGCCAACTTGGATAGGTCCTTTGCACAACTCACCCCCAAGCTATTCTACCCAAGAAAATTTAAAAATTATTTGTCCAGTGTATTATTAAATTCTTCCCAAATTCTATTAATTATAAATGGATCTAATTTATATAAACCAAAGGAAATATTCATATTATTGTCAAAACTGCTTTTTATGAAACAAGATTCAATTATATTCCTGTCGACCATGGACTTGCTTGATGCTACTTTCTCAACTTTTTGAAAATCAATTGGATGGTTAAAATCTCTTACATGAATAAATAGAGCATTGGAATCTTGTCCAGTTCTAATGCTATATTTATGTTGTTTTAATCTTAGTTCGAGATTTTTACCAGTTTGACCGTAATAAACTTTATCGCAAATTTTACAAGGAATCTTATAGACACATCCATCAGCATTTTGGGGGGAATTCTTTATCAAAAGTTTTTTTACTGTATCAAGATTTTTGAATACAACTTTAATATTAAAAGTCTTAAGAAGAGAAGGCATATCAACCAAGTTTTCATGGTAAGGGAGAACCAACATATTTTTAGTTGAATAAGGCTGGTTGCCCCTTTTTGGATTATAAAAAGTGTTTCTAGCAACTTTAAAAGATTTATCAATTACATTTCTTGGGTATTTAAAATCATTACCTATTTCATAAATTTTGGATATTTCCTCATCTATGAACTACAAAAGCGCTTGGAATTTCTCTATTCTTTCAGAGTGGTTGTTTTGCATATTTTGAAATCACCTGTTCACTGTGATCTTATTGCATATATATATATATATATATATATATATATATATATATATATATATATATATATATATATATATATATATATATATATATATATATATATGTCGTGCCGAATATGTAAAACTGGTCAATTAGCAAGAACTCATTTAAAATTAAGTCCTTTCTAAAATTTTTCCTTATACGTTTAAAGATATATTGTTTTCATTAATGTTTATGTAAAAATTTATAATTTTGCACCAAAAGAATCTTAGAAAACTTACCTAACCTTATTATAACAAGAATAATTTATTTTAGCCTAACCCAACTAAATATATTTTAGATTTGTTTACAATAATTTAATACAAAACAAACACAGTGAAATATATTTTTATCGTTAGGTTCAGAATGATTTTGGCGAAATTAATGCATACACAAATTTTCACTTGTTCTATATGGCAAGATGAGCGTTGCTATTTAAGCCAAGATCGCAAGTTCTGCCTATTCGGCACGACATATATATATATATATATATATATATATATATATATATATATATATATATATATATATATATATATATATATATACACATATATATATCTGGAGAGAAAGATAGGAGGGAGTGGTCGACAGAGGAAAGCAATGAGGAGGAAGAGAAGAAACAAGACGAGAAGGATGAAGAAGAGAAAGACGAGGCGGAGGATGAAGGTGGGGTTTATCTTGGAGAGTGCCATGCAGATAAGTCATCTTTAATTCATTGGGTCTATCTGCGTGACAGTGATTCATTAGGCGTGTATACATACATATTTACATACATACAAACATGCATACATACATACATACATACATACATACATTCATACATACATACATACATACATACATACATACATACATACATGCATACATACATACATACATACATACATACAAACATACATATATACATACTTACATTCATACATACATACATACATACATACATTCATACATACATACATACATACATACATACATACATACATACATACATGCATACATACATACATACATACATACAAACATACATATATACATACTTACATTCATACATACATACATACATACATACATTCATACATACATACATACATACATACATACATACATTCATACATACATACATACATACATACATACAAACATACATACATACATACATACATGCATACATACATACATACATACATACATACATACATACATACATACATACAAACATACATATATACATACTTACATTCATACATACATACATACATACATTCATACATACATACATACATACATACATACATACATACATACATACATACATACATTCATTCATACATACATACATACATACATACATAAATACATACATACATACATACATACATACATACATACATACATACATACATACATACATACATACATACATTACAGGAGTGCCTAGGATCAGAAACCTCATTTAGTGGTTCTGAGATTACCAGAGCGAGTGTTTTAAAAAGAGTTAGCAATCTCGCAGGTGTGTGTATGTGTGTGTGTGTGTGTGTGTGTGTGTGTGTGTGTGTGTGCGTGTGTGTGCGCGTGTGTGTGTGTGTGTGTGTGTGTGTGTGTGTGTGTGTGTGTGTGTGTATGTCTGTGTGTCTGTGTGTGTGTGCCTGTGTACTCACGTATTTGTACTCACGTATTTGTGGTTGCAGGGGTCGATTCATAGCTCCTGGCCCCGCCTCCTCGCTGATTGCTACTAGGTCCTCTCTCTCCCTGCCCCATGAGCTTTATCATACCTCGCCTTAAAACTATGTATGGTTCCCGCCTCCACTACGTCACTTTCTAGGCTATTCCACGGCCTGACAACTCTATGACTGAAGAAATACTTCCAAACATCTCTTTGATTCATCTGAGTCTTCAACTTCCAATTGTGACCCCTTGTTTCTCTGTCCTATCTCTGGAACATCCTGTCCTTGTTCACCTTGTCTATTCCGCGCAGTATTTTATATGGCGTTATCATGTCTCCCCTGACCCTCCTGTCCTCCAGTGTCGTCAGGCCGATTTCCCTCAACCTTTCTTCGTAGGACAATCCCCGTAGCTCTGGGACTAGTCTTGTTGCAAACCTTTGCACTTTCTCTAATTTCTTGACGTGCTTGGCTAGGTGTGGAGTCCAAACAGGTGCTGCATACTCCAGTATGGGCCTGACGTAAATGGTATACAGAGTCTTGAACAAATCCTTACTGAGGTATCGGAACGCTATCCGTAGGTTTGCCAGGCGCCCGTATGCTGCAGCAGTTATCTGATTGATGTGAGCCTCAGGAGATATGCTCGGTGTTATACTCACCCCCGGATCTTTTCCCTTGAGTGAGGTTTGCAGTCTTTGGCCATCTAAACTATATTGTGTCTGCGGTCTTCTTTGCCCTTCCCCAATCTTCATGACTTTGCATTTGGCAGGGTTAAACTCAAGGAGCCAGTTGCTGGACCAGGCTTGTAGCCTGTCCAGGTCTCTTTGTAGTCCTGCCTGATCCTCATCCGATTTGATTCTTCTCATTAACTTCACATCATCTGCAAACAAGGACACTTCTGAGTCTATCCCTTCCGTTATGTCGTTCACATATACCAAGAACAGCACAGGTCCTAGGACTGACCCCTGTGGAACCCCGCTTGTCACAGGCGCCCACTCTGACACCTCGTCACGTACCATGACTCGTTGTTGCCTCCCTGTCAGGTATTCTCTTATCCATTGCAGTGTCTTTCCAGTTATGTGTGCCTGATCCTCTAGCTTTTGCAGTAACCTCTTGTGAGGAACTGTGTCGAAAGCCTTCTTGCAGTCCAAAAAAATGCAGTCGTTCCACCCCTCTCTCTCTTGTCTTACTTCTGTCACCTTGTCATAAAACTCGAGTAGGTTTGTGACACAGGATTTTCCTTCCCTGAAACCGTGCTGGTTGCCAGTTATACACTTGTTTCTTTCCAGGTGCTCCACCACTCTCCTCCTGATGATCTTCTCCATGACCTTGCATACTGTACACGTTAGTTATAAAGGTCTGTAGTTTAGTGCCTCATGTCTGTCTCCCTTTTTAAAAATTGGGACTACATTTGCCATCTTCCATACCTCAGGGAGTTGCCCAGTTTCAAATGATGTGTTGAAGATCTTTGTTAATGGCTCACACAATATCTCTGCTCCCTCTTTAAGGACCCACGGAGAGATGTTTTCTGGTCCCACCACCTTTGAGGTGTCAAGTTCGCATAGCAGCTTCTTCACCTCCTCCTTGGTTATATGTACCTCATCCAGCACTTGCTGGTGTACACCCCTGTTCTGATTTCCTGGAGTCCTACTGGTTTCCACTGTAAATACTTCTTTAAATCTCGTGTTGAGCTCCTGACATACCTCTCGGTCGTTTCTTGTGAACTCCCCATCACCCTTCCTCAGTCTGATTACCTGGTCCTTGACTGTTGTTTTCCTCCTGATGTGGCTGTACAACAGCTTCGGGTCAGTCTTGGCTTTCGATGCAATGTCATTTTCATATTGTCGCTGAGCCTCCCTTTTTATCTGTGCATATTCGTTTCTGGCTCTTCAGCTAATCTCTTTATTTTCCTGAGTTCTCTGTCTTCTGTACCATTTCCATTCTTTAGTACATCTAGTTTTTGCCTCCCTACACCTTTGGGTGAACAAAGGACTCGTTCTGTTCTTCCCATTATTTCTGTTACCCTTGGGAACAAACCTCTCCTCTGCCTCCTTGCATTTTGTTGCCACATAGTCCATCATTTCTTGTACTGGTTTTCCTGTCAATTCCCTCTCCCACTGAATGTCTTGAAGGAAGTTCCTCATGCCTGAGTAGTTCCCCCTTTTGTAGTTTGGTTTTTCCCAACCTATTCCTGCTACTCTCTCCACTTGGAGCTCAACTATGTAGTCGAAGCACGGAACCACATGATCACTAGCACTCAGGGGCCTTTCATACATGATATCCTCGATGTCCGAACTACTCAAAGTGAATACAAGGTCCGGTCTTGCTGGATCATCCTCTCCTCTCTCTCTGGTAATGTCTCTAACATGTTGATGCATGAGGTTTCCAGTACCACATCCATCATCTTGGCTTTCCATGTTTCGGGACCCCCATGGGGCTCCAGGTTCTCCCAGTCAATCTATTTGTGATTGAATTCACCCATAACTAGTAACTTTGCTCCCCCCATGTGTGCCCTCCTGGCCACCTCGGCTAGTGTGTCGACCATTGCTCTGTTGCTCTCATCATATTCTTCTCTTGGCCTCCTGCAGTTCTGTGGTGGGTTGTACATTACTGCAATTATCACCTGATGTCCCTCAGACTGGATTGTTCCTACTAAGTAGTCCTTTTCGCCTGTGCCATCCATTCCTTCCATTTTCTCAAAACCCCACTGGTTTTTAATGAGCAGTGTAACTCCTCCTCCCCCTCTCCTCCCTCTGTCTTTCCTGAGGATTTGATATCCGGATGGAAAGATTGAATCTGTTATTATTCTGGTGAGTTTTGTTTCTGTGAGTGCTATTATGTCTGGGGATGTCTCATTGATTCTTTCATACCACTCCTCATACTTATTTGTTATTCCATCTGCATTTGTATATCACACCTTCAACTTCTTTTCTAAGACTGTGGTCTGGGAGGTTTATTGGGGTTGGGGAAGTTGGAGACCTGATAAGGAACTATGGGTGGTTGCCGTGGGGGTGGAGTTTGTAATGCAGTGGGTGGGGCATTGGATGTGGCATGGGTGTTTTGGTTTAGAGTGTTTGGTTGCACTGGGGCTGACCTGGTTGGGAGGCTTCTATAGGAATTTGTGAGGGAGGCTGTATTTGATCTTCTTCCTGGGTCTGGGATCTCCTGTCTGTCTTCTCCATCCCCTCTGCCTTTCTTCATGTGTTCTGTCACAGTCGAGATACACCTTCCTGTATGTCGGCATGACCCTTAATCGTGCTTTCTCCTGCAGGATCCTGTTTCAAGTCGATTCTGCCTTGAAGGTCACTTTCACTGGCCGGGCTCTTTTTTTTACAAACCCCCCTATTCTCCGAAAATTTTCCAGCTGGGTCATGTCGTCTTCTTCTATTGCTTTTATGATGCTTTCAATTGCTTTTTTTCCCTTGTTTTCTTGCTTCATATGTTTCCCCTTCAGCTTCCTGGAGCCCATACACAAAGACTGACCTTACCTTTTCATTCTCCCACTGCACATCCTTGTGTATCCCCTCATTCAATTTGATTTCCTCCATTGCAGCTTTCCTTTCTTCAGTTTCACTAGCTAATGTACTTGGGCTCAGTGGCCTGTCATTTTCCCTTCTCGGCTTTCCCCTGGGCTCTGCTGTGGTCTGTTAGGGCCTCCACATATAGCTTAGCTCTTTCATTTACTACAGTCTCCTCGGATACAGCTTCTGCATGCAGTTTTGCTCCTTCTTTCCCTACAGTCCCTTATTTGTGACTGAGGTAGCAGTCTCTGATGTCAATCCCAAAATGTTCTTTAGTTCTTTAGACCGTTTCAGATTTTTCAGTTCCTCTTCTAAACTCTGTATCGTAGCCTCTGCTGCTTTGACTTGCACCTCCCACTTCCTGCTTTCCATATCTATCCTCTCTTCCATTCTCACGCTAAGTTCTTCTAGTTTCTTTTCGCATTCATGTTCCCTTTTTATGAGCTCTACTGCCCAATCTTCCTTTGCAGCTTCCTCCTCCTGTCCCTTGGTTTTTCTTCCTGCTCTCTGGCAACCCATTTTTGTTTTATCCTGATTGCCTCAGAGTGGGAAACCTATGTAATTCTGTGTGTTAGGTTAGTAGTGTGTATGTCAGAGTGTGGGGGGGGGGGAAGGTAGAGGAGGAACTGTGGCTAGGTGGAAGAGGAGTGGGGAGGGGGATTTAGGGGGAATATGGGAAGTGGGAAGGAGGGAGAAGCAAGTGGGTGAGTGGGAGAGGGAGAGGGGAAAGAAGGGAGAGGTGGGGAGGGGGAGGGTGAAAGAGGGAGGGGTGGGATCAGGGGAAGGAGTGAGATGTCAGTGGGGAGGGGGGAGTGTATGTGTGAGTCTGGATTGTGTGTGTATGTGTGTGTGTGTGTGTGTGTGTGTGTGGAATTATGTGTGGGTTTATAATGTGTCTGAAAAGTAAGTGACTTGTGCTTGGAGTGTAATGTGGATTCTCAGTGGTTGCTTGTGACCACAATCTCTCGTGACCTGACCCCCACCCTCCTGGGACTTGACCCACACCTACTTACAATGTTGCCTATGCTTGACCTGCCACCTAGCTTATAGTAAGTTCCTCGCCTTGTTCAATGGATTACCAATTGCTATTCCTTATTGAATACCTGAGTGCCTATTCTTTATCGTGCTATGAGAGACCATTCACAATCAGCTTGGCGGTTAATTGGAACCTGGAACCCCACACCCAAACAACCACTCATAAGTGGATACAGTACTTGCAATGCAGCTGTAGCAGCCTGTAGATTGTCCAGCTCGATGTGACGTCCTGGCATAGGTCCACCTCAATTTCTTCTCTTTAATAATGTACCCTATTCACTGTATTTCTCTCACTGGTCACACGATTGTTTCACTTTATTATCTTTCATGGGTGACACTTGACAACGTCACCTTACCACCCACACTAGCCTGCCCACTCTGACTGCGCCACCACGTTTTTACTTTCTAGATCACTTGCAAAATTGTGGCTCTCCCCACATTTATGTGGCTCAGGCAGATTAAAAATCGCTTCTAGGATTGTTCACTACCCTGACACACTTTGCAACCCTTGCAGAACACTTGGGTAGCCCTCAAAAACACTTATATTCGCGGAGCATGGAAGGCGTGACTCGCGCGCTCGGTGTCCCTACTGTGTGTGTGTGTCTGTGTGTGTGTCTTTGTGTGTGTGTGTGTGTGTGTGTGTGTGTGTGTGTGTGTACTCACCTAATTATGGTTGCAACTGTCGAGACTCATCTCCTGGCCCCCACCTCCTCACTGAACGCTGCTAGATCCTCTCTCCCTGCTCCATAAGCAGGGAGAGAGAGGGGGTTATGGTTTGATTCGGATTTTGGGAGTGTTTTTGAAGGTTAATAAAATATTTTGTTGGGTATGAATGAGCCTTGGGATTTTAGGTGGCGTTGTTATTAGTTTGATGTGTTTATGTCAGGTGGATATGAAGTCTTTAATTGCTTATTCTTCCGTGGCTCATATGGGTTTGGTATTAGGGGGACTTGTTGCTCTAAGGGGCTGAGGTTTAAATGGAGCTTTAGTAGTGATGGTGGGGCATGGTTTGTATTTTTCAGGATTATTTTGTTTGGCAAATATAGTTTATGAACGTTTAGGTAGGCGGAATTTAATAATTAGGAAAGGTTTATTAAATGTCATACCAAGGATAGGTTTATGGTGATTTTTATTGGCTGTAGGTAATATAGCTGCTCCTCCAACCTTGAATTTAATAGGGGAAATCAGTTTAATCATTAGAATGGTGAGATGAAGGAAGTTAATTACATTCAGAATGTGGGCTCTATCTTTTTTTAGTGCCTCTTATACTTTATATATATATTCTTTAAGGCAATATGGATTGTTTTTAAATCCATTATTTTCTTGTTGTTCTGGAAAAATAAGGGAATATTTTGTTTTGTTAATACATAGTGTTCCATTAAATATTATATTCACGAAGGGTTCTCTAGTTTTGTGTAATTTGTAGGATAAGATGGCTGAGATTAAAAGCGTTAGATTGTAAATCTAAATAGAAGTGAAACTTTCTTATCAACGTAAGGTAAGATTTAAAACATTATTACTTTTTTGACAGCTTTGAAGGATGTTAGTTTAAATTAACTTAAAATCTTAAATAACTAAAAGTTAAGATGGGATAAAAAGACCAAATAAATAATGGAAGAACATAAAGGTGAGGAGAAGATTTTAAGGGTTTTGAAGGAGATGTTTAATTTTATTTGGGTATAGGAAATTGAGATAGAGGATAGAGTAAGTCGGATGTAAAAGTAAAGTTACTAGTGAAGAAAGAAGAAGAATTAGAAGAGGAAAATAAAAGGATGTTAAAATTATTTCTTGAATAATAATTCATTTGGGAATAAAGCCCGAGAAAGGGGGTAGCCCTCCTAAAGAGTAAAGGTTTATTATTGAGATAATTTTAGGAAAAGAGGCTTGATTAGAGTTAATTAGATGGGAAAAGAAGTATGTTTGGGTTGATGAGAAGAAAAAGGCTACTGAAGCTGATATTAAAGCGCATATGAGAAAGTAAATTATTCAGGAGGTTTCATTGATAAGTATAGCGAAAAGTATCCATGATATGTGATTAATAGATGAATAAGCTATAATTTTTCGAAGGGATGTTTGGTAGATCCCACCTAAAGCTCCGACAATAGCGGAAGTTACCCTTCCTAAGAAAAGAATGATGTATGTGTAATATTCTGTAGATAGATAGGAGATTAAAAATATAGGAGCGAGCTTTTGGATTGTCATGAGAATAATAATTTGGGTTCAATTAAGACCTTCTGTAACTTGAAGAAATCAAAAATGGAACGGGGCTGCTCCTAATTTAAGGAGTAGGGCTAAGGAAATAAAGGAGAGTGAAACTCTAGGAATGAAGAATGTTAAGGTTGAGGATAAGATGATAATGGCTGACCCTAGAGCTTGAATTAAAAAGTATTTTAAGGAGGCTTCTGATGGTAATTGGTTTTCTTTTGATAAGGTTAGGGGAATAAATGACATAAGATTGAGTTCAAGACCAATTCAAACTGAGAATCATGATGAGGAGGAAATGGTAAGAAGGGACCTTGACAGAAGTGAAAGTTTAAAAACGATTTTATAAGGTGAGAATAAAATTATAAAGAGAGATCGCTCTCATAAATGAGGTATGAGCCCATTAGCTTAGATTTAGCTTATCTTTATATTATGTATGTAGAAGTGTAAAGGGCACAAAAAGTTTTGATCTTTCGAGGATTGGTGCGATTCCAATTTACATAAAGAGAGAGAAGACGATGGGTTATAGAGATAGGTGATAAAAGGTTGGTATATGAGTGCTTATGGGAGCCTCCCTGTATTTAGTTATTCTTAACAAATTAAATGAGAACAAAACTTGAGTTATTTAGAGAATGTAAAGAAAAATAAATAAAAGGGGGGTATTTTTAATATTTTATATTTGCGCTAGTATATATACATCTGTACACATGAAAGTGGTGAATTGAGCATAACTGTACGAGTGAGTTTATGTATACCAGAACAGAATGATAACATTGAGCACTGTACATTACGATTAATACAGTTATAAGTAGAACCCTTCATGAGAAAGGAGATTCTACTTACATTTGTATTAATCGTCTCCTTCTAGATTCCCCCATTTCCATGAAGATATTCCTAACAGATGGTAATGGAGGAAGATAAGACGAAGCCGGTTCTCCTTTATAGTAATTTTCTGATAGATACACTAAGAGTGTAGTATATCTATTAGTAGACCATAGCAATAAGCTAATTGATAATATGACGTGATATATACGTATATACTGTTATGTACGAGCTTCAGGTATATAAAATCCAGTACTAATATAGATAATAGCTTACTAACTAGATACACTGCGAATATTATATAGATATGAATGGATTATATGATTTACAGGATTATGAATGATTCGGGTAAATTTACATTTCTTTAAATGTATTTATATATAGACAATAAAGTGAATAGAAAAATTTGTAAAGGTAAATACGTAGTTTTTATGTTAATTGCAGTTTGTTTGTTTGGTTAATTTAAATTGTAAATTCAAAGTAAAGCAAAAGATTAGCATTTGACTTACGGTGAAAAGGTTGTCGCAGAAGCCATTTATTTTGGTTACTTATGTCATCTTGCTAATTATTATGATTAGGAAAAATATTTTGGAGTTCTAGTAGGTAGTTAAGGAAATGATAATTATTGGCGGTAGATAATAGTACTGTGTAGGAAAGTTGAAAAATGTAAAATGTAATAAATGGAAAGTACTGGTTAGAGTAAGTACCTTGTGTATTAGAGATATTTTATATTAAATATTTATGATATTTTTCCCGAAATAATGATAGCTAAGTTGAGGATTGAGTTTTTGTAGCAAAAAATCAAAACTTTGTTTTAGTAGCGAAATGTTAATCGGGCCTTATAATATCTGTTTTTTTTTTTTTTTTTTTTTGAAACAAATTGAATTTTTTCTTTGCATTGAAGTAAGGCAGAGTTTAGGAATAGGGGGTAAAGCTCTTTATTTAATTATTTTAGTTATAAAAATAGATAAGAGGTATGCCTGACTAGGCTTAGAGGCAGCCGTGTTTACTGGGGGTTATACCTGAGGTATAGGAAAGAAAATATTTATTATTTTTTAAGTAGGCAAAAAAGACTTTTTATAAATTTAGTTTAGAGATTTAAAGTGAATATATTAGTATAGGAATTGTTTATTTGAAATAAATTTTGGAGAATTTAATGAAATTTATTAGAGGGGTGATGAGTGTAGAGGAATTCGGCAAAAAGTACTTCCGCCTGTTTATCAAAAACATGTCTATATGAGAGTTATATAAAGTCTGGCCTGCCCATTGGGAACTAAAATGCCGCGGTATTATGACCGTGCGAAGGTAGCATAATCATTAGTCTTTTAATTGGAGGCTGGAATGAATGGTCGGACGAGAAGTAAGCTGTCTTTATCTCATAGATTGAATTTAACTTTTAAGTGAAAAGGCTTAAATGAGTTAGAGGGACGATAAAACCCTATAAAGTTTGTTCATGGAGTTAGTTAAGAGTGATTTGGAATAGTAAAGTTTATTATTAACAAGATGTTTGGTTGGGGCGACTAGGATATAAGTTATATAACTGTTTTTTATTTAAATCAGAGATATCTGTTTATATGATCCCTTTTTAGGATTAAAGAGTAAATTACTTCAGGGATAACAGCGTAATTTTTTTTGAGAGTTCTTATCAACAAAAGAGCTTGTGACCTCGATGTTGAATTAAAAATTTCTTTGTGGTGTAGCAGTTACAGGAGAAGGTCTGTTCGACCTTTAAATTTTTACATGATCTGAGTTCAGACCGGCGTGAGCCAGGTTGGTTTCTATCTTCTAAGGAGTCTTAAGTTATTTTAGTACGAAAGGATTAAATAACTGAAATAGTTTTAATAAAAGTCAGAAAAAAAGCCAAGCTTTCTCTTTAATTTCCAAAATTAATATTTTAGAAGTAAACTATTTTCTGTTTAGAATTTTGAAGGCAGTAAAGGTCTCGATGTAATATTAATAATATTAACGATAATGATTAAAGTGAGTAGAAGATATAAAATTACTAGAATAGTAAGAGGAAATGAAGGGAGAGAATAGATGGAGCTGGTTGATAAAATGGTTAGATTCGTTTTGTTTTCTAAAATTAGGAATAATGAGGAGTTAAAAAATTTGATGGGAGGAATAAAGGGTCTAAAAAAATTAAAGGGAGAAATAGTGATAACGATAGGATGATTAATAGACTAGACTTTAAGTGAATTTTAAAGGCTTCATAGGAGTCTAGAGAGGAAACATAGATAAACAAAATTAGTATCCCTCCTAAAAAGATTAGGAATAAAATATATGAAAATCAGAAGGCCTGAAGAGACCTGAAAGTATACAAATAAGAATGGTTTGTGTGAGGACGGTGAGTCCTATGGAAAGAGGATGTGTTAAGGATGAGAACAGGATCGCTATACTTAAGGTAATGGGGAGAATAAAATATAAAATATTATACTGAGATAGTATAAAGTTCTAGGAATAGACTTCATCCTTGGTTTACAAGACCAAAATTTTTTTTAAACTACTAGAACTCTTCAATTTAAATAGCTTAGGGTAAAGCGTCGGGTAAAGCGTGGGGCCGAAGAGATAAGAGAGTTATTTTAAATTGTGTTATGAAGAACTTACAGTCATCTAGTTAGTTTAGTATTTTTATCATTTAGGGCATTGGTTTTTATTTTATTTAGCTTAGTAAGGTTAAGTTCTGGAGTTACCTATGTAATTGAGTGGGAGATTTTTTCTTTGAATTCTTCTTCTATTGTGGCTACTTTAATTTATGATTGAGTAAGATTTCTATTTTTGGGGGTTGTTTTATTTATTTCTTCTATGGTAATATATTATAGAGGGGATTACATAAGTGAGGATAAGAGGTATAGGCGATTTATATATTTAGTTTTTGGTTTTGTTTTATCTATAGGGGCTTTGATTATTAGCCCTAATTTAATTAAAATTCTTTTAGGTTGGGATGGATTGGGGCTAATTTCTTATGTGCTGGTAATTTACTACCGGAACGAGAAGTCTGCGAATGCAGGTATGTTAACGGTTTTATCAAATCGAGTTGGGGATGTTGGAATTTTATTGAGGATTTCTTTACTTTTTATGTTAGGAGGTTGAAATTTTATTTTTTATGGGAGGTACTTGGGTAGGGATTTTTTGTTGTTAAAAGTTTTTGTGTGTATTGCTGCTATGACTAAAAGAGCCCATATCTCGTTTTCGGCTTGGCTCCCAGTAGCCATAGCTGCCTCTACACCAGTTTCGGCTTTGGTTCATTCTTCTACGCTAGTAACAGCTGGTGTTCATATTTTGATTCGGTTTAGTGGAGCTTTAGAGGGTTCGTGTGTACAAAGGGTTTTGTTAATTGTTTCTTGTTTAACTATATTTATAGCGGGTTTAGGGACTAATTTTGAGTTTGTTTTGAAGAAAATTATTGCTCTATCAACTTTAAGACAGTTAGGTGTTATAATAAGTATTTTATCTTCGGGGTTTGCTGACCTTGCTTTTTTTTCATTTATTGACTCACGCTTTATTTAAGGCTTTATTGTTTATGTGTGTTGGGATGGTAATTCACAGGGTTAAAGAATATCAAGATATTCGGAATATGGGCAGGCTGGTGGTATGTATACCTTTAACTAGGGTTTGTATAAATTTGGCTAATCTAGCCTTATGCGGTATACCTTTTTTGGCTGGGTTTTATTCTAAAGATTTGATTTTGGAAGTTGCATTTATAAGGGAAATCAATATTTTTAGATTTTTTTTATATGTTTTAAGTACTGGCTTGACAGTATGTTATACATTTCGGTTAATTTATTACAGACTAACGTGTTTTTCTAATATAAGGTCTATAATATTTGTTAGGTAGAGGCATAGGATGATATTAAGAGGTATAATAGTATTAAGGATTGGGGCCGTAAGAGGAGGGTGTGTGTTAGCTTGAGTCGTATTTCCAGAGCCTTATATGATTTGTTTGAGGTCCTTGCTTAAAATTTTGGCTTTATTAGTGAGAGGGATTGGGGCTCTTTTAGGTTATGTAATTAACATAGTTAGGGCAAGATCTAGACTCAAGTCTGTTGGGTTTTATTCTTATGTTGTGTTTATGGGGTCTGTATGGTTTGTACCAATTTTGTGCAAGAAAGGTATAGAATACCGACAATATGAAAGTTAACACATGTGCAACATCTGGATATCTTTATTGTAGTAGACGTTTCGCCATCCAGTGGCTTTATCAATACAGATTCTAGGACATAATAGGAAGACAGTAGAACTATATACAAAAGATGAGGTAATCAGTCCCTCGGCCTTGGAGTTAGTGTTCACAGCTTCATGGTGGAGGAGAATCTGGAATCTTGGTTCAGAGGACATCTACAAGACCTTCACGGCTGCTGCAACTAACCCATCTCTTTGGGAAGGACCTACTTCCACTGGGGAATCCCGCCTACCAGTGACTTTGCCCTCGTCTGCTGCCCGTCCCTATCCACTGACGCCTATATAAACCGCCAGTCTTCTTGTCTTTGCTCCAGATTCTCCTCCACCATGAAGCTGTGAACACTAACTCCAAGGCCGAGGGACTGATTACCTCATCTTTTGTATATAGATCTACTGTCTTCCTATTATGTCCTAGAATCTGTATTGATAAAGCCACTGGATGGCGAAACGTCTACTACAATAAAGATATCCAGTTGTTGCACATGTGTCTTAACTTGTACCAATTTTGTCGACGTTTAGGGTGTCTCCTTGGGGGCTGAGAACAGGGAATATTTTTTTCGAGGTTGGTGATAAAGGTTGGTCAGAATATTTTGGGGGTGAAGGAGGGCTTGATAGATTAATAAAAGGTTCTGGGTATCTACAGCTTAGACAGGAGAATATGATTATAATCTATATAAAAGGATTTTTTATTTGGGTCATGTTTTTTATTTTTATTTAGCTTTACTTATATATTTTAGAATTTTGCATTGAAGCTGCAAAGGTGATTACTAACCTGTGAGTAATATTTTTAGAAGAAAAGATCTTCAGCTTTACATTGAAAATGTAATATGTTTTATACACTATAAAAAAGAGAAGTGAACGGAGTTTAACAGCTCGGGAAATAAGTTAGAAGCTTTTTCGCTGGCATAATTCTCTTTGACAGTAAAGAAGAATTTCAATTTTATCATTAACAGTGATAGGCCTCTAATTTTGGCTTCTGTCAAGATAAATTTGAGGTTTGTGAGACCAAAATTTAGGCCGAAACTAAACTCAATTTTTCGCTTTCTAATTTGAAAAAGGTTTAAGAAACACTTTATGAATGCAAATCATATGTCATTGTTGACTACATTTCCAGCTGGATCACTCTAAGGCGCCTTTATATCACTCATAATAAAGGCCGAAGAGAAGGATTAGGAGAAAAAATAATCCTGTAAATCTTCAAGAGAAGATATTTGTAAAAGGGGAAATATAAGCAAGAGGGAGAATTAATGTAATTTCTACATCAAAAATTAGGAAAATTACAGCAATAAGAAAGAACCGGAGAGAAAAAGGCAACCAGGCAGAGGTTTTAGGATCAAATCCACATTCAAATGGGGATATTTTTTCTCGATCAATGATGTTTTTTTTTTTTTTTATGAAATTGAGGATAGGATTATAATTAGTGCTGTAACCGAGAGAGTCAGGAGAATAATTAAGTTGATAGTTAAAATTAATTTTTCTAAACAATTAGACTTTCTAGTTGGAAGCTAGATGTACCATATATACTAAAAAATTATCTTCCTCATCAGTAAATAAAGACATAAAGGAATAATCAAACTACATCAACGAAATGTCAATCAAGTTGCAGCTTCAAATCCAAAGTGATGATTGTTGGAGAAGTGGCACTTGTAAAGACGATAAAAACAAACTGTTAAAATGGAGGTTCCGATAATTACTTGAAGCCCGTGAAATCCAGTTGCTACAAAGAAGGAAGTTCCGTAAATTGAGTCTGCGATAGAGAAAGATGCTTCTAAATATTCATACGCTTGAAGAGAGGTGAAGTAAACTCCTAGAAGAATAGTTAAGCCTAAACTTTGCATGGCTTCAGGATGATTAGAATTAAGGATTGCGTGATGTGCTCAGGTTACTGTCGCTCCTGATGAAAGTAAAATAGTTGTGTTAAGAAGAGGGACTTGGAAGGGGTTAAAGGGTTGAATGCCTTCTGGAGGTCAAAATATGCCAATTTTAATTGTTGGGGCAATCCTTCTGTGAAAGAAAGCTCAAAAAAAAGATAGGAATAATAACACTTCGGAGACAATAAATAGAATTATTCCCCATCGTAGACCTTTTATAACAATTTGGGTATGAAGCCCTTGATATGTTCCTTCTTGAGTTACATCTCGTCATCATTGAATCATGGTTAAAATAATAGGAATAAACCTGAAAAAAAGAAGTTCTGGGTTAAATTGATGGAACCATTTAATAAGGCCCGATGTAAGAAGTATAGCTCTAATAGATCCTGTTAAAGGTCAGGGTCTTATGTCAACTAAATAAAAGTCGTGGTGTCTGTGTGATGACATTAATTTACTTCACTGTCCTGAAGAGTTCTGAGAACTGCAAATACATAAAATTGAATGACTGCAACAGCAGATTCTAATATAAGAAGAAGAATTTGGGCTAGGATGAGAAAAGTCAATAATTTAGATGATAAGGAAGGTCCTATTCTTCCGAGTAAGGTTAAGAGCAGATGGCCTGCAATTATGTTTGCTGTGAGTCGGATTGCCAATGTTCCTGGTCGAATAATATTTCTTATTGTTTCAATGAAAACTATAAAAGGTACACTTGGGATCCCCTGGGACACAAGATGTGCAAACATATGCTGAGTGTGATTTAGCCATCCAAACAAGATAAAGGATAGTCATAACGGCAGAGCTAGGGTCAGGGTTATTACTAAATGTCTAGACCTAGTAAAGATGTAAGGGAGGAGGCCTAAGGAGTTGTTAAAAAGAATAAAGCTGAATAGAGACAATTAAAAATGATAGACCTGGGTTGGAGGGATCTAAAATTGTCTTAAATTCATTGTGAAGGGTAGATGCAATTTTAAATCATAAATAAAGTCATCGAGATGGTGCGGCTCAAAAAAGAACTGGAATAAATAGAAATCCCAGGAATGTTGATTTCCAGTTCAGGTTGAGTGAGAGGATGCATGAGGATGGTTCAAAGATGGAAAATAATCTTGTTATCATTTTCAGGTTTTTTCTAATAATGTTGGTTTGTGAATAAAGGTTTCTGTTTTAATTGGAAGTTTGGAGAAGAAGTTAACGATAGAAAATAAAATATATCCTAGGATGAATATCAAGAAAAGATTAAATCATAGTAGTGGCCCTATTTGAGGCATTCAAAAATATCATAAATACGATAACTTTAGTCTGACAAACTAATGTTATTTTTTAAACTAATTTTTGTCTCTAGAAGTAGAAGAACTACTTTTTTTTAGGTTTAAAAGACCTAAACTTTTATAAATTATCTGGAGAGAAGAGCAGGTAATTATGAATTTCTAGAAATTCAATTCAAGAAGGAGTCTACTGAGATTCTTTCAATTAGAATTGATATGAATCTGTGGTTGGCTCCACAGATTTCTGAACATTGACCGTAGAATAAACCTGGTCGGTTTACTAGAAATCTAATTTGGTTGAGTTGACCTGGAATGGCATCAGCTTTTACTCCTAAAGAGAGAATCGTTGATGAGTGAATTATGTCTGCTGCTGAAATAATAAGACGAACTTGAGTATTAAAAGGGATTGAAACTCGGTTATCGACATCTAGGAGACGAAAGTTTGAATTCAAGCTTCTATCAAAAGATGTTATGTAGGAGTCAAATTCAATATTTAGGAAATCTGAGTATTCATAGGATCAATATCATTGATGCCCGATGGTTTTAATTGTGATTCTTGAGTTGTTAGTTTCGTCTAAGAGATAGAGGAGCCGAAGAGAAGGTATGGCAATGAAAATTAAGATAATGGCAGGTAGAATAGTTCAGATGATTTCAATTTCTTGATTTTCAAGTAGGAAATGATTAATAAATGAATTTAGAGCTGAATTAATTAAAATATAACCTACTAGTGTAGTGATAACAATAAGGATAAATATTGCGTGATCGTGGAAATATGTTAATTGTTCTATAAGTGGGGAAGCTCTGTCTTGAAGTCCTAAACATCTTCATGTTGACATTTCTAAAAGAAGGTAATCCTTCCTGGTAGGAGCTTAAATCCTATACATCTATCTGTCATTTTAGATAATTAGAAATTAGGGGGATTTCTGCGTACCTATGATCAGCAGGAGGATGAGGGTGTTGTCACTCAATTGATGAAGGTAGGAAGGCTGGTGAGGTAATATTACGTTTTGATATAAAAGCTTCTCAAATAATAATTATGAATCAAAATACGGCTACTAACGAAATAATTGACCCGATTGATGAAACAATATTTCATAATGTGTAAGCATCAGGGTAATCCGAATATCGTCGTGGTATACCATTTAATCCTAGGAAGTGTTGAGGAAAAAAAGTTAAGTTAACTACTAAAAATATAGTGAAGAAATGAGGTTTTAATCACGAAGGATTTAGAGAAAATCCAGTGAATAAGGGAAATCAATGAACAATACCCCCAAAAATCCCAAACACGGCTCCTATGGATAGAACGTAGTGGAAATGAGCTACAACATAATAGGTGTCATGGAGGATAATGTCGATTGAGGAGTTTGCTAAAATAACTCCTGTTAAACCACCCACTGTAAATAAGAAAATAAATCCTAGGGTTCATAGAAGTGAAGGTGTGTATGAGAATTGGGAACCTTGAAGAGTTCTTAATCACCTTAAGATTTTAATTCCCGTTGGAATGGCAATAATTATGGTTGCTGATGTGAAGTATGCTCAGGTGTCAACATCTATTCCTACGTTGAACATGTAATGACTTCACACTAGGAAGCCCAGGATTCCAATTGCTGTTATGGCATAAATTATCCCTAATGTTCCGAATGCTTCTTTTTTACCTGACTCTTGTGTGACAATATGCGAGACTGCTGAAGGCTGGCAGAATTGAAATATAAACTGCTGGGTGCCCAAAAAAAACAAAATAAGTGCTGATAAAGAATAGGATCGCCTCCACCAGCTGGATCGAAGAAAGTGGTGTTTAAATTTCGATCTGTAAGAAGTATAGTAATTGCTCCTGCTAAAACTGGAAGATATAAAAGAAGAAGAACCGCGGTAATAAAGACGGACCAGACGAATAAAGGTATTCGATCTATGGTTATTCCCTTTGTTCGCATGTTGATTGCTGTAGTTATGAAGTTTACGGCTCTTAAAATTGAGGAAACTCCAGCTAGATGCAGGGAGAAGATTCCGAGATCAACTGATGCTCCGGCATGAGCGACTGATGCTGCTAGAGGAGGGTAAACTGTTCATCCGGTTCCGACACCTCTTTCTACTATCCCTCTAGTTAGAAGGAGAATGAGTGAGAATGGTAGTAGTCAAAATCTTATATTATTTATTCGGGGAAAGGCTATATCAGGTGCTCCAAGCATAAGTGGAACTAACCAGTTTCCGATGCCTCCAATCATAATAGGTATAACTATGAAGAAAATTATTACGAAAGCATGGGCTGTGACAATTACATTATAATTTTGATCATCTCCAATTAATCTTCCTGACTGACCAAGTTCGGCTCGAATAATCAATCTTAATGAGGTACCTACTATACTTGATCAAGCTTCAAATACAAAGTATAAGGTTCCAATATCTTTATGATTTGTTGAAAAGAAACATCGTTGTGTTAGGCTTTATAGTGCAAAAAAGACGTCAAATTGCAAATTTGAAGATGTAGAAATTACTAAAGCTTAAGGAGGATCAAATTATCATAGTATGGGTAGTAATACTGCATGAGCAGTGCTATCAAAACTGTCCTTTTCATCAGGCACCATACTTATAAGAAAAGTTTGGATTAGTAGTGAAAAAATTGTTAATTGACAATCCGTTTAAGATAGAGTTCTTAGAAGGCTAAATGTAAAATTTAGGAGTGTTCGTTTGTGTAAATAGAGGGGGTTAAGGTTTAAAGTTTGATTCTTGCTTGGACTTTTATTTTATAATTAGTGTACATGCATATTTTAGTAGGTAGAGAATAAAAAAATAAAGATAATTTATGATGCAACAAACAGTTTTTGTTAATTCGCAGTATGGAAGATTAAATATTAGATTAGGATTTGATTTAGTAAATTATAAAAAGCTTGATTAAATTTTGTGCCAGCAATCGAGGTTAGACTTAAAAGCTTAGTAAAAGTATTTTAGTTTAGGTTATTCTTAGGTTTAGAGGTTAAATTGAAATTTATAACAATAAAAGGTGAAATTAGTTTATTGAGGATAAATAGAAGTTGAATTATAAAAGGGAAAAAGCCTAAAAATTAAGGTATAAACCAAGATTAGATACCCTGTTATACTTAAATAAAAAAAAGCAAAACTTGAATATTAGTAGTTATGGTCTTTAAATTCAAAGAATTTGGCGGTATTTTAGTCTTGTTAGAGGAACCTGTTCTGTAAACGATACAACACGAAGAATCTTACTTACTCTTGGTTAACAGTTTGTATATTGTCATTATTAGATAACCTTTGTTGAGGAAGTTATTGAAATTTAAGAAGTTAAAATATAGTAGATCAAGGTGCAGTTTATGGGTAAGAAGAAATGGGTTACAATAAAATTTATTTATACGCATCAGTGATTGAATAGTTTCTGTGAAGGAGGATTTAATTGTAACAGACAATTTAGTAAGTTAGTGTGATATGAGAACTAAAATATGTACATATCGCCCGTCGCTTCCATTTAAGGTGGAATAAGTCGTAACATAGCAGGTGTACTGGAAGGTGTACCTAGAATTAAAATTTACTTTGGCAGAAAATATGCATTAAATTTAGAATTTAATTATATAGAAAATATTTTATAAGTAAAAGTATTAAGTGGTTAATGCTGTGATTGTTATAGTTGTAAGATATTTAATGTTAATGGTTTGTGTATTGGTTGGGGTAGCATTTGTGACTCTTCTGGAACGTAACATTTTAGGTTATATTCAAATTCGTAAAGGTCCAAATAAGTTAGGTATTTTAGGGCTTCTTCAACCGTTTTCAGATGCTGTGAAGTTGCTTTTAAAAGAGCAGAATTCACCTGCAATGTCTAATTTTTTACCTTATTATTTGTCACCGGTATTTGGATTGTTTGTTGCTTTAGTTTTGTGAAGGATTATTCCGTATGAGTTAGGGTTAGTAAATTTTGATATAGGTGTATTATTTTTTTGTGTTGTTTAAGATTAGGAGTTTGTCCTTTAATAAGAGCAGGGTGGGCTTCTAATTGTAAGTATTCCTTGTTAGGGAAGCTTCGGGCTGTAGCGCAAACTATTTCATATGAGGTAAAATTGGCTTTAATTTTATTATCTTATGTTTTTTTAGTTAGAAGATTTAGGTTGACGGAGTTGAGATACTATCAAGAGGGAATATGATTTATTTGGATGATGTTTCCACTATCTATGGTTTGGTTAGGTTCTTGTTTGGCAGAGGTAAATCGAACTCCTGTTGATTTTGCAGAGGGGGAATCTGAGTTAGTTTCTGGATGTAATACTGAGTATAGGAGGGGGGGATTTGTGTTGATTTTCATAGCTGAATATGTTAGAATTTTGTTTATAAGTGGGGTATCTACATTATTAGTTTTAGGTGGGAGAGTTTTAAGATTAGGGTTTTATATAAAATTAGTAATGATTAGGGTTGCATATATTTGAGTGCGGGGGACTTGACCTCGATTACGGTATGATAAGTTAATGTATATAGCCTGAAAAAGGTTTCTTCCTATATCTTTAAATTTGTTTATTTTTTTTATAGGAGTAAAATTAATTTTAGTTTAAACTAAATTTATAAGTTATTGGAGATTGGAAAAAACTTCCTTTAAATGTTTTCAAAACATTTGTTTTAAATAAACTAAATATCCATTCAAGGAGTAAATCTGTTAAAAGAATGATTAGAGGGTTAATGCCATAGTAAGTAATAGTAAGAGTTTGTCCTGTAAGAATGTAAGGATCCTCTACAGGGTGTGCTCCAATATAAGGATCCTCTACAGGGCATGCTCCAATATAAGGATCCTCTACAGGGCATGCTCCAATATAAGGATCCTCTACAGGGCATGCTCCAATATAAGGATCCTCTACAGGGCATGCTCCAATATAAGGATCCTCTACAGGGCATGCTCCAATATAAGGATCCTCTACAGGGCATGCTCCAATATAAGGATCCTCTACAGGGCATGCTCCAATATAAGGATCCTCTACAGGGCATGCTCCAATATAAGGATCCTCTACAGGGCATGCTCCAATACAAGGATCCTCTACAGGGCATGCTCCAATATAAGGATCCTCTACAAGGCATGCTCCAATATAAGGATCCTCTACAAGGCATGCTCCAACATAAGGATCCTCTACAAGGCATGCTCCAATATAAGGATCCTCTACAAGGCATGCTCCAATATAAGGATCCTCTACAAGGCATGCTCCAATATAAGGATCTTCTACAGGGCATGCTCCAATATAAGGATCCTCTACAAGGCATGCTCCAATATAAGGATCCTCTACAAGGCATGCTCCAATATAAGGATCCTCTACAAGGCATGCTCCAATATAAGGATCCTCTACAGGGTGTGCTCCAATATAAGGATCCTCTACAGGGTGTGCTCTAATATAAGGATCCTCTACAAGGCATGCTCCAACATAAGGATCCTCTACAAGGCATGCTCCAATATAAGGATCCTCTACAAGGCATGCTCCAATATAAGGATCCTCTACAAGGCATGCTCCAATATAAGGATCTTCTACAGGGCATGCTCCAATATAAGGATCCTCTACAAGGCATGCTCCAATATAAGGATCCTCTACAAGGCATGCTCCAATATAAGGATCCTCTACAGGGTGTGCTCCAATATAAGGATCCTCTACAGGGTGTGCTCCAATATAAGGATCCTCTACAAGGCATGCTCCAACATAAGGATCCTCTACAAGGCATGCTCCAATATAAGGATCCTCTGCAAGGCATGCTCCAATATAAGGATCCTCTACAAGGCATGCTCCAATATAAGGATCCTCTACAGGGTGTGCTCCAATATAAGGATCCTCTACAGGGTGTGCTCCAATATAAGGATCCTCTACAGGGTGTGCTCCAATATAAGGATCCTCTACAGGGCATGCTCCAATATAAGGATCCTCTACAAGGCATGCTCCAATATAAGGATCCTCTACAAGGCATGCTCCAATATAAGGATCCTCTACAAGGCATGCTCCAATATAAGGATCCTCTACAAGGCATGCTCCAATATAAGGATCCTCTGCAGGGTGTGCTCCAATATAAGGATCCTCTACAGGGTGTGCTCCAATATAAGGATCCTCTACAGGGTGTGCTCCAATATAAGGATCCTCTACAGGGCATGCTCCAATATAAGGATCCTCTACAAGGCATGCTCCAATATAAGGATCCTCTACAGGGCATGCTCCAATATAAGGATCCTCTACAGGGCATGCTCAAATATAAGGATCCTCTACAGGGCATGCTCCAATATAAGGATTCTCTACAGGTCATGTTCCAATATAAGGATCCTCTACAGGGCATGCTCCAATATAAGGATCCTCTACAGGGCATGCTCCAATATAAGGATCCTCTACAGGGTGTGCTCAAATATAAGGATCCTCTACAGGGCGTGCTCCAATATAAGGATCCTTTACAGGGCATGCTCCAATATAAGAATCCTCTACAGGCCATGTTCCAATATAAGGATCCTCTACAGGGCATGCTCCAATATAAGGATCCTCTACAGGGCATGCTCCAATATAAGGATCCTCTACAGGGCATGCCCCAATATAAGGATCCTCTACAGGGCCTGCTCAAATATAAGGATCCTCTACAGGGTGTGCTCCAATATAAGGATCCTCTACAGGGCATGCTCCAATATAAGGATCCTCTACAGGGCATGCTCAAATATAAGGATCTTCTACAGGGCATGCTCCAATATAAGGATCCTCTACAGGGCATGCTCCAATATAAGGATCCTCTACAGGGCATGCTCCAATATAAGGATCCTCTACAGGGCATGCTCCAATATAAGGATCCTCTACAGGGCATGCTCCAATATAAGGATCCTCTACAGGGCATGCTCAAATATAAGGATCTTCTACAGGGCATGCTCCAATATAAGGATCCTCTACAGGGCATGCTCCAATATAAGGATCCTCTACAGGGCATGCCCCAATATAAGGATCCTCTACAGGGCCTGCTCAAATATAAGGATCCTCTACAGGGCGTGCTCCAATATAAGGATCCTCTACAGGGCATGCTCCAATATAAGGATCCTCTACAGGGCGTGCTCCAATATAAGGATCCTCTACAGGGCATGCTCCAATATAAGGATCCTCTACAGGGCATGCTCCAATATAAGGATCCTCTTCAGGGCATGCTCCAATTCATGTCAGTAAGATGACTGTGGAAACAAGAGCCCAAAATAGAAGTTGGTTAAAAGGGTAAAAAGTTAGACCTTGAAATTTTGATAAAGAGGTGAAGCGGAGAAGTCAAGGAATTGCTACTGATAAGACTAAAGCGATGACTCCACCTAGTTTGTTTGGAATAGATCGGAGAATAGCGTATGCAAATAGAAAATACCATTCAGGTTGAATATGAACTGGTGTAACCAGAGGATTAGCCGGAATAAAATTATCAGGATCTCCAAGAAGGTATGGGTTCAAAAGGGTCAGGAGAATTAAGATTATTAATATAATTAGGAATTCTACAGTATCTTTAAATGTAAAGTAGGGGTGGAAGGGGATTTTGTTTATAAAGGAGGATACTCTTAAAGGGTTGTTAGCCCCGGAGTGATGGATAAACAAGATGTGAATAAGTGTAGCTGCAGCAATTAAAAATGGTAAGAGAGTGAAATGTAAAAAAATCGAGATAAGGTAGCATTATCAACTGCAACACCTCCTCAAATTCATTGATCTAAATCTGTTCCAATATAGGGAATGGCAGAGAATAAGTTTGTAATAACTGTGGCACCTCAAAATAATATTTGCCCCCAGGGTAGGACATAACCTAGAAAAGCTGTGGCTATTGTTATAAATAAAATTAAAACTCCAATTCTCCAGGCGTGGAAAAGAACAAATGATTCATAGTAAATACCTCGAACAATATGAGAATAAATGTAGATAAAGAAAAAAGATGCCTCATTTGCGTGAATAGTTCGGAATAACCATCCGTAATTCACATCACGGCAGATGTGTGTTACGTTCGAAAAAGCTAGGTCGATGTGGGAAGTAAAGTGAATGGATAAAATAATCCAGTTGCTATTTGAGTCACTAGGCGTAATCCTAAGAGAGATCCAAAATTCCAAAAAATTGAAATATTTCTAGGAATTGGTATATCAACAAATGCGGAGTTAGCAAGTTTAAATAGTGGATGAGATTTACGTAAAGGTGAAGTCATAAGTTTTGTGAAGAGTAGGCCTAACTAGTTTAAAGAAAATATAGGTGTATGATGATATTAGGAATCGAAAGTTTTAGGTTGTTAGTTATAGTTTTTTTGTGGATTTTTGAGCGTTTATTTCGAATCATAAGCATCTACTAAATGTTTTATTAGGGTTGGAATTTATTATATTAAATATGTTTGGGGTTATAAGAGTTTACATAGCTAGGGTCGGTTTGGAAGGTGTGTTTGTAATATTTTTTTTAGTTATGGGAGCGTGTGAAGGTGCTCTGGGTTTATCTTTATTGGTTTCTGTTGTTCCTTCACATGGAAATGATTATTTCAGGAGATTTGGTATTTTAGTATGTTAAAGTTTTTGGTGTTTAATTTAGTTTTGATAAGATTTGTGATGAATTGAAGGTTGATTCAGATCGGCCTGTTAGTTATATGTTTTACAAGATTATTAATAATAAATCATGATTTTTTTTGTGGGGGTTATATAATAGGGACTGATTATCTAAGCTATATTTTGATTGTGTTAAGAGTTTGAATCGTCATATTAATAGTTTATGGGAGAGCGATAGTAAAGAAGATTGGGAATTTTTATGCTATGTATAGTTCCTGCCTCCACTCTATCACTTGCTAGACTGTTTCACTACCTGACAACTCTATGACTGAAGAAATACTTCCTAACATCCCTTTGACTCATCTGAGTCTTCAGCTTCCAATTGTGACCCCTTGTTTCTGTGTCCCATCTCTGGAACATCCTGTCTCTGTCCACCTTGTCTATTCCATGCAGTATTTTGTATGTCGTTATCATGTCTCCCCTAACCCTTCTTTCCTCCAATGTGGTCAGGCCGATTTCCCTCAACCATTCTTCTTAGGACATTCCCTTGAGCTCCGAAACTAACCTCGTTGCATACCTTTGAACTTTCTCTAATTTATTGACGTGCTTGACCAGATGTGGGTTCCAAACTGGTGCTGCATACTCCAGTATGGGTCGGACATACACGGTATACAGTGTCTTGAATGATTCCATACTAAGGTGTCGGAACGCTATTTTCAGGTTTGCCAGGCGCTCATATGCTGCAGCAGTTTTCTGGTTGATGTGTACTTCCGGAGACGTGCTCGGTATTATACTCACCCGAAGATCTTTCTTCTTGAGTGAGGTTTGCAGTCCTTGGCCACCTAGTTTATGCTCTGTCTGCAGTCTTTTGCTCTTCCCCAATATTCATGACTTTGCATTTGGCCGGGTTGAATTCGAAAAGCCAGTTCCTGGACCACGTGTTCAGCCTGTCTAGGTCTCTTTGTAGTCCTGCCTGATCCTCATCGAATTTAATTCTCCTCAATAACTTGACATCATCTGTGAACAGGGACACTTCTGAGTCTATCCCTTCCTTCATGCCATTCACATATACCAAAAATAACATTGGTCCTAGGACTGACCCCTGTGGGACCCCGCTCGTCACAGACGCCCACTGTGATACTTCATCACGTACCATGACTCGTTGTTGCCTCCCTCTCAGGTGTTCTCTGGTCCATTGCAGTGTCCTTCCTGTTATATGCGCCTGATCCTCCAGCTTCTGCACTAATCTCTTGTGTTGAACTGTGTCGAAGGCCTTTCTGCAGTCCAGAAAAATGCAATCAGCTCATCCCTCTCTCTCGTGTCTTACTTCAGTTACATTCTCATACAACTCCAGAAGGTTTGTGACACAGGGTTTGCCTTCAATGAATCCGTGCTGGTTGTCCTTAATAATCTTGTTCTGTTCCAGGTGCTCCACCATTCTTCTTCTGATAATCTTCTCCATGAGTTTGCACTAAACACGTCAGTGAAACTGGTCTGTAGCAAAGTGCTTTGATTCTGTCTCTTTTCTTAAAAATGAGAACTACATTTGCTGTCTTCCATACCTCAGGTAATTGCCCAGCTTCAAGTGATGTGTTGAAGATTGTGGTTAGTGTCACACGCAGCATCTCTGCTCCTTCTCTAAGAACCCACGGGGAGATGTTGTTCAGTTCCATCGCCTTTGTGGTATCATGGTCACTTAACAGCTTCTGTACCTCCTCCTCAGTTGTGTGCATGTCATCCAACACTTGTAGGTATATTCCCTGTTGGTGTTATCCTCTGTGCTATCTTCCCAGAGTCCTTCCAATCTCTGCTGTAAATGCTTCCTTAAATTGCGTGTTGAGCTCCTTGCATACCTCTTGATCGTTTCTTGTGAGTTCCCCACCTTCTTTCCTCAACCTGATGTTTGACTGTTGTCTTCCTCCTAATGTGGCTATACAGCAGTTTCAGCTTAGACTTGACTTTCGATGATATGATGTTTACGTACTGTCTCTGGGCCTCCTTCCTTATCTGTGAATGCTCATTTCTGGTTCTTTGACTAATCTCCTTATTTTCCTGGGTCCATTGCCTTCTGTACTTTTTCCATTCTTTTGTGCACTTAGTTTTTGCCTTCCTACACCTTCGCGTAAACCAGGGGCCTCGTACTAGTCTTCCCATTATTTCTGTTGCCCTTTGCAAACAAACCTTTCCTCTGGCTCCTTGCATTTTGTTGTTATGTATTCCATCATTTCGTTTACTGACTTTCCTACCAATTCCCTGTCCCACTGAACCTCCTGCAGGAAGTTCCTCATACATGTGTAGTCCCCTCTTTTATAGTTTGGCTTTTCCCATCCAACTCCTGTTACCCTCTCTTCTTGTAATTCTATTATGTATTCAAAGCTCAGACCCACGTGGTCACTAGCTGCAAGGGGCCTCTCATATGCGATGTCCTCAATGCCTGAACAGCTCTGGGTGAACACGAGGTCCAGTCTTGCTGGTTCATCCTCCTCTTTCTCTCTGGTAGTGTCCATAACATGTTGATGCATGAGGTTTTCCAGTACCACATCCATCATCTTGGCTCTCCAAGTTTCAGGGCCCCCATGTGGCTCCAGATTTTCCCAATCGATCTCCCTGTGGTTGAAATCGTCCATAACCAGTAACTTTGCTCTGCTCGAGTGAGCTCTTCTTGCCAACTCGGCCAGTGCGTCCACCATTGCTCTGTTGCTCTCTTCATATTCCTCTCTTGGCCTCATACAGTTCTCTGGTGAATTATACATCACTGCAATGACTACCTTGTGTTCCCCAGACTGGCGAGTACCTACTATGTAATATCTTTCTCCAACCTCGTTCATGCCTTCCATTTCCTCAAATCTCCATCGTTTTTTTACGAGCAGTGCAACCCCTCCTCCCTCTCTGCTCCCTCTATCTTTCCTCAGGATCTGATATCCTGGTGGGAAGATTGCATCTGTTATTGTCTCAGTGAGTTTCGTTTCTGTGACTGCTATGATGTCTGGGGACTTCTCATTGATTCTTTCATTTCTCTCCTCATATTTATTCGTTATTCCATCCACTTTCGTGTAATAAACCTTCAACTTCTTTTCTACAACTGTGGTCCTGGGAAATGTTGGGGTTGGGGGAGTGGGAGCCCTGGCAGGGGCCTTGGGGGGTTGTGGTGGGGGTGGGGTCAGGGTACCCATAGGGGGTTACTGGAGGGCTGGGGTTTTTGGTGTGGGGGTGGGGACAGATGGAACAGTGTGTGATTTTTGGTTTAGATTGTTAAGTTGCCTTGGGGTTGTCGTGGTTGGAGTCCTGTGGGTGTTTCTGGATGGTGTGTTTGCCCTTCCACCTGTGCCTGGGCTCTTCTGCTCATCTTTGTCATTTCCTCTCGTTCCTCCTTTCGTTTTTGTGATCTCTCTTTCACTATCATTCTTTCCTCTTGTGTTCTGTCTCTATCAATGTATACTCTTTCGTACTCTGGTTTGTCTCTCAGTTGTGCTTTCTCCTGAAGGATCATGGTTCGAGTTGATTTTGCCTTGAAAATTACTTTGAGAGGCCGTTTCCTTCCCCTTGTAAACCACCCAGTTCTCCGAAAATTTGTCACCTGGGTCATGTCGCCCTCACATATTGCTTTCATGATAACTTCAATCACTTTTTTCTCCTCCTGTTTTCTTTCATCATAGGTTTCCCTTCAACTTCTTGAAGTCCGTATACAAAAACTGACCTCTCCCATTCGTCCTCCTATTGTGTCTCCCATTGCATCCTCTGAAGAGTTTTAATTCCTTCCATTGAAGCATTCCTTCCTTCAATCCTTTCCCTGGCTGAGGCCCCTATGCTCAGTGGTCTGTCTTTCCTGCTCAGCAGACCCTGGCCACTGCAGGTTTCTGGTAGAGTCTCTGCATATATCATAGCTACTTCATCGCCTTCAGACCTCTTATTTGCTCCTAGTGTGCTCCTCGTCGTTGCCTTGGCCCAACTTGGGTCTGATAGGGCCTTTGCATAGAGTATAGCTAATTTGCTCCTTCTAGTCCCCTTGTCTGTGCCTGATGTAGAAGTTCCTGATGTTATGTCTGTTCTGTCATTTTTCTCTTTAAGCTGTTTCAGGTTTCTCATTTCCTTTTCAAAGCAGTGTATCTCAACTTGTGCTACTATGGCTTGTTGCTGCCACTTCCTGCTCTCTGCATTTCCTCCATTTTCCTGCCAAGCTCCTCTAGCTTCCTTTCCCAGTCTTCCTCCCTTTTTTGAGCTCTGCCTCCCAATCTTCCCTCCCAGGTTCTACCAGACCCTTGGTTTTTGGCCTTGTAGATAAATGCAAGGTTCTGAAGCTCCAGAGTGTCCATAACCCTAGTACTTATCAGTTAAATAACGTAGAACCTAGCCATACAGATTGCAAAAGGGACGTGGGGGTTATGGTAAGCAGCAACCTTAAACCAAGACAGCAGTGCCTAAATGCACGTAACAAAGCAAACAGATTACTGGGATTTATATCTAGAAGTGTAAGCAACAGAAGTCCAGCACTTATTTTACAACTTTATACATCATTAGTAAGGCCTCACCTAGATTACGCAGCTCAGTTCTGGTCTCCATATTACAGAATGGATATATATTCGCTAGAAAACATCCAGCATAGAATGACCAAATTAATACATAACATTAGAAATCTTCAGTACAAAGAACGATTGAAGACTCTTAAACTACATTCACTTGTAAGACGAAGAATGAGTGAAAGAAGTATAAGTGAAAGATGGGTATTAACAAAGGGGATATAAATAAGCTTTTGAGGATATCCTTTCAAGAAAGAACCCGCAGTAATGGATTCAAATTAGATAAGTTTAGATTTCGAAATGATACAGGAAAGTATTGGTTTGGAAATAGGGTAGTTGATGAGTGGAACAGTCTGCCTAGTTGGGTTATTGAAGCTAAAACGTTGGGTAGTTTCAAATTTAGGTTAGATAAATATGTGAGTGAGAAGGGCTGGATTTGAGTGAGACTTGCATAATGAGTAAATAGAATCATCAAAACTTATTTCTTGTGTAGCATTAAAAATTGGGTTGGGCAAATATTTTGTTAGTGGGAAGGATTGTAAAGGACCTGCCTAATATGGGCCAACAGGCCTGCTGCAGTGTTCCTACTTTATGTTTTTATGTGTGAGGATGGGTGTTGTAGGGAGGGGTAGTGGGAGGGAGGGAGATAGGGCAGGAGGAGAAGGATATGAGGTGGGAAGGGGGACAGTGGAAGGGAGAGATTAGGGGGTCCAAGGCGGATATTGAGAGGAGAAAGGGAGTGTGGGAAAGGTTAGGGGGAGAGAGTGGGGGGGGGATGGAAGGTGAGGATGAAGAGACAGGGAAGGAAGGAGAGAGAGAGAGTTTCTACAGTGCCTGAACCCGTGTGCTTGTGTACTCACCTAGTTGAGGTTGCAGGGGTCGAATCCTAGCTCCTGGCCCCGCCTCTTTACTGGTCGCTACTAGGTCACTCTCCATGAACCGTGAGCTTCATCATACCTCTGCTTAAAGCTATGTATGGATCCTGCCTCCACTACATCGCTTCCCAAACTATGCCACTTCCTACTCTGTAGGTGAAGAAGTACTTCCTGACATCCCTGTGATTCATCTGTGTCTTCAACTTCCAACTGTGTCCCCTAGTTGCTGTGTCCCATCTCTGGAACATCCTGTCTTTGTCCACCTTGTCAATTCCTCTCAGTATTTTGTATGTCGTTATCATGTCCCCCTATCTCTCCTGTCCTCCAGTGTCGTCAAGTTGATTTCCCTTAACCTCTCCTTGTAGGACATACCTCTTAGCTCTGAGACTAGTCTTGTTGCCAACCTTTGCACTTTCTCTATTTTCTTTACTTGTTTGGCTAGGTGTGGGTTCCAGACTGGAGCCACATACTCCAATATGGGCCTAACGTACACGGTGTACAGGCTCCTGAACGATTCCTTATTATTAAGATGTCGGAATGCTGTTCTGAGGTTTGCTAAGCACCAAAATGCTGCAGCAGTTATTTGGTTGATGTGCACTTCAGATGTGCCTGGTGTTATACTCACCCCAAGATCTTTTTCCTTGAGTAAGGTTTGTAGTCTCTGGTCCCCTAGACTGTATTCCGTCTGCGGTCTTCTTTGCCGTTCCCCAATTTTCATGACTTTGCACTTGGTTGGGTTGAACTCCAGGAGCCAGTTGCTGGACCAGGTCTGCAACCTGTCCAGATCCCTTTGTAGTTCTGCCTAGCCTTTGACTGAATGAATTCTTCTCATCAACTCCACGTCATCTGCAAACAGGGACACTTCGGAATCTATTCCTTCCGTCATGTCATTCACAAATACCAGAAACAGCACTGGTCCTAAGACTGACCCCTGTGGGATCCCGCCGGTCACAGGTGCCCACTCTGACACCTCGCCACGTACCATGACTCGCTGCTGTTTTCCTGACAAGTATTCCCTGATCCATTGCAGTGCCTTCCCTGTTATCCCTGCTTGGTCCTCCAGTTTTTGCATTAATCTCTAGTGTGGAACTGTGTCAAACGCCTTCTTGCAGTCCAAGAAAATGCAATCCACCCACCCCTCTCTCTCTTGTCTTACTGCTGTCACCATGTCATAGAACTCCAGTTGGTTTGTGACACAGGATTTCCCATACCTGAAACCATGTTGGTTGCTGTTGATGAGATCATTCCTTTCTAGGTGTTCCACCACTCTTCTCCTGATAATCTTCTCCATGACTTTGCATACTATACATGTCAGTGATACTAGTCAGTAGTTTAGTGCTTCATGTCTGTCTCTTTTTTTAAAGATTGGGAATACATTTGCTGTTTTCCATGCTTCAGGCAATCTCCCTGTTTCGATAGAGGTATTGAATATTGTTGTTAGGGGTACACATAGCGCCTCTGCTCCCTCTCTCAGGACCCATGGAAAGATGTTATCCGGCCCCATTGCCTTTGAGGAATCTAGCTCACTCAGAAGCCTCTTCACTTCTTCCTCGGTTGTGTGTACTGTGTCCAGCACTTGGTGGTGGTGGTGGTGGTAGTGGTGGTGGTGGTGGTGGTGGTGGTGTGTGTGTGTGTGTGTGTGTGTGTGTGTGTGTGTGTGTGTGTGTGTGTGTGTGTGTGTGTGTGTGTGTGTGTGTGTGTGT
>NC_091297.1:61602466-61789966 GCF_038502225.1 Cherax quadricarinatus
CCCTTTTTGCTTTTCTTATTCCTTTCTTTATTTCTCTCTTTAATTGAATATATTGATTTCTTAGCTGCCCATCCCCGCTTTTGATACGCCTATATATGACTCTCTTTTGACCAATGAGATGTTTTAATCTATTGTTTATCCATTTGGGATTATTTTTGTTAGATCTAATTTCCCTACTCTGAACAAAAGTTGTCTGGGCAGCTTGAACTATGATCTGAAAAACGTAGTATTGGCAATCAAGATCACCTACCTGACGCATAGTCAGGACATTCCAATTTAGCCCACCCAGGTAATTTTTCAGTCCCATGAAGTCGGCCAAGCGAAAATCTGGGACAGAGATTTGATTGCAGTTATCTGGGTAATTCCATGATATATTGAAACTAAGTGATTTGTGATCACTTTCCCCAAGCTCATCATTAACCTCAAGATTGTAAAGTAAAAGGACACAAGTGCAGCTAATGTGACATTTTATTGTGGCAATGTTTCGCTCTCCAGGAGCTTTGTCAAGCTGACAACGGCTTGACAAAGCTCCTGGAGAGCGAAACGTTGCCACAATAAAATGTCACATTAGTTGCACTTGTGTCCTTTTACTTTACATATTGTCGGTAATTCTACCAACATTATTACAACCTCAAGATTATTAATTAGTGAATCTTTGTTGGCAAGAACCAAGTCAAGCAGATAGTTTCCTCTAGTTGGTTCTGTCATAACCTCTTCTATAAAGCAATCCTGAACCGTATCAAGAAAGTCACTAGACTCAAGATCTACTGTCAAATTATTCCAGTCAATTTGTTTAAAGTTAAAATCTCCCATTATCACAACATTTTCATTTCTAGATGCTTTATGAATTTCCTCCCATAACAGCTTACTGATCAAGGTTTGGGGGCCTATAAATCACACCCAAAATTAATTTGTCACGTCCCTCGAGAAACTGTAGCCAAACAGATTCTGTGTTCGATTTCTCTAATCTTATATCATGTCTGAGACAACAATTTAAATTTTCTCTGGCTTACATCGCCACTCCACCACCCTTCCTGTTGACCCTATCAGTGTGGAATAGTTTATAACTCTGTATGTTGCATTCAGAAGGCATTTCTTTATTTTTCAGGTTGAACCAGGTCTCTGTTATACCAATAATATCTATATTACCTACTCTTGCAAGTAATCTTAGCTCATCTATCTTATTTCTTAGACTCCTACTATTTGTATAGTAAACCTTAAAGGAGCTAGTCACTCGTTGCCCTCTACTATCTCTCTTTATTGATCAATTGATTTACCATTACTAGCAACTTTATTTTGAATGTTGTCTTTTAAACATATCCCTGAGGTATCCTGGTAATAACTGCTGCAGCCTGATTGTTTCCCACAAACACCCATACCTCTATCAGTTTAAATTCCTAGACAAGTCATCAATTACCCTCAATCGAATTGGCTAATGCAACCACTCCCCAAGAGAGATGAACCCCATCCTTTGCATTCACATCACGTTTGCCAAAGAATAGGTCCCAGTTATCAATGAATGGGATTGCAAATTCCTTGCAGTACCTGTCTAGCCAGCAATTTATACCAATTGCCCTAGACATCCATTTATTGCCCACTCCCTTTCTAGACAAGATGCTACATAAGACTGGGATCCCTCCCTTAGACCTAACTACTTCTATGGCTGACCTGTACTTATCCAGCAGCTCCTCTCTCCTTCCCTTCCCAGTGTCATTACCCCTAACACTAAGACAGATAATGGGCTTGTTCCCATTACCTGACATAATATTTTTCAACCCGCTGACTATGTCACCAACACCAGCTCTAGGAAGGCACACTCTCTGTCTGACCTTCCTGTCTCTGTTACAAAATGCAATGTCCATATATCTTACCTGAGAATCGCCTGCCATTAAAACATTCTTACCTTGATTAGCAGGGGAATCAGTGGTATCTTCAACCTCACTAACCACTGAAGTACACTCATCTTAACTCTCCTCATCTTCCTTCTTCCTGAACTGTGAACCACTTGCCACTTAAAGTGGCTGCCACTATCACTGCTGGTGACCATTTCCCCCTTACCAGCTAAATCCTTCTCACACTCCCAAACTCATCTATGCAAAGCTTCAGCCTCCTATTTTCCTCGGGAGCAGAGATGCTGTGTGTGCCACTAACAAAGATCTTCAACACATCCATTGAAACTGGGCAACTCCCTGAGGTATGGAAGATGCCAAATGTAGTCCCAATTTTTTAAAAAGGGGGCAGACATGAGGCATTTAACTACAGACCTGTCTCACTAACGTGTATCGTCTGCAAAGATCATCAGGAGGAGAGTGGTGAAGCATCTGGAAAGAAACAAGTGTATTATTATTATTATAATCAAGGGGGAAGCGCTAAACCCAGAGGATTATACAGCGCCTGGGGGGGGATGTGGAAGGCATTCAGGCTTAATTCGGGGAACTGGAGCACAGATCCAATTCCCTAAATCAAGAGCCCCTCACCAACATCAAGGAACCTTCCTTGAGGGGCCAGAAACAAGTGTATAATCGACAACCAGCACGGTTTCAGGGAAGGAAAATCCTGTGTCACAAACTTATTGGGGTTTTACGAAAAGGTGACAGAACTAAGACAAGAGAGAGAGAGAGGGGTGGATGGACTGCATTTTCTTGGACTGCAAGAAGGCCTTCGACACAGTTCTTTACTTCAGGTTACTGCAAAAGCTAGAGGATCAGGCGCACATAACAGGAAAGGCACTGCAATGGATCAGAGAATACCTGACAGGAAGGCAAAAACGAGTCATGGTACGTGACGAGGTGTCAGAGTGGGCGCCTGTGACAAGCGGGGTTCCACAGGGGTCAGTCCTATGACCTGTGCTGTTTTTGGTATATGTGAATGACATAACGTAAGGGGTAGACTCAGAAGTGTCCTTGTTTGCAGATGATGTGAAGTTAATGAGGAGAATCAAATCGGTCTAGGATCAGGGAAGTCTACAAAGAGACCTGGACAGGCAACAAGCCTGGTCCAGCAAATGGCTCCTTGAGTTTAACCCTGTCAATTGCAAAGTCACGAAGATTGGGGAAGGGCAAAGAAGACCACAGACACAGTATAGTCTAGGTGGCCAAAGACTGCAAACCTAACTCAAGGAAAAAGATCTTGGGGTGAGTATAACACCGAGCAAATCTTCTGAGGCGCACATCAATCAGATAACTGCTGCAGCATACAGGCGTCTGGCAAACCTAAGGATAGCGTTCTGGTACCTCAGTAAGGAATCGTTCAAGACTCTGTATACCATTTACATCAGGTCCATACTGGAGTGTGCAGCACCAGTTTGGAATCCACACCTGGTCAAGCACGTCAAGAAATTAGAAAAAGTGCAAAGGTTTGCAACAAGACTAGTCCCAGTGCTAAGGGGATTGTCCTATGAAGAAAGGTTGAGGGGTCAGGGGAAACATGATAACGACATATAAAATACTGCGCAGAACAGACAAGGTGGACAAAGATGGGATGTTCCAGAGATGCGACACAGAAACAAGAGGTCACAATTGGAAGTTGAAGACTCAGATGAATCAGAGGGATGTTAGGAAGTATTTCTTCAGTCATAGAGTTGTCAGGCAATGGAATAGCCTAGAAAGTGACGTAGTGGAGACTGGAGCCATACATAGTTTTAAGGTAAGGTTTAATAAAGCTCATGGAGCAGGGAGAGAGAGGACCTAGTAGCAATCAGTGAAGAGGCGGACCCAGGAGCTATGAATCGAACCCTACAACAACAAATAGGTGAGTACAAATAGGTGAGCACACACACAGACACACACACACACACACACACACACATGCACACACACACACACACACACACACACACACACACACACACACACACACACACACACACACACACACACACACACACACACACACACACACACACAAGCACGTAAAGAAACTAGAGAAAGTGCAAAGGTTTGCAACAAGACTAGTCCCAGAGCTAAGAGGTATGTCCTACGAGGAGAGGTTAAGGGAAATCAACCTGCCGACACTGGAGGACAGGAGAGATAGGGAGGACATGATACCGACATAAAAAATACTGATAGGAATTGAAAAGGTGGACAAAGACAGGATGTTCCAGAGATTGGACACAGTAACAAGGGGACACAGTTGGAAGTTGAAGACACAGATGAATCACAGGGATGTTAGGAAGTATTTCTTCAGCCACAGAGTAGTCAGTAAGTGGAATAGTTTGGGAAGCGATGTAGTGGAGGCAGGATCCATACATAGCTTTAAGCAGAGGTATGATAAAGCTCACGGTTCAGGGAGAGTGACCTAGTAGCGATCAGTGAAGAGGTGGGGCCAGGAGCTCGGAATCGACCCCCACAACCTCAACTAGGTGAGTACAACTAGGTGAGTACACACAACATGCATAATACACACCATACACACACACACACACACACACACACACACACACAAGTAATTTTGTGCAAAGTGCAGGAACTAGAGCATCCTAACATGATAAAAAATGGGATATCAAAAAGGAGGATGCAAAGGCAAGGGAACCGAAGATAGCTGATCTGAAAAGGTAGAATTGATATAAAGCCTCAAGAACAAATTGGATTAAGAATGGGAAAAAAAGTTAAAAGAGCTTAGCAATAACTTCTTAGAGAAGCTATCTGAAGAGAGCAAGAAGTGGAAATCATTAGCTGTGGCTGCTGAGGAAAAGATACAGAGACTAGTGGAAGAACTGGATGAACTGAAGCAGGATATAAAGATGAGGTCCGAAACGAGCAATGTGATTATGGAAGCGTCAACAGACAGCGAGGTGACAGAGAGGGGGGATGGAGCTAAGAAGTCCCTTGCAGAAGTAATATCAGGCCATCAGGGTGTTCGGAAAATGATAAGAGAAATAACACTGGAGATGCTTAAATCAGATCCAAAGATTTGGAGGGAAAAGAAATGGGAAGAAGAAAGGGAGAGGCCATTAATAACACTATGCTACACAATTTTTGTTCCTGGCAAGTAAGCTTTATTTTCAAACTCCTTTTATTGCAAAACAATAGAAAATTACTATTATTCCTTTTAAACTTTGCTTTTGTGGCTTACAGGGCGAATTTTTCACAAAAAGTGGCTATATTTTAATATTTTTTTTGCTAGTTTTGGAGGTAAAACAAAAACATATAAAAAAATAGATAAAACTGTTACAAATGAGCAGCTTTTCTAGATTTATGAGCATGCAAAAAATCACTTTCCTGTTTAAGAACTCAGATGTAGTCTCCCATCATGTTTACATTATAAGATCCCTGTTATTTGTGTTCAAAGTCCATTATATCTTGGAAGAAGCGCTCCCCTTGCCCCTCTGAGTATGCTCCCATATTCTCTTTGAAATTTTCAAGATGAACATCACGGATATGGACCTTAAGGAACATCCTACAGCCCATCCGACCATAGCTTTTTACCAAGGTCTCAACAAGTTCCACATAATTGTCAGCATTGTTGTTGCCCAGAAAGCCCTGTGCTACAGCAACAAAACTCTTCCAGACTCCCTTTTCCTTCTCTGTGAGCTTCTTTGGAAATTCTGAGTACTCCATGATTTTCCTGACTTGTGGTTCAGTGTAGACGCCAGCCTTCACCTTTGCCTCTGACAGTTTGGGAAAAAAGTCTTGAAGATACTTGAAGGCTGCAGACTCATTGTCAAGAGCTGTAACACTCTGTTTCATTAGCCCTAATTTGATGTGTAACGGAGGGAACCGAACCTTTTGAGGATCCACCAATGGTTTATGTTTGATATTATGTCTTCCTACTGAGAACTCAGTTCTTTGAAGCCAGTGCTTCCTCTGGTAATGTGCTGCTCTCTCTCTACTATCCTAAAGGCAGTGATAACAGGGAAACTTGGTAAAACCTCCTTGAAGTCATATAAAAAATGCCACCATTTTGAAGTCTCCAATATCCTCCCAGCCATACTTATCATAGTTCATTGAAAATTGGGTTGGTCAAATGTTTGTTAGTGGGATGAATTGTAAAGGACTGCCTAGCATGGGCCAACAGACCTGTTGCAGTGTTCCTCCTTTCTTATGTTCCAGTAGAAGTTTGATAATCTTATAGTCCTCCTTTAGATGCACCAGGGAAGAGGTGGATATTTGTTCCCATTGTGCAGAAGTACAGCTTTTAGCCTTCTGGAGGATTGCATGCAATTCCAATTGCATCAAATAGGCCTGATACATCATTACAGTAGCACAACCTGTCTTCATTAAAGAAGAAGGTTGAGAAATGTTGGTGACGTTTTCTTTAACTTTTCACTTGCACACATTCATCCACCAAGTTGCATTCCTTGAGCCTTGAAATCATAAGCTCAGCATTTGATTTTGTCAAACCAAGATCTATGACAAGGTCAATGAGGTCTGTTTGGTTTGGGTAGTAAGGATTCCTCCCAACAGCTGCATCTGAGATCATAGTCATGTTCACTGTGCTCTTCATTTTCTGATTTGCTGCTTTCCTCTTCTGACGGTTGACTTCTTTCTGGAGGCGTAGGTACAGGTGTGGTACTGGTGTAATAAAAGAAGGAAGATCTGGATAAGAAATAGTTGTATTTTTCCCAGTTCGGTATTTGGAAGGATCCACCAGGCAGAAGTAGCAGTTGGTAGAGTGATCAGTGGGTTCACGTCATATTCTAGGAACAGCAAACTTCTTGACTCTATTTGCTCCTCTATATCATCCTGTAAAAGAACAAAAGAATTAGTTTCTGTTACGTACATTTCATTTAAAAAATGTTCCTATTCAAGATTTTACCCTTCATATAACTAATGACTTTCTTACCTTCCAATGTTTTCTTACAATGTTCACAGGCAACATGAGGCGCCCAGGTCTTGTCTTGGTCCACAACTGGTATAACAAAATATGCTTTGTAACCTTCACACATTTTTGTAGATGCTGTTACAGAGAACTTCTTTGCTCTTGTCTTTATGAATTGACCACATATGTAGTAGAATGCATCTGGAGAATGACTGCAACCTCTTGGTGCCATTTCACTTCCTCTTATGTGTCTTCTCAAATAGCCAGAGCCGAATTGAATGCTGGTTTGTGAGCCCCTGTTTTTATATTAGCTAAGCAAAACCCTGAAACATAATAGTTTTACATTAGTTTTTCTTGAAAGTGTTCCAGAAGTGTTCTGACCACAAAAGCAAAGTTCTGGGATCAAAATTACTTCTTTAAATTTTGTTTAATTATAAAGAAGTGGGCAATGATGGTATTTTCCCACGAACACGGCAAAAGTGATTTTTTGTTACATAGTGTAATTCATGGGTTTCAGGAGGCTGAAGGGAAGACCTATGATGAAAGAAAGCATTAGGAGAAAATGAGATTAAGAGCATTATCGCAATAACAGGATAGAAGGACATGTCTCAGGTAGCAAATTTTCACAGATTTGGTACGGAACAGGATACTACAACAGAAGCCACTGTTAAAGGACTCCCAAGAATATCAATGAGTATACCTCGATAGACAGAGAACACGATAAGAGCAGGAACAACTGAGAGTGAGAGTAAGAAGACACCAGTGGAAGGAGAGAGAGAGACAGGACAGGAAATGAAAGACAAGAACGTTCAGCCTCTGTGGGAACACCTAATACAAATGTTTTCAGAATCCCCTCAACTCCTGTCACCCCATACCAATCAAACACAATAACCAGAAACAAATCACATTGCATTACCCCCACCCACCCAAGCACTAATTTCACAATCATAGCAACCTTCCATAATATTCTGCCTGGCCTCCCACAGCCCCAGCCTGCACCATTCTCTTCCACATTTCAAAATACAGTACTGGTAAGGAAGCTAAAGGTATGGTACACAGATGTAAATGGAATAAGAAATGAGAGTGAAGAAGAGAAAGAACGATTCATTGATGCGTCCCTTGACATCATAGCGCTAACAGAGACAACTTACATGGATGATAACAGATGCAATCTTTCCAACTGGATATCATATCCTGAGGAAAAACACAGAGAACTGAGGAGGAAGAGGAGCGGCACTGCTCATCAAACACCAGTGTTCTGAGGAAATGGGGGGAATGGACTCAGGGGAAGCAGGTGAATTCACTGTAGGAACACTTCAGACTGGGGTTCCAAAGGTGATGATAGCAGTGATGTATAACCCACCACTGAACAGCAGGAAACAAAGACAAGAGTATGATGAGTGCAAGAGAGCAATGGTGAATACACTAACTGAAGTGGCCAGAATGGCTTATATGGGTAGGACAAAATTACACATCATAGGGGATTTCAATCATAAGGAGATTGACTGAGAAAGCCTAGAGCCACATGGGTGACCAGAAATGTGGAAGGCTAAAAAGCTGGAGACAGTATTGGAAAATTTCATGCTCCAGTATGTCAGGGATATAACCAGAGAGAGAGGAGAGGATGTTGCAGCAAGGCTGGATCTCATATTCACCTTGAGCAGTTCAGACATAGGGGATATGACACGAGAAACCCCTTGGAGCTAGTGATCAAGACGTCTTGTATTTTGAATGCCTTGTAGAGTGGAGAATGCAGCAACGCGAGAAGGATGGAGAACCAAACTCCAAAAAAGGGAACGACATAGGTATAAGAAAATCCCTGCATGAAGTACAGTGGGAAAGAGAAGTAGAGGGAAAGACAGCAAATGAAATGATGGAATTAGTGACCACTAAGTGCAGGGAGGCAGAGGAGAAGTTCATACCAAAGGGTAACAGAAAAAATGGTAAGACCAGAGTGAGCCCAACATTTAACTGGAGGTGTAAAGAGGCCAAAGCCAAGTGTGCTAAAGCATGGAAAAAGTAAAGGTAAAGGACTCAAGAAAACAAGGTGTTGAGCAGAAGCAGAAACAGTTATGCAGGAATAAGAAGAAAAACCCAGAGGCAATAAGAGAACGACATAGCATCGAAAGCCAAACCTGAACCAGAGTTGTTATATAGTCACATTAGGAGAAAAACAACAGTCAAGAACCAGGTAATCAGGCTGAGGAAGGAAGGAGGGGAGCAAACAAAGAGTGACCAGGAAGTATGTGAACGAGTTTTCGAGAAGTATTAACAGAACATACAGAAATGCTACCAGCAACCCGAGGGGGTAGGGTGCATCAGCAAGTACTGGACACAGTACACATAACCAAAGAGGAGGTCGAGAAACTGCTAGGTGAGCTAGTTACCAAGAAGGCGGTGGGCCAAGATAACATATCTCCATGGGTCCTGAGAGAGGGAGCAGAGGAACTGTGTGTCCCCCTAGCAACAATTTTCAATAAATCTATCGAAACAGTGCAATTGCCTGAGGTGTGGAAGACAGCAAATGGTAGTTCCAATTTTTAAGAAAGGAGACAGACAGGCAGCATTAAACTACAGACCAGCGTCGCTGACATGTATAGAATGTAAAGTAATGAAAAAGATTATCATACATGACAATCAGCACGGCTTCAGAGATGGGAAATCCTGTGTCACAAATCTATTTGACTTCTACGATAAGGTAACAGAAGTAAGACAGGAGAGAGAGAGAGGGATGGGTAGATTGGATCGTTTTGGACTGCAAGAAGGCTTTTGACACAGTACTACACAAGTGACGAGTTCAAAAATTGTAGGAGCAGGCAGGAATAGTAGGGAAAATACTCCACTGGATCAGAAAATACCTGACAGGAAGGAAACAACGAGTGTTGGTACATGGAGAAGTGTCAGAGTGGGCGTATGTGTCGAGTGGGGTTCCACAAGGGTCAGTCCTAGGTCCAGTGCTGCTTCTTGTATACGTGAATGACATGATGGAAGGAATAGATTCAGAGGTATCGCTGTTCACTGATGATGTGAAACTGATGAGAATACAAGTGGGCAAGGATCAGGGAAGATTACAAGGGGATCTGGATAGACTGCAAGTCTGGTCTGACAAATGGCTCCTGGAATTTAACCCCAGCAATTGCAAAGTCATGAAGATTGGAGGACTAGCAAAGAAGACCACAGACGGAGTACAGGTTAGGTGAGCAAATGCTGCAAATTTCACTTAAAGAAAAGGATCTTGGGGTAAGCATTATACCGAGTATATTTCCTGAGGCACATATCAGTCAAATAACTGCTGCAGTGTATGGGCACTTGGCAAATCTGAGAATAACATTCTGGCATCTAAGTAAGGAGTCATTCACGACACTGTACACCGTGTACGTTAGGCCCATACTGGAGTATGGAACACTACATAGCCAGGAACCTACACCTAGTCAAACACGTCAAGAAATTGGAGAAAGTATAAAAGTTTGAAACAAGACTAGTCCCGAAGCTGAGGGGTATGTCTCACGAGGAGAGGTTAAGGGAAATCAACCTGATGACAATAGAGGACAGGAGGGATTGTGGAGACATGATAATGACATATAAAATACTGAGAGAAATTGACAAGGTGGACAGGGCTCGAATGTTTCAGAGATGGGACACATGAACAAAAGGCCACAATTGGAAACTAAAAACCCAGATGAGCCATAGGAACATTAGGAAGTATTTCTTTAGCCTTAGAGTTGTCAGGAAGTAGTGGAGGCAGGCTCCATACACAGCTTTAAGAAGAGGTATGATAAGGCCAGGACGAGGCCTTGGTTTACCCAAAGGAGAAGAGAGGCCAAAACCAAGTGTGCTAGAGAATGGAAGAAGTATAGAAGCCAAAAGACCCAGGAGAATAAGGAAAACAGTCATAGAGCCAGAAATGAATATGCTCAGGTAAGGAGGGAGGCCCAACGACAATACGAAAATGACATAGCAGCAAAAGCCAAATCTGACCCTAAGCCTGTTGTACAGCCACAACAGGAGGAATACAACAGTCAAGGACCAGGTAATTAGGCTGAGGAATGAAGGAAGGTAGATCGAATGAAACAACCGAGAAGTATGTGAGGAGCTCAACATGAGATTCAAATAAGTATTCACAGAGGAAACAGAAAGGACTCCAGAAAGACGGAGAGGTGGGGTACACCAGCAAGTGCTGGACACAATACATACAGCCAAGGTGGAGGTGAAGAGGCTGCTAAGCAAACTAGATACAACAAAAGTGATGAAGCTGGATAACATTTCTCCATGGGTCCTGAGAGAGGAAACAGAGGCGCACTGTGTACCACTAACTACAATCTTCAACACATCTATCGAAACAGGGCGGATAGTAAGGAAGACAACAAATGTTTACCTGGAGTTTACCTGGAGAGAGTTCCGGGGATCAACGCCCCCGCGGCCCGGTCTGTGACCAGGCCTCCTGGTGGATCAGAGCCTGATCAACCAGGCTGTTACTGCTGGCTGCACGCAAACCAACGTACGAGCCACAGCCCGGCTGGGCAGGAACCGACTTTAGGTGCTTGTCCAGTGCCAGCTTGAAGACTGCCATGGGTCTGTTGGTAATCCCCCTTATGTATGCTGGGAGGCAGTTGAACACTCTCGGGCCCCTGACACTTATTGTATGGTCCCAATTTTTAAAAAAAGGAGACAGACATGAAACATTAAACTACAGACCATTGTCACTGACATGTATAGTATGCAAACTCATGGAAGAGAGAGGTGGAGCACCTAGAAAGGAATGAGCTTATCAATGACAACGACCACGGTTTCAGGGACGGGAAATTCTGTGTCATAAAGTTGCTGGGGTTCTATAACAGGGCGACAACAGTAATACAAGAGAGAGAGAGGGACAGGTAGACTGCGTTTCCTTGGACTGTAAGAAGGCTTTTGACACAGTACCACAGAAGAGATTAGTGCAACAGCTGGAGAACCAGGCAGGTATAACAGGGCTGTGTCCCGTAGCTGGATCGCTAGCTCACTCGGCTCGCACACTGAGGACCGGAGATCGGGTCTCTAGTACGGCTGGAAAACATTAGTACGTGTTTCCTTAAGACACCTGTCGTCCATGTTCACCCATTAATATAAAATGGGTACCTGCATGTTAGTCGACTGGTGTGGGTCGCATCCTGCTACAAAATTGACCTAATTTGCCCGAAATGCTTTGCATAACAAGCGGCTTTCTATATAGTAGTATGTCCTATATGTCAGAAAGGCCTGTATACCTTGTACATGTACTTGTAGAAATATTATTATTAATATGAGGCACTGCAATGGATCAGAGAATAGCTGACGAGAAGACATCAGCTAGTCCTGATACATGACGAGGTGTCGGAGTGGGCGCCTCTGACGAACAGGGTTACCCAGGGGTCAATCGTAGGACCGGTGCTGTTTCTGATATATGTGAACGACGAGGGAATAGACTCAGAAGTGTCCTTGTTTGCAGACGATGTGAAGTTAATGAAGAGAATTCAATCGGAGGACCAGACAGGACTACAAAGGGATCTGGACAGGCTGCAAGCTTGGTCCAGAAACTGGCTTCTGGAGTTTAGCCTCACCAAGTACAAACTCATGAAAATTGGGGAAGCGCAAAGAGACCGTACATGGAGTACAGCCTAGCGGGCCAGAGACTACAAACCTCACTCACGGAAAAGGATCTTGGGGTGGGTATAATATCGAACACATCACCTGAGGTGCACATCAACTAAATAACTGCTGCAGTATATGGGCACCTAGCAAACCTAAGAAGAGCATTCTGACATCTCAATAAGGAATCCGTCAGGACCCTGTACACCGTGTACATCAGGCCCATACTGGAGTATGCAGCACCAATTTGGAACCAAGAACGTAAAGAAATTAGAGAAGGTGCAATGGTTTGCAACTAGTCTAATCCCAGATCTAAGGGGTATGTCCTACGAAGAGAGGTTTAGGAAAATTGACCTAACTTCACTGGAAGACTGGAGAGAGAGGGAGGATATGATAACGACAGAGACAGGATTTTCCAGAGATGGGACACAGAAACAAGGAGTCACAGTTGGAAGTTGAAGACTCAGATGAGTCACAGAGATGTTAGGAGGTATTTTTTCAGGAAGTGGAATAGTCTGGAAAGTGATGTAGTGAAGGCAGGATCCATACATAACTTTAAGAAGAGGTATGATAAAGCTCGTGGAGCTGGGAGAGTGACCTAGTAGCGACAGTGAAAAGGCGGGACCAGTAGCTGCGACTCGACTCTTGCAACCACAACTAGGTGACTACACACACACACACACACACACACACACACACACACACACACACACACACACACACACACACACACACACACACACACACACACACACACACACGCACACTTTGGGAAAACCTGGAGCCACATGGGGGTCCCGTAACATGGAGAGCCAAGATGATGAATGTGTTACTGGAAAACCTCATGCACCAACATGTTAAGGACACTACTAGAGAGAGAGAGGGGAAGATAAACCAGCAAGACTGGAATTTGTCTTCACCCTGAGTAGTTCAGACATCGAGGACATCATATATGAGAGGTCCCTAGGAGCTAGTGAACACGTAGTTCTGTGCTTTGAGTACATAGTAGAGTTCAACTGGAGTTGAATAGGAAAAGCCAGATTATAAAAGGGGGAACTACATAGGCTTGAGGAACTTCCTACAGGAAGTTCAGTGGGACAGAGAACTGGCAGGAAAGTCGGTAAACGAAATGATGGAATACGTAACAACAAAATGCAAGGAGCCAGAGGAAAGGTTTGTTCCCAAGGGCAACAGAAATAATGGGAAGACCAGTACGAGCCCTTGATTTACCCGACAGCGTAAGGAGGCAAAAACTAAGTGCACTAGAGAATGGAAAAAGTACAGAAGGCAAAGAACACAGGAAAATGCAACCACAATTAGGTGAGTACACACACACATATACGGCGAGAGTACCAGCAAACTCAGTGCTCACTGGTTTTGGATTCTTTCTGCCCTATCCAAGGTTACTGAAGAGATCATTTAAAGTGTTAGAGCTCAGTGAACAAGTCGGGAAGTGAAATACAAGCTGCCTAAACCAGAAAAGGGAGGCGAAGGCTTCAATTTATAAAAATAATTTTGAAAGTGAAATCTGTGCTAGAAGTGTGGAGAGGAGGCCTAGAGCCTTGGTAGGCAGCGTTGCCACTGCTTACCCCGGCTCTAGGCCGGGGTAGGCAGTGGCAAATTCAAAAAATAGTAAGTGTGACACAAGCCAGAGAGTTAAATGCAAGTCAATTATTCTTGGGATGCTGATGTTTTTCTCGAAGCGACGGTGTCCAAAATAAAGAATGAGGAGGTCCGACCTCTTTCAGTGTGAGCAAGGAATAGGATAATAACCAGCAGTAATTGGTACTTAAATTCAGAAAGTGAAATAAGTGGAGAAGGTAGCATTACTAGGAAACAGAGCTAGGACTACAAATTTTAGTCTGAAGTGTAGAGCTTATTAGGCCACAATAACAGTACACAGGCACAAGGGTTTGTGAACGTACATGACTGACTGCATACATGCACACATACACAGCAGTGTAAACAGTCACTTTACAACCAAACACCCCAACCCACCCACTCACTAGGCACTAACATAACATCCTTTCCCACTCTCCACCTCTCCATCACCCTGTCCCCTGTCTCCATCTAACCATCTCTCTCTCCCTCATAACTCCCCCTCTCCCACACACACGAACACACACACATATGCACACATACACACACATACACACACACACACACACCACCAAACACAGACACACACAAGCACAAGTGTTCAAGCACCTGTAGAAGCTGAGTATTAGAATTACTAGTATTATTATTGGTATTTACTAGTATTATTGGTACATAGAAGTGATTAGGATTATTTCTGGGCACACATAAACATAAATGCGGGTGCGCGCACACACACACACACACACACACACACACACACACACACACACACACACACACACACACACACACACACACAAACACACACGCCTGTGACGAGCGGGGTCCCACAAGGGTCAGTTCTAGGACCAGTGCTATTTTTGATATATGCGAACGACATGATGGAAGGGATAGACTCTGAAGTGTCCCTATTCGCAGATGATGTGAAGCTGATGAGAAGAATTGAATCGGATGAGGATGAGGCAGGACTGCAAAGAGACCTGGACAGGCTGGACACGTGGTCCAGAAACTGGCTTCTCGAATTCAATCCAGCCAAATGCAAAGTCATGAAGATTGGGGAGGGGCGAAAAAGACCGCAGACAGAGTATAGGCTAGGTGGACAAAGACTACAGGCCTCACTCAGGGAGAAAGATCTTGGGGTGACCATAACACCGAGCACGTCACCGGAGGCACACATCAACCAAATAACTGCTGCAGCATATGGACGCCTGGCAAACCTGAGAATAGCGTTCCGATACCTTAATAAGGAATCGTTCAAGACACTGTACACTTTGTATGTTAGGCCCATACTGGAGTATGCAGCACCAGTCTAGAACCCACACCTGGTCAAGCACGTCTAGAAGTTAGAAAAAGTAAAAAGGTTTGCAACAAGGCTAGTTCCAGAGCTCAGGGAAATGTCGTATGAAGAAAGGTTGAAGGAAATCGGACTGATGACACTGGAGGACAGAATGGTTAGGGGAGATATGATAACGACATACAAGATACTGCGGGGAATAGACAAGGTGGACAGAGACAGGATGTTCCAGAGAGGGGATACAGAAACAAGGAATCACAATTGGAAGCTGAAGACTCAGACTAGTCACAGGGCCGTTAGGAGGTATTTCCTCAGTCATAGAGTCGTCAGGAAGTGGAATAGCCTAGCAAGTGAAGTAGTGGAGGCAGGAAGCACACATAGTTTTAAGAAGAGGTATGACAAAGCTCAGGAAGCAGAGAGTGAGAGGACCTAGAAGCGATCAGTGAAGAGGCAGGGCCAGGAGCTGAGTCTCGACCCCTGCAACCACAATTAGGAGAGTACAATTACACACACACACACACACACACAAACACACACACACAAACACACACACTGTAGGGACAGCAAGCGCGCTAGTCACGCTTCCGTGCTCCGGGAATATAAGTGTTTTTGAGGGCTACCTAAGTGTTCTGCAAGGGTTGCTAAGTGTGTCAGGGTAGTGAACAATCCTAGAAGTGATTTTTAATCTGCCTGAGCCACATAAGTGCGGGGAGAGCCACAATTTTGTAAGTGATCTAGAAAATAAAAACGTTGTGGCGCAGTGGGCAGGCTAGTGTGTAAGGCGACGTTGTCAAGTGTCACCCAAGAAAGATAATAAAGTGAAACAATCGTGTGACCAGTGAAAGAAATACAGTGAATAGGGTAATTATTAACGAGAAGAAATTGAGCTGGATCTACGCCAGGACGTCACATCGACCTGGACAATCTACAGTGCTACAGCTGCACTACAAGTACTGTATCACCTATGAGTGGTTGTTTGGGTGTGGGGTTCCAGGTTCCAATTAACCGCCAAGCTGAATGTGAATGGTCTAACTCTCATAGCACGATAAAGAATAGGCACTCAAGTATTCAATAAGGTTTAGCAAATGGTAATCCATTGAACAAGGCGATTAACTCGCTATAAGCAGGTCGAGCATAGGCAACACTGTAAGGGTGGGAGTCAGGTCACAAGAGGTTGTGGACACAAGCGACAACTGAGAATCTACATTACACTCCAAGCACAAGCCACCTACTTTTCAGACACATAATAAACCCACACATAATTCGACACATAATTACACACACACACACACACACGCACACACACACACACACACACACACACACACACACACACACACACACACACACACACACACACACATATATATATATACACACATACACAAACACACACACACACACACACACACACACACACACACACACACATACACACACACACACACACATACATACACACACACATACACACATACACATACACACACACACACACACACACACACACACACACACACACACACACACACACACACACACACACACACACACACACACACACACTGTAAGTAAGTGCTGGTAAGTCCCAGGAGGTTGGGGGTCAGGTCACGAGAAGGTGTGGGCAGCCAAGGACCATTGAGACTTACATTACAATGCACAAGCCACCTACCTTTCAGTACATAATAAACCCACACATAATTCCACACAAAATTACACACAAAATTACACACACACACACACACACACACACACACACACACACACACACACACACACACACACACACACACACACACACACACACACACACACACACACACACACACACACACACATACACTCCCCCCCTCACCACCGACATCTCACTACTTCTCCTGATCCCTCCACAGCCTAAAGAACTAAAGAACATTTTGGGATTGACAACAGAGACTGCTACCTCAGCCACAAACAAGGGGACTGTAGGGACAGAAGGGGCACAACTGCATGGAGAAGCTCTATCAGAGGAGACTGTAGCAAATGAAAGAGCTAAGCTTTATGTGGAGGCCCTAACAGACGACAACAAAGCCCAAGGAAAGCCGAGAAGGGAAAATGACAGGCCACTGAGCCCAAGTACATTAGCCAGTGAAACTGATGAAAGGAAAGCTGCAGTGGAGGAAACCAAATTAAATGAGGGGATACACAGGGATATGCAGTGGGAGAATGAAAGGGTGAGGTCAGTCTTTGTGTATGGGCTCCAGGAAGTCGAAGGAGAAACATATGAAGCAAGAAAACAAGGGGAAATAAAAGCATTTGAAAGCATCATGAAAGCAATAGGAGAAGACGATATGACCCAGCTGGAAAATTTTCGGAGAATAGGGGGGTTTGTAAAAAAAAAAACCCGGCCAGTGAGAGTGACCTTCAAGGCAGAAGCGACTCGGACCAGGATCCTGCAGGAGAAAGCACGATTAAGGGACATGACGGCATACAGGAAGGTGTATCTCGACCGCGACAGAACACAAGAAGAAAGGCAGAAACTGAGAGAGATGATACAAAGGCGAAAGGAGGAAAGAGAGGGGATGGAGAAGAAAGACAGGAGATCCCAGACCCAGGAAGAAGATCAAATACAGCCTCCCTCACAACTTCCTATAGAAGCCTCCCAACCAGGTCAACCCCAGTGCAACCAAACACTCTAAATCAAAACACCCATGCCACATCCAATGCCCCCACCCACTACATTACAAACTCCACCCCCACAGCAACAACCCATAGTTCCTTACCAGGTCTCCCACTTCCCCAACCCCAATATACCTCCCAGACCACAGTCTTAGAAAAGAAGTTGAAGGTGTGGTATACAAATGCAGATGGAATAACAAACAAGTATGAGGAGTGGCACGAAAGAATCAAAGAGACATCCCCAGACATAATAGCACTCACAGAAACAAAACTCACCAGAATAATAACAGATTCAATCTTTCCATCCGGATATCAAATCCTCAGGAAAGACAGAGGGAGGAGAGGGGGAGGAGGAGTTGCACTGCTCATTAAAAACCAGTGGGGTTTTGAGAAAATGGAAGGAATGGATGGCACGGGCGAAAGGGACTACTTAGTAGGAACAATCCAGTCTGAGGGACATAAGGTGATAATTGCAGTAATGTACAACCCACCACAGAACTGCAGGAGGCCAAGAGAAGAATACGATGAGAGCAACAGAGCAATGATCGACACATTAGCCGAGGTGGCCAGGAGAGCACACATGGGGGCAGCAAAGTTACTAGTTATGGGTGATTTCAATCACAAGGAGATTGACTGGGAAAACCTGGAGCCCCATGGGGGTCCCGAAACATGGAGAGCCAAGATGATGGATGTGGTACTGGAAATCCTCATGCATCAACATGTTAGACACACTACCAGAGAGAGAGGAGAGGATGAACCAGCAAGGTTGGACCTTGTATTCACCATGAGTAGTTCGGACATCGAGGGTATCATGTATGAAAGGCCCCTGGGAGCTAGTAATCATGTGGTTCTGTGCTTCGACTACATAGTTGAGCTCCAAGTGGAGAAAGTAGCAGGAATAGGCTGGGAAAAACCAAACTCCAAAAGGGGGAACTACTTCAAGACATTCAGTGGGAGAGGGAACTGACAGGAAAACCAGTACAAGAAATGATGGACTATGTAGCAAATGCAAGGAGGCAGAGGAGAGGTTTGTTCCCAAGGGAAACAGAAATAATGGGAAGAACAGAACGAGTCCTTGGTTCACCCAAAGGTGTAGGGAGGCAAAAACTAGGTGTACTAGAGAATGGAAAAGGTACAGAAGACAGAGAACTCAGGAAAATAAAGAAATCAGCCGAAGAGCCAGAAACGAATATGCACAGATAAGAAGGGAGGCTCAGAGACAATATGAAAATGACATAGCATCAAAAGTAAAGACTGACCCGAAGCTGTTGTACAGCCACATCAGGAGGAAAACAACAGTCAAGGACCAGGTAATCAGACTGAGGAAGGGTAATGGGGAATTCACAAGAAACGACCGAGAGGTTTGTCAGGAGCTCAACACAAGATTTAAAGAGGTATTTACAGTGGAAACCAGTAGGACTCCAAGAAATCAGAACAGGGGGGCACACCAGCAAGTACTGGATGAGGTACATATAACCAAGGAGGAGGTGAAGAAGCTGCTATGCGAACTTGACACCTCAAAGGCGGTGGGACCAGACAACATCTCTCCATGGGTCCTTAAAGAGGGAGCAGAAATATTGTGTGAGCCATTAACAAAGATCTTCAACACATCATTTGAAACTGGGCAACTCCCTGAGGTATGGAAAATGGCAAATGTAGTCCCAATTTTTAAAAAGGGAGACAGACATGAGGCACTAAACTACAGACCTGTATCACTAACGTGTATAGTATGCAAGGTCATGGAGAAGATCATCAGGAGGAGAGTGGTGGGGCACCTGGAAAGAAACAAGTGTATAATTGACAACCAGCACGGTTTCAGGGAAGGAAAATCCTGTGTCACAAACCTACTAGAGTTTTATGACAAGGTGACAGAAGTAAGACAAGAGAGAGAGGGGTGGATCGACTGCATATTTTTGAACTGCAAGAAGGCCTTTGACACAGTTCCTCACAAGAGGTTACTGCAAAAGCTAGAGGACCAGGCACACATAACAGGAAAGGCACTGCAATGGATCAGAGAATATCTGACAGGGAGGCAACAACGAGTCATGGTACGCGACGAGGTGTCAGAGTGGGCGCCTGTGACAAGCGGGGTTCCACAGGGGTCAGTCCTAGGACCTGTGCTGTTCTTGGTATATGTGAACGACATAACGGAAGGGATAGACTCAGAAGTGTCCTTGTTTGCAGTTGATGTGATGTTAATGAGAAGAATCAAATCGGACAAGGATCAGGCAGGACTACAAAGAGACCTGGACAGGCTACAAGCCTGGTCTAGCAACTGGCTCCTTGAATTTAACCCTGCCAAATGCAAAGTCATAAAGATTGGGGAAGGGCAAAGAAGACCGCAGACACAATATAGTTTAGATGGCCCAAGACTGCAAACCTCACTCAAGGAAAAAGATCTGGGGGTAAGTATAACACCGAGCATATCTCCTGAGGCGCACATCAATCAGATAACTGCTGCAGCATACGGGCGCCTGGCAAACCTACGGATAGCGTTCCGATACCTCAGTAAGGATTTGTTTAAGACTCTGTATACCATCTACGTCAGGCCCATACTGGAGTATGCAGCACCAGTTTGGAATCCACACCTAGTCAAGCACGTCAAGAAATTAGAGAAAGTGCAAAGGTTTGCAACAAGACTAGTCCCAGAGCTACGGGGATTGTCCTATGAAGAAAGGTTGAGGGAAATTGGCCTGACGACACTGGAGGACAGGAGGGTCAGGGGAGACATGATAACGACATATAAAATACTGCGCGGAATAGACGAGGTGGACAAAGACGGGATGTTCCAGAGATGGGACACAGACACAAGAGGTCACAATTGGAAGTTGAAGACTCAGATGAATCAAAGGGATGTTAGGAAGTATTTCTTCAGTCATAGAGTAGTCAGGCCATGGAATAGCCTAGAAAGTGATGTAGTGGAGGCAGGAACCATACATAGTTTTAAGGCGAGGTATGATAGAGCTCATGGGGCAGGGAGAGAGAGGACCTAGTAGCAATCAGCAAAGAGGCGGGGCCAGGAGCTGTGACTCGACCCCTGCAACCACAAATAGGTGAGTACACACACACACACACACACACACACACACACACACACACACACACACACACACACACACACACACACACACACACACACACACACAGACACACACACACACACACACACACACACACACACACACACACACACACACACATACACACACACAGACACACAGACACACACACACACACACACACACACACACACACACACACACACACACACACACACACACACACACACACACACACACACACACACACACACACACACACACACACACACACACACACACAGACACACACACACACACACACACACACACACACACACACACACACACACACACACACAGACACACACACACACATACACACACAGACATACATACACGCACATACACACACACACACACACACACACACACACACACACACACACACAGACACACACACAGACACACACACACACACACACACACACACACACACACACACACACACACACACACACACACACACACACACACACACACACAGACACACACACACACACACACACACAGACACACACACACACACACACACACACACACACACACACACACACACACACACACACACACACACACACACACACACACACACACACACACACAGACACACACACAGACACACACGATGGTTGATACACTGGCTAGAGTGGCCAGAAGAGCTCATGCATGCAGGGCAAAGCTCCTGATCATGGGTGACTTTAACCACAAGGAGATCGATTGGGAGAACTTGGACCCACATGGGGGCCAAGATACATGGAGGGCTAAGATGATGGAGGTGGTACTGGAAAACTTCATGTGCCAACACGTAAGGGACACTACAAGAGAGAGAGGAGAGGATGAACCAGCAAGGCTGGACTTAGTATTCACCTTGAGTAGTGCAGATATCGAGGACATCACATACGAAAGACCCCTTGGGGCCAGTGACCATGTGGTTTTAAGCTTCGAATACACAGTAGAGCTACAAGTGGAGGGAGAAGCAGGAAGGCCAGGACGAATGAAGCCAAACTACAAGAAAGGGGACTACACAGGAATGAGGAACTACCTGAACGGGGTTCAGTGGGACAGAGAACTGGCAGGGAAGCCAGTTAATGAGATGATGGAATATGTAGCAACAAAATGCAAGGAGGCTGAGGAGAGGTTTGTACCCAAGGGTAACAGGAATAATGAAAAAGCCAGGATGAGCCCATGGTTTACCCAAAGGTGCAGGGAGGCAAAAACCAAGTGTGCTAGGGAATGGAAGAAATATAGAAGGCAAAGGACCCAGGAGAATAAGGAGACCAGTCGTAGAGCCAGAAACGAATATGCACAGATAAGAAGGGAGGCCCAAAGACAATATGAAAATGACATAGCAGCGAAAGCCAAATCTGACCCAAAACTGTTGTACAGCCACATCAGGAGGAAAACAACAGTCAAGGACCAGGTAATCAGGCTAAGGAAGGAAGGAGGAGAGTCAACAAGAAATGACCGTGAAGTATGTGAAGAACTCAACAAGAGATTCAAAGAAGTGTTCACAGAGGAGACAGAAGGGACTCCAGAAAGACGGAGAGGTGGGGCACACCACCAAGTGCTGGACACAGTGCACACCACCGAGGAAGAAGTGAAGAGGCTTCTGAGTGAGCTAGATACCTCAAAGGCAATGGGGCCAGATAACATCTCCCCATGGGTATTGAGAGAGGGAGCAGAGGTGCTATGTGTACCCCTAACAACAATATTCAATACATCTATCGAAACAGGGAGATTGCCTGAGGCATGGAAGACAGCAAATGTAGTCCCAATCTTTAAAAAAGGAGACAGACATGAAGCATTAAACTACAGACCAGTGTCACTGACATGTATAGTATGCAAAATCATGGAGAAGATTATCAGGAGAAGAGTGGTGGAACACCTAGAAAGGAACGATCTCATCAACAGCAGCCAACATGGTTTCAGGGACGGGAAATCCTGTGTCACAAACCTACTGGAGTTCTATGACATGGTGACAGCAGTAAGACAAGAGAGAGAGGGGTGGGTGGATTGCATTTTCTTGGACTGTAAGAAGGCGTTTGACACAGTTCCACACTAGAGATTGGTGCAAAAACTGGAGGACCAAGCAGGGATAACAGGGAAGGCACTACAATGGATCAGGGAATACTTGTCAGGAAGACAGCAGTGAGTCATGGTACGTGGCGAGGTGTCAGAGTGGGCACCTGTGACCAGCGGGGTCCCGCAGGGGTCAGTCCTAGGACCAGTGCTGTTTCTGGTATTTGTGAACGACATGACGGAAGGAATAGACTCTGAGGTGTCCCTGTTTGCAGATGACGTGAAGTTGATGAGAAGAATTCACTCGATCGAAGACCAGGCAGAACTACAAAGGGATCTGGACAGGCTGCAGACCTGGTCCAGCAATTGGCTCCTGGAGTTCAATCCCACCAAGTGCAAAGTCATGAAGATTGGGGAAGGGCAAAGAAGACCGCAGACGGAGTACAGTCTAGGGGGCCAGAGACTACAAACCTCACTCAAGGAAAAAGATCTTGGGGTGAGTATAACACCAGGCACATCTCCTGAAGCGCACATCAACCAAATAACTGCTGCAGCATATGGGCGCCTGGCAAACCTCAGAACAGCATTCCGACATCTTAATAAGGAATCATTCAGGACCCTGTACACCGTGTACGTTAGGCCCATATTGGAGTATGCGGCACCAGTTTGGAACCCACACCTAGCCAAGCACGTGAAGAAACTAGAGAAAGTGCAAAGGTTTGCAACAAGACTAGTCCCAGAGCTAAGAGGTATGTCCTACGAGGAGAGGTTAAGGGAAATCAACCTGACGACACTGGAGGACAGGAGAGAGAGGGGGGACATGATAATGACATACAAAATACTGAGAGGAATTGACAAGGTGGACAAAGACAGGATGTTCCAGAGATTGGACACAGTAACAAGGGGACACAGTTGGAAGCTGAAGACACAGATGAATCACAGGGATGTTAGGAAGTATTTCTTCAGCCACAGAGTAGTCAGTAAGTGGAATAGTTTGGGAAGCGATGTAGTGGAGGCAGGATCCATACATAGCTTTAAGCAGAGGTATGATAAAGCTCACGGCTCAGGGAGAGTGACCTAGTAGCGATCAGTGAAGAGGCGGGGCCAGGAGCTCGGACTCGACCCCCGCAACCTCAACTAGGTGAGTGTACACACACACACACACACACACACACACACACACACACACACACACACACACACACACACACACACACACACACACACACACACACACACACACACACACACACCTGACGACACTGGAGGCCAGGAGGGTCAGGGGAGACATGATAACGACATATAAAATACTGCGCGGAATAGACGAGGTGGACAAAGACGGGATGTTCCAGAGATGGGACACAGACACAAGAGGTCACAATTGGAAGTTGAAGACTCAGATGAATCAAAGGGATGTTAGGAAGTATTTCTTCAGTCATAGAGTAGTCAGGCCATGGAATAGCCTAGAAAGTGATGTGGTGGAGGCAGGAACCATACATAGTTTTAAGGCGAGGTATGATAGAGCTCATGGGGCAGGGAGAGAGAGGACCTAGTAGCAATCAGCGAAGAGGCGGGGCCAGGAGCTGTGACTCGACCCCTGCAACCACAAATAGGTGAGTACACACACACATACACTTTCTCTCTCTCTCCTCCCTCTCTCCTTCCTCCTCTCATTCCTCCATCCCTCCCTCTTTCTCTTCTACTTTCCATTCTCTCTCTCTCTCTCTCTCTCTCTCTCTCTCTCTCTCTCTCTCTCTCTCTCTCTCTCTCTCTCTCTCTCTCTCTATCTATCTATCTATATATCTCTCTTTCTCTCTCTCTCTCTCTCTCTCTCTCTCTCTCTCTCTCTCTCTCTCTCTCTCTCTCTCTCTCTCTCTCTCTCTCTCTCTCTCTCTCTCTCTTTCTCTCTCTTTCTCCCTCTCTCCTTCCCTACATCTCTCTCCCTCTCTGCCAACTCCACATATGCGCACACACACACAAACACACACTCACACACCCACCCACTCAAGCACAGATGCATCCATGCACCCCTTTCCCACTCCATATCCTCCGTCTCTCCCTACCTTCACCCCCCCTTTTCCTCCCTACTACAAACACCTATCTTTGCACAAAGACACACACATACTCTCTAAATACATAAGCTTCTTTCTGTGTTAAAAAAAAATGGGTCACCCAAAAATGCGGAGAACCTGGGGTCTGCTGTTTGAACCTGGGAGGGAAGAATCTGGGAGGGAAGATTGGGAATTAGAGCTGAAAAAAAGGGAGGAAGAGTGGGGAAGGAAGCTAGAAGAGCTTGGCAAGAAAATGGAGGAGAGCAGGAAGTGGGGGCTACAAGTCTTAGCAGCAGAAGCTAAGTGCTTAGAAGAGGAACTAAAAAGCCTGAAACAGAATAAAGAGTGAAATGACAGTGCAGACATTACATCAGGAACTTCTATATCAGTCATAGACAAGAGGACTGTAGGGAGAAAAGGAGCTATGTCATATGCAAATGCCCTATCAGACCCACGTGGGGCCCAGGAAAACACGAGGAGCACAGTAAAAACAAATGAGAGGTCTGAAGACAATGAAGGAGCTATGAAATATGCAGAGACTCTAACAGACAACTACAGAGGCAAGGAACAGCTGAGCAGAAAAGACAGTCCACTGAGCACAGAGGCTTCAGCAAGGGCAGGGATTGAAGGCAGGAACGTTCCAATGGAAGGAACTAAAACACCTCATAGAATGCAATGGGAGATGCAGTGGAAGGATGAAAGGGAGAGGTCAGGTTTTGTCTATGGGCTCCAAGAAGTTGAAGGGGAAACCTATGATGAAAGAAAACAGGAGGAGAAAAATGTGATTGAATGTATCATGTAAGCAATAATTGAGGGCATGACTCAGGCGACAAATTTTCAGAGAATTGGGTGGTTTGCGAGTGGAAGGAAATGGCCTGTCAAAGTAATTTTCAAGGCAGAATCAGATCAAGCCAGAATCCTGCAGGAGAAAGCATGACTGAGGGACAAATCAGAGTACCAGAGAGTGTACCTCGATCACAACAGAACACAACAAGGACGGATGATATTGAAAGAGAGATAACAAAGATGAAAGGAGGAATGAGAGGCAATAACGTAGATGAGCAGAATCCAAACCCAGGTGGAAGGGCAAACACACCCTCCAGAAACACCTGCAGAAGAATCCCAACCACGACAACCCCAATGCAACTGTACAATCTAAACCAAAACCCACACACTGTTCCCTCTGTCCCCACCCCCTACGTCAGATAACCCATCCCTACAGCAGCCCCCAAATGGGCACTCTGTCCCCACCCCCTCATCACAAACCCTACCCACACTGAATACCCCCATAGGCCCCCTCCAGGGCTCCCTCTCCCCCAACCCCAATATTCTCACAGGACCATAGTGATAGAAAATAAGCTAAAGGTTTGGTGCATAAATGTGATTGGAATAATGAATAAATATGAGGAGTGGCATGAAAGAATAATGAATAGTCCCCAGACAAGAAACGAAACACACTGAGACAATAACAGATGCAATCTTCCAACCAGGACATCAAATCCTGAGGAAAGGTAGGAGCAGAGGGAGGGGAGGGGTTGCACTGCTCATAAAAAACTGATGGGGAATGGAAGGCATGGACGAAATTGGAGAAAGAGATTACAAAGTAGGTACAATTCAGTCTGGGGAACATAAGGCAGTCACAGAACTGCAGTAAACCACGAGAGGAATACGAACAGAACAACAGGGCGATGGTGGACACACTCGTTGAGATAGCAAAAAGAGCTCACTTGAGCAGAGCAAAGTTACTGGTCATAGGCGATTTCAACCACAGGGAGATAGATTGGGAAAACCTGGAGCCACATGGGGTTCCAAAACATGGAGAGCCAAGATGATGCCTGTGGTACTGGAAAACGACATACATCAGTATGTCCGGGACACTACCAGAGAGAGACGGGAGGATGAACCAGCAACACTGGGCCTAGTGTTCACTCTGAGTAGTTCAGACATTGAGGGCATCACATATGAGGAGGCGCCTTAGAGCTAGTGATCATGTGGTTCTGAGTTACAAGTAGAGAGGGTAACAGGAGTTGAATGGGAAAAGCCAAACTATAAAATGGGGGACTACACAGGAATGAGGAACTTCCTGCAGGAGGTTCAGTGGGACAGAGAATTGGTAGGAAAGTCAGGAAACGAAATGATGGATCATATAACAACAAAATGCAAGGAGGCAGAGGAAAGGTTTGTTCCCAAAAGCAACAGAAACAATGGGAAGACCAAAGCGAGTCCTTGGTTTACCCGAAGGTGTAGGGAGGCAAAAACTAATTGGTACAGAAAGCAAAGGACCCAGGAAAATAAAGATTAGTCAAAGAGCCAGAAACAAGTATGCACAGATAAGGAGTGGGACCCAGCTACAGTACAAAAAACGACATAGCTTCGAAAGTCAAGTCTGACCCTAAACTGCTGTATAGCCACATTACGAGGAAGACAACAGTCAAAGACCAGGTAATCAGGCTGAGGGAAGAAGGTGGGGAACTTACAAGAAATGATGAAGAGGTATGCAAGGAGCTCAATGCAAGATTTAAGGAAGTATTTATAGTGGAGACAGGAAGGACTCTGGGAAGACAGGATAGAGGGGGACACCAACAAGGAATATACCAGCAAGTGTTGGATGACATACACACAACTGAGGAGTTGAAGAAGCTGCTAAGTGACCTTGATACCTCAAAGGCAATGGGACCAGACATCTCCCCGGGGTCCTTAGAGAGGGAGCCGTGAGTGCCACTAACAACAATCTTCAACACATCCCTAGAAACTGGGCAACTACCTGAGGTATGGAAGACGGCAAATGTAGTTCCCATTTTAAAAAAAAGGAGACAGAAAAGAGGCACTAAAGTAAAGACCAGTGTCACTGATGTGTATAATATGTAAAGTCATGGAGAAGATTATCAGAAGGAGAGTGGTGGAGCACCTGAAATGGAACAAGATTATAAATGATAACCAGCATGGATTCATTGAAGGCAAATTCTGTGTCACGAACCTTCTGGAGTTTGATGATAAAGTAAAAAAAGTAAGACGCGAGAGAGAGGGGTGGGTTGATTGCATCTTCTTGGACTGCAAGAAGGCCTTTGACACAGTTCCTCACAAGAAAGTAGTGCAGAAGTTAGAGCATCAGGCACATATAACAGGAAGGGCACTGCAATGGATCAGAGAATACCTGACAGGGAGGCAACAGTGACTCAATGTACGTGATAGGGTATCACAGTGGGCATCTGTGACGAGCGGGGTCCCACAGAGGTCGGTCCTAGGACCAGTGGTATTTTTGGTATATGTGAATGACATGAGGGAAGAGATAGACTCAGATGTGTCCCTGTTCGCAGATGATGTGAAGTTAATGAGGAGAATTAAATCAGATGAGGATCAGGCTGGACACCTGCTCAGGCAACTGGCTTCTCTAATTTAACTCCGCCAAATGGAAAGTCATGAAGATCGGGAAAAGGCAAAGAAACTGCAGACAGAGTATAGGCTCCGAAAGCACACATCAACCAGATAACTGCTGCAGCATATGGGTGCCTGGCAAACTTGAGAATAGCATTCCGATACCTAAGTAAGGACACTGTAAGTAAGTAAGTAAGGACACTGTTCAAGACACTGTACACCGTGTATGCTAGGCCCATACTGTAGTATGCAGCACCAGCTTGGAACCCACACCGGGTCAAGCACGTCAAGAAATTAGAAAAAGTGCAAAGGTTTGCAACAAGGCTAGCTCTAGAGTTAAGTGGAATGTCCTACAAAGAAAGGTTAAGGAAATCGGCCTGTCGACACTGGAGGATAGGAGGATTAAAGGGGACATGATAATGACATACAAAATACTGCATGGAATAGACAAGGTAGACAGAGACAGGATGTTCCAGAGAGGGTGGACACAGAAACAAGGGGTCACACTTGGAAGATGAAGACTCAGGTGAGTCACAGGGATGTTAGGAAGTATTTCTTCAGTCATAGAATAGTGAAGAAGTGTAATATTCTAGCAAGTGATGTAGTGGAGGCAGGAAGCATACATAGCTTTAAGACTAGGTATGATAAAGCTCACGGAGCAGGGAGAGAGATGACCTAGTAGCTTTCAGTGAAGGGGCAGGGTGAGTACACACACACACCCACATGCACACACACGCACACACACACACACACACACACACACACACACACACACACACACACACACACACACACACACACACACACACACACACACACACACACACATGCAACACACAATATACACACACACAACACACACACACACACACACACACACACACACACACACACACACATTGCCAGACTCACATACACTCCCCCCCTCCCCCACCGACATCTCACTCCTTCACCTGATCCCTCACCTCCCTCTTTCACCCTCCCCCTCCCCACCTCTCCCTCCTTCCCCCTCTCCCTCTCCCACTCACCCACTTGCTTCTCCCTCCTTCCCACATAGCTACAGTTCCTCCACTACCTGTAGACAGCCTGTACTGTCTGCACAGACAGCCCATGCTGTCTGCCAGCTTAGTTCATATTTCGCGCCATGCTGGTGCTGCCACCTATAGGCCTTGCCACTTCAGTATGCCCAGACTTGCCTCTCTCTCACTCACACAGCGGCCTAGCAGGAAGTCACAAGTCCTCCCAGCTCTCTCTCGTGGGATGGCCCTGCCCGGGCCATGGGCACAAACACACAAGCCTGTGTACCCACCACGACTTAACAATAAAGCAAGAAGCCTCCGAAGACGTATATCATTTACTCCCCGCTACCAGAACACCAAATAAACTCATTAAACATTGGTAGCAGCGGTGGTCGCAGCAGTTGTGTTTGCCCAGAGAGAGGAAGGGAGAGGCATGAAGTCATCTTCACTTCATCACCCTACACAAGAAGCATCCGTCTCTCAACAAGTTATCCTGATGTCGTGTCTGCACGTTTGAGCATCCAGACACAGGTACAAGCAGGATCCAGCCAAAATTTGCCGAAATTCTCGGAGAATTGTAAGTGACCCCACACTACAATGTCCCATGCTGTTTCTTAAGTCACGTGTTCAGCGTCACTTGTATGTTGCTGCTGTTGTTGTTCAGCTCAGCACAGCTGTTTCAGCAAGACAGAGGTGAGTTTTGTGGTGATTTCTGCGTCCAGTGTGAGCTTCTCCACGTGTTTGTGGGTGGGGAGGAGGAGAGGAAGTGGCTGTTCCTCACCTTGCCCATGCTTGCCCTACTCACGCTCACCCGTCTACCATACACAACTCACCACTGCCCACTCCCTCAGCTGTGTTTTCTGCTGTTTTTCATGTGATTCATTGCCAGAGCTGTGTATCCGAGTGCCCGAGGCCACTCGAAGCTACGTGGATCAGCATGCCATGTAGATCACGACACCACATGGATCACGACGCCACGTGGGTGTGGGCGATGTCACGTGGATGTACAAACCACGTGAGTTACAGAGCCAGATGTCCCAGGCCTCATGCTGTGGTCTGCTGCCCACATCACATTGACGTCACCGACGATGCTCCCCGACTTCATGACGTCACGATGTCTGCTGACGTCACCTCACGATGTCTGCCTGACGTCACCTCGAGATGTCTACTGACGTCATCACGCCTGACATCACATGATGTCACCATCGAGTGTTCAGTAATTATTTTAGTATTGTCGAGAAGACTGAGAGAAGATATATGTCGTGTGTTAATTAATTCCTCTCAGTCAGTGTTCTCACATGTTAGTGTTCCGCAGGTGTGTAAAGTTTCCGTGTGTCCAGTGAGGTCTGAGCCAGACCTGAGTAGCACCACTGTGTTAAGTCACCCATGTGACCAGTGTGTTTGACAGCTATCAGACAGCCCCAAGTGACCGAGCCCTCTTGTACAGAAAGCTTTTATGCTCATCGCTCGTGATGTTCTGCAGAATCGTACCTGCTACGATTCCCATCGAGATTTGTTTCACTTCACCTCCAGACCGTCAGAGTGCAGTTATATGTAGAGAAACAAGTCTGGGGACGCTTAGACTAACCTCTGCTATAACTCCAACTTCCAAGAGAATGATACTCGCCAAGCCGCAGTCAGCCAATGTCGGCATGCGCTGTGTCAGCCTCGTGTCACAAGCTTCAGTGAGCAGCCTGCATAAAGATGTCACTTTGACTGCTAGCTCTCTCACTGCAGTCTGGTGTATGATGTTATGACTCCCAGATGTTTTGCCCAGTCGTCTCTGCAACGACTCTCTCCACAACTCGCTCCACGCTCGCCGGCAGTGACAGCCCAGCAGCAGTACCAGTCGAGAAGTGTCCTCCTGAGTCACTTGCCAGAAGTCCTGCCCAGTTGCCGAGTTTTGTAGACGCCTCACTCGAGGGCACCACCATGTCGTGCCCCAGGTTGAGTGAAAACCTGCAGCGACTCCTACGATGACTGGTTCACCGTTCCAGAGGAGACCGTACCATGTTACATCACAGCTCAGCCGCAGCGATGTCTCCTGTGTTGCAGTATCTGTCCAGACACAGGAAGGCGTGCAGTGATGCCCTTCGATGCTCACTGCCTATGACCACGATGTTTAGCACACCCCACATGTTTTCTCTTCCCTCCCTGTAGGAAGTTTTTTTTTTCCATGTTCATATGTATATATATGTTTTTATTTTGTGTTCTGTGCCCTGTTCCTATGAGAGAGACCGAGTTCCTTTTACCACCAGTATTGTCGCGTCGGGACGATGTGCAGTAGGTGGCCGAGAGTATGCAGACAGCCTGTACTGTCTGCACAGACAGCCCATGCTGTCTGCCAGCTTAGTTCATATTTCGTGCCATGCTGGTGCTGCCACCTATAGGCCTTGCCACTTCAGTATGCCCAGACTTGCCTCTCTCTCACTCACACAGCGGCCTAGCAGCAAGACACAAGGCCTCCCAGCTGTCTCTCGTGGGATGGCCCTGCCCGGGCCATGGGCACAAACACAAAAGCCTGTGTATCCACCACGACTTAACAATAAAGTAAGAAGCCTCCGAAGACGTATCATTTACTCCCCGCTACCAGAACACCAAATAATCCTTTTTATATACCTACCCCCCCACACTCTGACATACATAATACTAACCAAACATACAGAATTACATAGCTTTCACACTCTGAGGCAATCAGGATAAAACAAAAATGCGTTGCCAGAGAGCAACAAGAAAAACCAAGGGGCAGGAGGAGGAAACTGCAAAGGAAGATTGGGCAGCAGAACTCACAAAAAGGGAACATGAATGGGAAAAGAAACTAGAAGAACTTAGCATGAGAATGGAAGAGAGGTTAGACATGGAAAGCAGGAAGTGGGAGGTGCAAATCAAAGCAGCAGAGGCCAGGATACAGAGTTTAGAAGAGGAACTGAAAAATCTGAAACAGCCTAAAGAACTAAAGAACATTTTGGGATTGACAACAGAGACTGCTACCTCAGCCACAAATAAGGGGACTGTAGGGAAAGAAGGAGGAAAACTGCATGTAGAAGCTCAATCAGTGGAGACTGTAGTAAATGAAAGAGCTAAGCTATATGTGGAGGCCCTAACAGACCACAGCAGAACCCAGGGAAAGCCGAGAAGGGAAAATGACAGGCCACTGAGCCCAAGTACATCAGATAGTGAAACTGAAGAAAGGAAAGCTGCAATGGAGGGAATCAAATTGAATGAGGGGATACACAGGGATATGCAGTGGGAGAATGAAAGAGTGATGTCAGTCTTTGTGTGTGGGCTCCAGGAAGTTGAAGGGGAAACATATGAAGCAAGAAAACAAGGGGAAAAAAAAGCAATTGAAATCATCATGAAAGCAATAGGAGAAGACGACATGACCCAGCTGGAAAATTTTCGGAGAATAGGGGGATTTGTAAAAAAAAGAACGTGGCCAGTGAAAGTGACCTTCAAGGCAGAATCGACTCGGAAGAGGATCCTGCAAGAGAAAGCACGATTAAGGGACATGCCGGCATACAGGAAGGTGTATCTCGACCGTGACAGAACATAAGCAAAAAGGCAGAAACAGAGAGAGATGGTACAAAGGCGAGAGGAGGAAAGAGAGGGGATGGAGAAGACAGACAGGAGATTCCAGACCCAGGAAGAAGATCAAATACAGCCTCCCTCAAAACTTCCTATAGAAGCCTCCCAACCAGGTCAACCCCAGTGCAACCAAACACTCTAAACCAAAACACCCATGCCACATCCAATGCCCCCACCCACTGCATTACAAACTCCACCCCCACAGCAACCACCCATAGTTCCTTATCAGGTCTCCCACTTCCCCAACCCCAATACACCTCCCAGACCACAATCTTAGAAAAGAAGTTGAAGATGTGGTATACAAATGCAGATGGAATAACAAATAAGTATGAGGAGTGGCACGAAAGAATCAAGGAGACATCCCCAGACATAATAGCACTCACAGAAACAAAACTCACCAGAATAATAACAGATTCAATCTTTCCACCCAGATATCAAATCCTCAGGAAAGACAGAGGGAGGAGAGGGGGAGGAGGAGTTGCACTGCTCATTAAAAACCAGTGGGGGTTTGAGAAAATGGAAGGAATGGATGGCACGGGCGAAAGGGACTACTTAGTAGGAACAATCCAGTCTGAGGGACATAAGGTGATAATTGCAGTAATGTACAACCCACCACAGACCTGGTCGACACACTAGCCGAGGTGGCCAGGAGAGCACACATGGGGGGAGCAAAGTTACTAGTTATGGGTGATTTCAATCACAAGGAGATTGACTGGGAAATCCTGGAGCCCCATGGGGGTCCCGAAACATGGAGAGCCAAGATGATGGATGTGGTACTGGAAAACCTCATGCATCAACATGTTAGAGACACTACCAGAGAGAGAGGAGAGGATGAACCAGCAAGACTGGACCTTGTATTCACCTTGAGTAGTTCTGACATCGAGGATATCATGTATGAAAGGCCCCTGGGAGCTAGTGATCATGTGGTTCTGTGCTTCGACTACATAGTTGAGCTCCAAGTGGAGAGAGCAGCAGGAATAGGGTGGGAAAAACCAAACTACAAAAGGGGGAACTACTCAGCCTTGAGGAACTTCTTTCAAGACATTCAGTGGGAGAGGTAACTGACAGGAAAACCAGTAAAAGAAATGATGGATTATGTGGCAACAAAATGCAAGGAGGCAGAGGAGAGGTTTGTTCTTAAGGGAAACAGAAATAATAAGAAGAACAGAACGAGTCCTTGGGTCACCCAAAGGTGTAGGGAGGCAAAAACTAGGTGTACTAGGGAATGGAAAAGGTACAGAAGACAGAGAACTCAGGAAAATAAAGAGATTAGCCGAAGAGTCAGAAACGAATATGCACAGATAAGAAGGGAGGCTCAGTGGCAGTACGAAAATGACATAGCATCGAAAGTCAAGACTGACCCAAAGCTGTTGTACAGCCACATCAGGAGGAAAACAACAGTCAAGGACCAGGTAATCAGACTGAGGAAGGGTGATGGGGAATTCACAAGAAACGACCGGGAGGTATGTCAGGAGCTCAACACAAGATTTGAAGAAGTATTTACAGTGGAAACCAGTAGGACTCCAGGAAATCAGAGCAGGGGGGTGCACCAGCAAGTGCTGGATGAGGTACATATAACCAAGGAGGAGGTGAAGAAGCTGCTATGCGAACTTGACACCTCAAAGGCGGTGGGACCAGACAACATCTCTCCGTGGGTCCTTAAAGAGGGAGCAGAGATATTGTGTGTACTGTTAACAAAGATCTTCAACACATCATTTGAAACTGGGCAACTCCCTGAGGTATGGAAAATGGCAAATGTAGTTCCAATTTTTAAAAAGGGAGACAGACATGAGGCACTAAACTACAGACCTGTATCACTAACGTGTATAGTATGCAAGGTCATGGAGAAGATCATCAGGAGGAGAGTGGTGGAGCACCTGGAAAGAAACAAGTGTATAATTGATAACCAGCATGGTTTCAGGGAGGGAAAATCCTGTGTCACAAACCTACTAGAGTTTTATGACAAGGTGACAGAAGTAAGACAAGAGAGAGAGAGGGGTGGATCGACTGCACTTTTTTGGACTGCAAGAAGGCCTTCCACAGTTCCTCACAAGAGGTTACTGCAAAAGCTAGAGGATCAGGCACACATAACAGGAAAGGCACTGCAATGGATCAGAGAATACCTGACAGGGAGGCAACAACGAGTCATGGTACGTGACGAGGTGTCAGAGTGGGTGCCTGTGACAAGCGGGGTTCCACAGGGGTTAGTCCTAGGACCTGTGCTGTTCTTGGTATATGTGAATGACATAACAGAAGGGATAGACTCAGAAGTGTCCTTGTTTGCGGACGATGTGAAGTTAATGAGAAGAATCAAATTGGATGAGGATCAGGCAGGACTACAAAGAGACCTGGACAGACTACAAGCCTGGTCCAGGAACTGGCTCCTTGAGTTTAACCCTGCCAAATGCAAAGTCATGAAGATTGGGGAAGGGCAAAGAAGGCCGCAGACACAATATAGTTTAGACGGCCAAAGTCTGCAAACCTCACTCAAGGAAAAAGATCTGGGGGTGAGTATAACACCGAGCATATCTCCCGAGGCGCACATCAATCAGATAACTGCTGCAGCATACGGGCACCTGGCAAACCAACGGATAACGTTCTGATACCTCAGTAAGGATTCGTTCAAGACTCTGTATACCATTTACGTCAGGCCCATACTGGAGTATGCAGCACCAGTTTGGAATCCACACCTAGTCAAGCACGTCAAGAAATTAGAGAAAGTGCAAAGGTTTGCAACAAGACTAGTCCCAGAGCTACGGGGATTGTCCTACGAAGAAAGATTGAGGGAAATCGGCCTGATGACACTGGAGGCAAGGAGGGTCAGGGGAGACATGATAACGACATATAAAATACTGCGCGGAATAGACGAGGTGGACAAAGACGGGATTTTCCAGAGATGGGACACAAGAGGTCACAATTGGAACTTGAAGACTCAGATGAATCAAAGGGATGTTAGGAAGGATTTCTTTAGTCATAGAGTAGTCAAGCCGTGGAATAGCCATACATAGTTTTAAGGCGAGGTATGATAAAGCTCATGGAGCAGGGAGAGAGAGGACCTAGTAGCAATCAGTGAAGAGGCGGGGCCAGGAGCTGTGAATCGACCCCTGCAACCACAAATAGGTGAGTACAAATAGGTGAGTACACACACGCACACACATACACGCGGGAGCAACAGCTCGTTATCGTTCGTGAATCATTAGTAGTTAGTGGCCAATCAAAGCCACTGCCAGGGTCATCGGAAGTTGACAGTGTCAGTGAACAACTCGAGAAGTGATACACGATCTGTCCCAACCAGAAAAGGGAGGTGAAGGATACAGACACATGAAATCAATTTGAATCAGTGCCAAGAGAGAGTGGAATGGCCATAGGCCTAGTGTTGGTGTAGGTGGTATTGCCACATCCCAATACTAAAATTCAAACAGAATAAGTGTGACCCAAGCCAGGGAGATAAAAGACAAGGGTAGTTGAGTTAGTGACTCCAGTGTATAGTGCATACAGTGATAGAGGAGTTAGTGAATACAGTGTTTAGTGAATACAGTGAAGAAGAAATAGAAGAGGTGTCGGAACGGGAAGCATCATACATCGTATGAGTGAAGCAGTGCAGGCCTGCCAGACGTAACGTATAGCCGTTTTGTGGTTGCTGGGGTATTGGCCCTGTATATTACTGATAACTGAGGGTCACAAACCTTGCTCTGGAGAGCTGAATATCATATCTAGGGCACTAATCACTGACAGAGGAGTAGAACTGGGGAAGGAGAATAAAGGTGGGGACCAGAGGCACTGTAGTGCACGTGCAGGCAGTAAGGTTGGACCAGAGGCAATGTAGTGCACGTGCAGGCAGTAAGGTTGGACCAGAGGCACTGTAGTGCACGTGCAGGCAGTAAGGTTGGACAATTAACACTAACATTGTTTATAACTCCAGGTATACACGTGTAGGTACACAGGCATTTATTCAGCTAGTATAGCACCAGGTATACACAAATAGGTGCACAGGTGTTAATAAGAAAGTATAGCTCCAGGTATACACGAGTAGGTGCACAGGTGTTTACTCAGTAAGTAAGTATAGATCCAGGTATGCACGAGTAGTTGCAAAGGCATAGGCAGGGTACTCCCGGTACAGGCTCTCTCGGTACATAGCAGCATGCACGTGGAGAGTCTAGGATAGGCCCATAAGCCTGGCAGCGAGATTATCCCTCCCTCTCCTTCTCCCTCTTTCCTTGCTTGACTCGGGTGGCAGGATAGTAACACACACACGCACACACACACACACACACCCTACCATAACAGACAAGTCTCACAAACCCACTCATACCCACACATACCCACACATGCCCACAGTTCACACTCTCCTTGTACCTCCCCTACCTCTCTCTTTCCCTCCCTCTCTCTTTCCCTTCCTCCCTCTCTCTTTCCCTCCCTTTCTCCTCCTCCTCTTCCTATACTTCCTCCATCTTCCCCTCACCTCCACTCCCTTCCTTCCTACCTACCTCCCCTACCATTCTTTTTCCCTGGCTCCCTCTCTCTTTTCCTCCCTTCCTCCTCCTGCTCCTCCTCCTCCTATACCTCCATCTTCCCCCTCCTCTCCTCCCTTCCTACCTCTCCCATTCCCTCCCTCCTTCTCTCTTTCCCTCAATTTCTCCCCCTGCTCCTCCTCCTATACCTCCTCCATCTTCCCCCCTCCTCACCTCCCTTCATCCCTACCAACCTCCCCTACCCCTCTTTTTTCCTCCCTTCCTCCCTTCCTCCTCCTGCTCCTCATCCTCCTATACCTCCTCCATCTTCCCCCCACCTCCCCTCCCTTCCAACCTACCTCCCCTACCCCTCTCTTTCCCTCCCCCTCTCTTTCTCTCCCTTCCTCCTGCTCCTCCTCCTATACTTCCTCCATCTTCTCCCCACCTCCCCCCTTTCCTCCCTACCAACCTCCCCTACCTATCTCTTTCCCTCCCTTCCTCCTCCTGGTCCTCCTCCTGTACCTCTTCCATCTTCCCCCACCTACTCTCCATTTTCCCCCTCCCTCTCCCCTCGCCTCCTAGGCCTGCAAGAACACTACCCAACCCACACGCCCCACACACTCTAACACTCCCCTCCCCCCTCTCTCTCTCTCTCCCTCTCTCTCTAAGTCTCACTCAACCACCAGGCCCGGTGGCCTGGTGGCTAAAGCTCCTGCTTCACACACGGAGGGCCCGGGTTCGATTCCCGGCGGGTGGAAACATTTCGACACGTTTACTTACACCAATTGTCCTGTTCACCTAGCAGCAAATAGGTACCTGGGTGTTAGTCAACTGGTGTGGGTCGCATCCTGGGGGACAAGATTAAGGACCCCAATGGAAATAAGTTAGACAGTCCTCGATGACGCACTGACTTTCTTGGGTTATCCTGGGTGGCTAACCCTCCGGGGTTAAAAATCCAAACGAAATCTTATCTTATCCTCCTTCTTTTTCTCTAACCCTCTAGCTCACACTCAAACACACTCTCTGTCCCTCTCTATCATCCTCCTCCTATACCTCCTCCATCTCCCCCCTCACCTCCTCTTCCTTCTCCTCCTCATTCTCCCCTCTCCTCAGAGGCCTGCAAGCACACTAAAGGCTGATCTTCCCTAACTCACATGCTCCACACACTCTGACTCTCCCTTCCCCCCTCTCTCTCTAACTCACACTCAACCACACTCCCTGTCTCTCTTTATCCCACTTTCTCTCCCTCATCATCTTCCTTCTCATACTCTCTACTCCTTCTACTCCCCTCCCCCCATTGTTCTTCCCCCTGTCCCCCTTAGTCTTCCCCCCATCTCTCTTCCCTCTGCTGCTGTGTCCCCTCCAGCTCACTATCCTTTTCGCCTCCCTGTCTCCTCCTCCCTTCTCCCCACAACAAACACCCCCTCGCCCCCACAACAAACACCCCCATCCACACCACCCTTGGCATAAGCTCTTCCTTCTGTGAAAAAAAAAATGGACACCAAAATCCTGGACGGAGAACCAGAGGAATGGTGGATGAAGCAAGTGGTGGACCTGGGAGAGAGGACTGGGAGGCAGAGCTCATGCAAAGAGAGGAAGAGTGGATGCTGGAAGAGATCAGCAAGAAAATGGAAGAGAAAATAGCTGAGGAGAGCAGGAAATGGAAATTACAAACACAGCAGCTGAAGCTAAGATATAGAGCTTAGTAGAAGAACTAAAGAGTCTGAAACAGCCTAAAGAACCAAAGGACAGTACAGTCATGACACCAAGTGCTACTACATCAGTCATCGATGAGGGGACAGTAGAGGACAAAGGAGATATACTATATGCGATGACCCAATCAGACCCTAGGGGGGCCTGGGAAAAGGCAGGGAGAACAGCAAGAACTAATGAGTGGACTAAAGTCAATGAAGAAGCTAAACTATACACAGACAACTGCCATGTCCAGGAACAAATAAGCAGAGGGACAATGGCAGGAACTAATTTGAATCAGAGGATGCTCAGGAAAGCACAGTGGGAGGATGAAAGGGAGAGAGCCACTTTTGTTTATGGGCTCCAAGAAGTAGATGGGGAAACTTACGAGGCAAGGAAACAGGAGGAGGAAAAAACTCTTGAAAGCATTATGAAAGCAATTGGAGAGGATGACATGACTCAGCTGACAAATTTTCAGAGAATTGGGTGGTTTGCTAGGGGAAAAAAGCATCCAGTCAAAGTGATTTTCAAGGCATATTCAGCTCGAAACTGGTTCCTGCAGGAGAAAGCATGCCTAAGGGACAATCAGGTGTTCCAGAGTGTGTACCTCGACAGAGACAGAACACAAGAAGAAAGGATGACACTGAAAGAGAGGTTGCAATGTCGCAAGGAGGAATGGAAGGCAAGGAAGGTGGAGAGCAGGAGAAATCAAGCCCATGTGGAAGAACAAACACAACCCCCTTCAGTACCACCCACAGATGGAACACAACCATGGCAATCCCAAAGGAATCAAATGACCTAACCCAAAACCCACTCACTGCACCCTCTGCCCCATCCCCCTCAGCACAAACCCCATCCCCAAAGAAACCCACAGTAACCTAAACATCCCCCTCTGCATAAACCCCACCCCAACAGTAAACGTCAGTAACCCGTACATCCCCCTCAGCTCAAACCCCACCCCCACAGAAACCCACAGTAACCCACACAATGTACCCTCTCCCCCCATCCCCCTCAACACAAACCCTACCCTCACAGTAACCCACAGCAACTCACACACTGTACCTTCTATCCCCATCCTCCTCACCACAACCCCCTCCCCCACTGTAACCCCCACAGGACCTATTCCCCAGTCACTCTCACCACCACCCCCACGCCCATTGAACCCCCCATAGACCCTCTGCACCCACACCCCACACCACAGACCCCCCACACCAACCCCCTATAGACTCCTGCTCCCCCTAACCCACCTCTCTCCCCAGACCATAGTTATTGAAAAGAAGTTGAAGGTTTGGTACACAAACGTGGATGGAATAACGAATAAATGTGAGGAGTGGCACAAAAGAATCAAGGAGTTGTCCCCAGACATCGTAGCGGTTACAGAAACGAAACTCACTGGGATAATAACAGATGCAATCTTCCCACCCGGATATCAGATCCTGAGGAAGAATAGAAGGAGCAAGGGGGGAAGAGGGGTTGCACTACTAATAAAAAACCGGTGGGGTTATCAAGAAATGGAAGGTATGGACGAGACTGGTGAAAGGGATTACATAGTAGGTACAGTTCAGTCAGGGGAACACAAGGTAGTCATTGCAGTTATGTATAACCCACCACAGAACTGCAGGAGGCCAAGAGAGGAATATGATGAATGCAACAGAGCAATGTTGAACACTTTAACTGAGGTGGCAAGAAGGGCCCACTCAAGTAGAGCAAAGTTACTGGTCATGGGCGACTTCAATCACAAGGAGATTAATTGGGAAAACCTGGAGCCACATGGGGGTCCCAAAACATGGAGAACCAAGATGATGGATGTGGTGCTGGCAAATCTCATGCACCAACATGTTAAGGATACTACCAGAGAGAGAGAAGGGAGGATGAACCAGCAAGACTGGACCTCGTGTTCACCCTGAGTAGCTCAGACATTGAGCACATCACATATGAAAGGCCCTTTAGAGCTAGTGACCACGTAGTTATGAGCTTTGAATACACCGTGGAACTAAAAGTGGAGAGAGTAACAGGAGTAGAAAGGGAAAAGCTAAACTATAAAAGGGGGGACTACACAGGAATGAGGACCTTCCTGCAGGAGGTTCAGTAAGAACGGGAGTTGGTAGAAAAATCAGTAAACGAAATGATGGACTTTGTAACAACAAAATGCAAGGAGACAGAGGAAAGGTTTGTTTCCAAGGGTAACAGAAATAATGGGAAGGACAGAACGAGCCCTTGGTTTACCCGAAGGTGCAGGGAGGCAAAAACTAAGTGCTAGAGAATGGAAAAGTACAGAAGGAAAAGGATTCAGAGGAATAAAGAGATTAGTCGACGAGCCAGAAACGAGTATGCACAGATAAGGAAGGAGGCACAGTGGCAGTATGAAAATGACATAGCATCGAAAGCCAAGTCTGACCCAAAACTACTCTACAGCCACATCAGGAGGAAGACAACAGTCAAGGACCAGGTAATCAGGCTGAGGAAAGAAGGTGGGGAGCTCACAAGAAACGACCAGGAGGTATGTGAGGAGCTCAACATGAGATTTCAGGAAGTATTTACAATAGAGGCTGAAGGGACAATGGGAAGCCAAAACAGTGGCGTACAGCAACAAGGGATATACCAACAAGTGTTGGATGAATTACACACAACTGAGGAGGAGGTGGAGAAGCTCCTAAGTGACCTTGATACCTCAAAGGCGGTGGGACCAGACATCTCTCCATGGGTCCTTAGAGAGGGAGCAGGGACACTACGTGTGCCACTAACCAAAATCTTCAACACTTCCCTTGAAACTGGTCAACTACCTGAGGTATGGAAGAAGGCAAATGTAGTCCCCATCTTTAAGAAGGGAGACAGAAATGAAGCACTAAATTATAGGCCAGTGTCACTGACATGTCTAGTATGCAAAGTCTTGGAAAAGATTATCAGGAGGAGAATGGTGGAGCACCTGGAGTGGAACAAGATTATAAACGACAGCCAGCACAGATTCATGGAAGGCAAATCCTGTGTCACAAACCTACTAGAGTTATATGACAAGGTAACTGAAGTAAGAAATGAGAGGGAGGGGTGGGTTGATTGCATTTTCTTGGACTGCAAGAAGGCCTTCGACACAGTTCCTTACAAGAGATTAGTACAGAAGCTAGAAGAACAGGCATGTATAACAGGAAGGGTACTGCAATGGATCAGAGAATACCTAACAGGGAGGCAACAGCGAGTCATGGTCCATGGTGAAGTATCACAGTGGGCGCCAGTGACGAGCGGGGTCCCACAGTGGTCAGTCCTGGGACCAGTGCTATTCTTGGTATATGTGAACGACATGACGGAAGGGATAGACTCAGAAATGTCCCTGTTTGCGATAGTGTGAAGTTAATGAGGAGAATTAAATCAGATGCAGACCAGACAGGTCTACAAAGAGACTTGGACAGGCTGGATGTGTGGTCCAGAAACTGGCTTCTAGAATTTAACCCCACCAAATGCAAAGTCATGAAGATTGGAGGAGGGCAAAGAAGACCGCAGACAGAGTATAGGCTAGGTGGCCAAAGGCTGCAAACCTCATTCAAGGAGAAAGACCTAGGAGTGAGTATAATACCGAGTGCATCGCCAGAAGCACACATTAAGCAGATAACTGCTGCGGCATGTGGGCGCTTGACAAACCTGAGAATAGCGTTCCGGTACCTCAGTAAGGAATTGTTCAAGACTTTATACACTGTGTACATCAGGCCCATACTGGAGTACGCAGCACCAGTTTGGAACCCACACCTGGTTAAACACGTCAAGAAATTAGAGAAAGTGCAAAGGTTTGCAACAAGGCTAGTTCCAGAGCTAAGGGGAATGTCCTATGAAGAAAGATTAAGGAAAATCGGTCTGACAACACTAGAGGACAAGAGGGTCAGGGGAGACATGATAACGACATACAAAATACTGCGTGGAACAGACAAGGTGGACAGAGACAGGATGTTCCAGAGATGGGACACAGAAACAAGGGGTCACAATTGGAAGCTTCAGACTCAGATGAGTCAAAGGGATGTTAGGAAGTATTTCTTCAGTCATAGAGTAGTTAAGAAGTGGAATAGTCTGGCAAGGGATGTAGTGGAGGCAGGAACTATACATAGTTTTAAGACGAGGTATGATAAAGCTCATGGAGCAGGGGGAGAGAGGACCTAGTAGCGGTCGGTGAAGAGGCGGGGCCAGGAGCTGAGTCTCGACCCCTGCAACCACAATTACTTGAGTACAATTACGTGAGTACACACACACTCACACACACACACACACACACACACACACACACACACACTCACACACACACACACACACACACACACACACACACACACACACACACACACACACACACACACACAAACACACACACACACACACACACACACACACACACACACACACACACACACACACACACACACACACACACACACACATAGTGCTTAAAGTTATAATGAGAAATTGCAATATTTGTGCCTCGTGTATGAAAAGTTTTGAAAAAAAATCTTGTTTCCTTACTCCTGCTACCTGTTGGGTGTTCCGGGGTTCAATGCCCCCTCGGCCCAGTCCTTGACCAGGCCTCCCGGAAGATCAGCGCCTGATCAACCACGCTGATACTGCTGGCTGCAAGTAGTCCAACGTACGAAACACAGCCCAGCTGATCGAGTACTCGCTTTAGGTATCTTTCTAGCTCCTTCTTGAAGGCAGCCAGGGGTCTATTGGTAATTCCCCATATGCCTGGTCTTGGGTCCCGGACACTTATTGTGTTTTCTCTTACTGTTCTCATGGCGCCCCTACTTCTCACTGAGGGTATGTTGCTTTCGTAGGAAGTGATTTCTATGTGCAGATTTGTGACCAGTCACTCTAGGATTTTCCAGGTGTAGATTATGATGCATTTCTCTCGCCTGCTCTCCAGTGAGTATAGATAAAGTAATTTTAAACCTTCCAAGTAATTAAGGTGTAGGTTCTCTGTTCTTTCTATAAATCTGCGATTTTGCCTTCAAAGGAACTGTTAGTGTACAACAGTATTCCAGCCAAGAGAGAACAAGTGTGTGTATGTGTGTGTGTGTGTGAGTGACGTTTTAATTTTCACACAATGCTGTCGCATCGTGTGAAAATTAAAACATCAAATGGAGTAATTAACGACTCCACCAAGCTTGCTTTAGCTACCGTCGTAAGGACCTGCTTGCAGGTCAGATTTACGACAATACACTAATTGAAGGACTCCTTCATTGTCGTCTGCACTGACGACACTGAAGCATCAAAGTTCGTGGATAACGATTCAGTCAAGACCCTACAAACACGTCATTTTCCCATATCTCCATCTCCATTCTTGAAGGCGAAACGATCTGTCTTTGTGAAAACGCTAGACAAGATCGTCACGTCTCTCTCAACTGAAGCACTGAAGACATCTGTCAAGGAACAAAGCTCCTGGGCCTCGGTAGATAGCATCACCAATATCCCTAACGTCTTTTCAGTGTTAAAGATCACTTTCTCAGACATCTCCATGGCGGCCCAAGCTCTCTCTGACGACTGGCCATCTCATATTTCCACATTCACCCAAGTCATATAGAACCCGAACGCTTCACACACGTCTCCCATTGCTGGACGCGCTACTCTTATAATGTTAAGAAAAAGGACACAAATGCAACTAATGTGACATTTTACTCTGGCAACGTTTCGCGCTCCAGGAGGTTTTTTTGAACTGGAAGCAATGGCGACTCTAGTGTTTACATGTGCTAGTACTTGAGAAACGTTCAGTGCAACCTCACTGTTGGGAAGAATTATAACTTTGTTAGGAGTGGTGTTGGTGCTTCAGGTCATTAATTCTACACCACTCCTAGTGTTAGCATAAGCTAACACCAGAGTCGCCATCGCTTTCAGCACTTCAATAAAGGATTTAACCAGGACAAATTCCAAGAACCATGAACTAGTCAATGCAGAGGTTTACACTATACCCTGTCGAGGCTGTGACAGGATTTATGTACGTGAAACAGTAAGAAACCTCGAGACACGCCTCAATGAACACATTAATGCATGTAGAAACTATAACATGAACAACGACTGCATACAACACCGAAATTCCACCAATCATCTCATGAAATTCAGGGACGTCCGATTAGTGTCTTGAATCAACGTTAATAGCTTCATCATCTCTGAAGTCTTAGCGAAAATCCTCCTGAAAACAGTAAACCCTGCCATCACATAGTCTCTCCTGCTAATACTACTCAGGCACATTACAGAGGAAGAACACTTTAACAGGCTGCCTCTAATCGAGCCTCCATCAGAAATATTTGGCTACCCTATTTTTATGTGCAAGTTGCTTGTTCTACCATATTGTATTACTACTACTACTAACATTGTTATTACTACTACCACTAGTATTACACCTCTGAGCCTATAGTGTATCGTTTGTAACGGCTTGACAAACCTCTTGGAGAGCGAAATGTTGCCAAAATAAAATGTCACATTACTTCCATTTGTGTCCTTTTACTTAACATATTGTCAATATTTCTACAAATATTAATACTCCAATAATCACACCATCAAGGACTGCACCATCAAGGACAAGAAGTTTTGTTCTAAATGTGGGAACGATGGACAAACTCAGATTCTGCACCACCACTACTGCTTCAGCTTCTCTTAACTGTAGTTAAGTGTCCACTCAGAAAAATAATCATATCCATGAAAACTAAAGAAGAGCTGAAGAAGAACACCACAGACTCACCGACAAACACCGCTATAACCAAACTACAAACCGACACCACCAGGATTTTACACGCCACTCTACAGACACCTTCACCCAGCCCCACCCTCTCTCCACATGTGCAACAACTGGATATCTTTACTGTAGACGTTTGGCCATCCAGTGGCTATATCAATACAGATTCTAGGACATAATCAGAAGACAGTAGAACTATATACAAAAGATGAGGTAATCAGTCCCTCAGCCTTGGAGTTAGTGTTCACAGTATCGTGGTGGAGGAGAATCTGGAGCAAAGGCAAGAAGACTGGCGATTATATAAGCGTCAGTGGATAAGGACGTGTGGCAGACGAGGGCATAGTCACTGGTAGGCGGGAATCCCCAGTGGAAGTAGGTCCTACCCAAAGGGATGGATCAGTTGTAGCAGCCGTGAAGAAGGTCTTGTATATGTCCTCTGAACCAAGATTTCATGATGTTGCAGTGTCTGACAAGTTGTGCAAGAAAGGTATAAAATACCGACAGTATGAAAGTTAACTTTCGGTATTTTATACTTTTCTTGCACACCCTCTCTCCACTTGACGGTGCTCCTTCAAAAGTGTTGTCTGCATGGTGTATGCTCACCTTGTAAATGCTGCACATCCTGGTAGTTTTAACACTACTGTCAATGAACTCTTACGTTTGAACAACATGCCTGCCTTCAATTTTCCTGACTTAACACCATCGGCCGACATTCTCAAGATTCTTTGCAGCTCTGTGAAATTCACAGCACCTGCAGACCTGTCTCCTTCTTCTGCGAAAGCAACTGTTCCTGACACTTCTACTACCGCCTCCACCTCCGACTACGCTGATTTTTCTGCTTCAACCACCGCCTCCCACGTCTCCCAACCTGTTTGTACATCACGAAGAGCCAGTGTTCCTGCCGTCCCACAGTCTCCTGCCAGCACCATTGTAGACTCGCTCACTAAATCCTCTTCCGAGGAAGAGTAGGAAGATGTTGATGACTCCTGCACTAGTTCACCTACTTTGTTCAACCTTACTTTCTACACATCTCATTCAAATGAAGACACCATGACCTGCACAGAGCTGTACAATGGGCTCTGTGCTGGGACTGTCAAGTTTCCTTGTGAGACTCCACTTCGTTTCAGTCTTACCCAAGTTTTGGAGTTCAAACCACTCCGTTTTATTTTTGGCAACAAAAGAAAACTGTACCACCTCTCAAGAACTAACTTCAAGAAGTCTGAGAATAGTTCTACAAATGTTCCACGTTAATAACACCTACAAATGAGCTGCCTCTGTTGTCCCCACCTGCTTCCTCTCCTGCTACTAAGTCTGCTGCATTTTGTGTGCTATTATACCACGATAGCGCATGTCGAAGACTTTTGCAGTCTCCTGACTCTGACTCTGATTTCTGATTCTTAACTCCGATTTCATGACTCCTGTCTCCTAATTCCTGACTTTTCTGTGATCAAGATACAGAGAAATATATAAATATATATATATATATATATATATATATATATATATATATATATATATATATATATACATACATACATACATATATATATATATATATATATATATATATATATATATATATATATATATATATATATATATATATATATATATATATATATATAGGGAAGTACCACCTCTATAGGTCGAATGGGGACCCTCATCCTCAGAGAAGACAATAAACGTACCTCAGGGAAAACTCAAGGTTCTCCCCGGAGCTGTTTGAATATTTTCTTCTCCTACCACCCCCTATATATTTTATATTCTATGTGAACATTTATTAATAAACAGAATACATTTACAGAAAAAGAAACAAACATGAATACAATGGCACAATGTATCAAAGATCATGAATTTCCTCCAGCTCCTCCGAGGCTCGATACGAGCCAAGTATGCAGCAAGCATTTCCCCTCTGGATGGCTATGCTGAGGCGCTGGAACATGAAAGCGGCTGCCCTTGGGTCCTGGTGGTGTTGATGAGTCTGGAACCCAATTCTTTAAGGAAACGTGTGGTATTTTTTCCCCATGATCCCAAGGTCTCTGATCCCACTGGGACAAATTGATTCTGTTGGCTTATGTCCCTGTACTGGCTGATCTTGTACTCCTCCCTGTGGTCAGCAGCTCCTCCCTGTCGCCCCACACTGTGATGGATATAGGTGTCAGCCAGTGTGGGCGCACAGGTATAGTCCCATGATAAGAGCTTGCCATTCTTCCAAGGATAGATGGTGATCCCGTCAGGGCGGTTTGCTGGGTTGCGGGTATTGTTGGCTGCTAGTGACCGGGGCTCCCTCTCGGCTGGGCATCCAGCTGTAGCAAGTGTTCTCTTGATGTCGTTGACCTCATTGTGTCTTGCATGCCATTCCTTGGTTTTGGAACAGTTAAGACCATGTAGACCATAATGGTCTGCTTGCGCTTCGCCGCAAATACACATATATTCTGTGTGAATTGGGGGAGCAAGGCACAGAGCCACTGCAATACAGAGGGTCTTAGGATCGAGTCGCGTTCCCATTGCCGATATGGGAACTGTTTGGAGGAACTCCCCGGAGTGAGGTGCGCTCACAGCCTGGAGAAGAGCAATCTCCCTATCTGATGTTGCAGTCCTAAGCATGTTGGCAAGCACCTTTTCAGCGATCAGGCCATCCCAGCTTGACTGCTTGTGAGCCAGTTCTGCACTAGGGTTTGCTGCTGCAACAGCAAGAGTCTCTCATTCAGTGATGGCACTGGCATAGCTAGGGTCCTCTATTCCTGCTGAGTCGCTGAGGGTATCAGGAAGAATTTGTCTTATCAACTCGTTTGATGCTATGGAAGAGAATAGGAAAGCTGGTAGAGCAATCTGGGAGGATCTGCATACTCCTAGCCCTCCAAGCCTGACCGGAAGTGAGGCTTGCACCCACTGTCCATCTTCAAGGGAAAGATTCAATACACTCTATAGCATTGTCTTAAGGAGAGAGTCATATTCCTTGAGTTTTGGACTGCTGAAGGCTAGGGAGCATCTCAGATATATATATATATATATATATATATATATATATATATATATATATATATATATATATATATATATATATATTTATATATATATATGTATATGAATATATATATATATATATATATATATATGTATATGCTATATATGTATATGATATATATGTATATGATATATATGTATATGATATATATGTATATGATATATGTATGTATATAATGTATATATGTATATGATATATATGTATATGATATTTATATGTATATGATCTATTTATGTATATGATATATATATCATATACATATATATCATATATATATATATGATATATATTTATATGATATATATATATATATATATATATATATATATATATATATATATATATATATTATATTATATTATATTTTATTAACACACAGGCCGATTCCCACCAAGGCAGGGTGGCCCGAAAAAGAAAAACTTTCACCATCATTCACTCCATCACTGTCTTGCCAGAAGGGTGCTTTACACTACAGTTTTTAAACTGCAACATTAACACCCCTCCTTCAGAGTGCAGGCACTGTACTTCCCATCTCCAGGACTCAAGTCCGGCCTGCCGGTTTCCCTGAATCCCTTCATAAATGTTACTTTGCTCACACTCCAACAACACGTCAAAAATTTTAGAACCATTTGTCTCCATTCACTCCTATCAAACATGCTCACGCATGCCTGCTGGAAGTCCAAGCCCCTCGCACACAAAACCTCCTTTACCCCCTCCCTCCAACCTTTCCTAGGCCGACCCCTACCCCGCCTTCCTTCCACTACAGACTGATACACTCTTGAAGTCATTCTGTTTCGCTCCATTCTCTCTACATGTCCAAACCACCTCAACAACCCTTCCTCAGCCCTCTGGACAACAGTTTTGGTAATCCCGCACCTCCTCCTAACTTCCAAACTACGAATTCTCTGCATTATATTCACACCACACATTGCCCTCAAACATGGCATCTCTTCTGCCTCCAGCCTTCTCCTCGCTGCAACATTCATCACCCATGCTTCACACCCATATAAGAGCGTTGGTAAAACTATACTTTCATACATTCCCCGCTTTGCCTCCAAGGACAAAGTTCATTGTCTCCACAGACTCCTAAGTGCATCGCTCACCCTTTTCCCCTCATCAATTCTATGATTCACCTCATCTTTCATAGACCCATCCGCTGACACGTCCACTCCCAAATATCTGAATACATTCACCTCCTCCATTCTCTCTCCCTCCAATCTGATATCCAATCTTTCATCACCTAATCTTTTTGTTATCCTCATAACCTTACTCTTTCCTGTATTCACTTTTAATTTTCTTCTTTTGCATACCCTACCAAATTCATCCACCAACCTCTGTAACTTCTCTTCAGAATCTCCCAAGAGCACAGTGTCATTAGCAAAGAGCAACTGTGACAACTCCCACTTTATGTGTGATTCTTTATCTTTTAACTCCACACCTCTTGCCAAGACCCTCGCATTTACTTCTCTTACAACCCCATCTATAAATATATTAAACAACCACGGTGACATCACACATCCTTGTCTAAGGCCTACTTTTACTGGGAAATAATCTCCCTCTTTTCTACATACTCTAACTTGAGCCTCACTATCCTCGTAAAAACTCTTCACTGCTTTCAGTAACCTACCTCCTTCACCATACACCTGCAACATCTGCCACATTGCCCCCCTATCCACCCTGTCATACGCCTTTTCCAAATCCATAAATGCCACAAAAATCTCTTTAGCCTTATCTAAATACTGTTCACTTATATGTCTCATTGTAAACACCTGGTCCACACACCCCCTACCTTTCCTAAAGCCTCCTTGTTCATCTGCTATCCTATTCTCCGTCTTACTCTTAATTCTTTCAATAATAACTCTACCATACACTTTACCAGGTATACTCAACAGACTTATCCCCCTATAATTTTTGCACTCTCTTTTGTCCCCTTTGCCTTTATACAAAGGAACTAAGCATGCTCTCTGCCAATTCCTAGGTACCTTACCCTCTTCCATACATTTATTAAATAATAGCACCAACCACTCCAAAACTATATCCCCACCTGCTTTTAACATTTCTATCTTTATCCCATCAATCCCGGCTGCTTTACCCCCCTTTCATTTTACCTACTGCCTCACGAACTTCCCCCACACTCACAACTGGCTCTTCCTCACTCCTACAAGATGTTATTCCTCCTTGCCCTATACACAAAATCACAGCTTCCCTATCTTCATCAAATTTTAACAATTCCTCAGAATATTCCTTCCATCTTCGCAATACCTCTAACTCTCCATTTAATAACTCTCCTCTCCTATTTTTAACTGACAAATCCATTTGTTCTCTAGGCTTCCTTAACTTGTTAATCTCACTCCAAAACTTTTTCTAATTTTCAACAAAATTTGTTGATAACATCTCACCCACTCTCTCATTTGCTCTCTTTTTACATTGCTTCACCACTCTCTTAACCTCTCTCTTTTTCTCCATATACTCTTCCCTACTTGCATCACTTCTACTTTGTAAAAACTTCTCATATGCTAACTTTTCTCCCTTACTACTCTCTTTACATTATCATTCCACCAATCGCTCCTCTTCCCTCCTGCACCCACTATCTTGTAACCACAAACTTCTGCTGAACACTCTAACACTACATTTTTAAACCTACCCCATACCTCTCATTAGCCCATCTATCCTCCAATAACTGTTTATATCTTACCCTAACTGCCTCCTCTTTTAGTTTATAAACCTTCACCTCTCTCTTCCCTGATGCTTCTATTCTCCTTGTATCCCATCTACCTTTTACTCTCAGTGTAGCTACAACTAAAAGGTGATCTGATATATCTGTGGCCCTTCTGTAAACATGTACATCCTGAAGTCTACTTAACAGTCTTTTATCTACCGATACATAATCCAACAAACTACTGTCATTTCGCCCTACATCATATCTTGTATACTTATTTATCCTCTTTTTCTTAAAATATGTATTACTTATAACTAAACCCCTTTCTATACAAAGTTCAATCAAAGGGCTCCCATTATCATTTACACCTGGCACCCCAAACTTACCTACCACACCCTCTCTAAAAGTTTCTCCTACTTTAGCATTCAGGTCCCCTACCACAATTACTCTCTCACTTGGTTCAAAGGTTCCTATACATTCACTTAACATCTCCCAAAATCTCTCTCTCTCCTCTACATTCCTCTCTTCTCCAGGTGCATACACGCTTATTATGACCCACTATATATATATATATATATATATATATATATATATATATATATATATATATATATATATATATATATATATATATATATATATATATATATATATATATATATATATATATATATATATATATATATATATATATATATATATATATATATATATATATATTGTTTATATCTATAGTAAGGCTGATGCATGCAGTGCAGGGGATGAGATGAAAAGCTGTAAGCCTTCTCCCTGAAAGCTGGCTGCCTTGGATCAAAGTCTAGCGCAAGCTGGACTCCAAGGTATTGGTCTAGTGTGGGTAGATTGGTATAGCACTGCGTACCTTGTTCCAAGGTTCGTAGGTTCGAGTCTCCTTCAGCCAGAGATCAGTGTTTGTGTATATTTCGCCTGCTCTTGCGAATTCCTTGCATATATATATATATATATATATATATATATATATATATATATATATATATATATATATATATATATATATATATATATATATATCTGGAAAGAGAGAGAGAGAGAGAGAGAGAGAGAGAGAGAGAGAGAGAGAGAGAGAGAGAGAGAGAGAGAGAGAGAGAGAGAGAGAGAGATTTAAACATTCTATAAATAATGCTCGGCATTGTGTCAGTGTCTTCTGTTTGTCTCTGTCTCTCTGTCTGTCTGTCTGTCTCACTCTCTCTCTCTCTGATTACTTGTGAGTTGTCTCTCTATCGTCATTCCTCTCATTTGCACTTTCTCACTTATCTCCCAAGACAATGCATTTAGCAATTGCAATCAATTGATGGAATTGCTTTCTGCCTTTTTATCTCCTTTCTCTCTCTTCCCTCCGTCGCTCTCTCTCTGTCTTCTTAACCTCGTCTTTATGAATCTCTTTCTCCTGTTATTGTTTTTTATTTTCTGTTAACTTTACTTACTCACCACACACACACACACACACACACACACACACACACACACACACACACACACACACACACACACACACACACATACACACAAGCACACATATACACATACATGCACACACACACATGCACACACACACACACACACACACACACACACACACACACACACACACACACACACACACACACACACACACACACACACACACACACACACACACACACACACACACACACACACACCATGTATCTCTTTCTCGTCTACCTCTCCCTTCTCTCTCTCCCCATCTCTCTCCCTCTCTTTCCGCTCTACCTCTCCCTTCTCCCCTAAAAAAAAATGGTGGATCATAGGGGTACTCGAAGGACCCAGGGATTGGGGGAGATTGGTTCTGGTAGGGAGGAGTGGATGGAAAATCATTGCAGAAGGAGGGAACAAGAGTAGGAGAGAAAACTAGAAGAGCTTTCTATAAAAATGGAGACAGAGCTTTCTGTGAAAATGGAAAAGAGGTTGGAGGGAGAGAAGAAGAAATGAGTCTCAAGACGAAACTGCAGTAGCCAGTATAAGGGTCCTAGAAGATGAGGTAAGCAGTTTGAAGCGAGTTACGTATGACACAGCATATGAAGCTAAGACTCCCAATGGGAAGGAAGGAGGCATAACTTATGCTAAGGCCACATCAACCTAGAAAGCTGGACCAAGGAGTGAAGGGGAAGAGCAGCTGGGTGCAGGTGGAGAGGGGTATAGGTCAAATGCAGTGGCATGAACATGCCACCAAGAGCTAGAAGAAAAAAACAAGGGAGAAAATGGCCATGAACAGACAGGAACCAGAGTCACAGAGGGAAAGGTAATGGGAGGAGGAGATGGCAAAATCAGTGTTTATTCATGGGCTCCAGGAGAAAAAGGGAAGTACACACACTGAAAGAAGGCAGGCAGAAAGGAGGTTGAGAAAATCATCACAGAAATAGGCAAAGAGGACATGTCCGAGATTGTAAATTTTCCGAGAATGGGGGAGGGGGGTATTTGAAGAGGAGAAAATGACCGATCAAGCTGATTTCCAGGGCAGAAACTGTGTGGAACAGGATCTTCAAAGAGAAGCAAGGGTTGAAGGATTTGGCTGAATACAGGAGGGTGTTCCTAGACCGAGACAGAACACAAAGAGAACGACAGCAGCTGAGGGAGAGGACGCAAAAGCGAAAGGTGCTAGGAGGAGAGACAATGACAAAATCAGTGGAGGACAACCAGAACAGGGCAGAGCAACAAGAGCAAGCACACACAGACCCATCTGCAGAACCCCACAACCAATCATGTTATCCCAACACAAGCCACAATCCACACCCACAGCTCCCACCCACTACTCAGCAATAGAATCCCACAGTACACTGCCAGATCCCCCATCCTCACAGACACCACATAACACAGTGTTGGAGAGGAAATTGAAGGTATGGTATATCACTGCTCCCCATCCTCACAGACACCACATAACACAGTGTTGGAGAGGAAATTGAAGGTATGGTATATCACTGCTGATGGAAAAACAAATTAGTGAGAGTGGCACGAAAGAGTCAAAGAGGCATCACCGAACATCATAGCTCTCACAGAAGCCAAGTTCACAGGAATGATAACAGATGCCTGTCGAAAGACAGAAGGAACAGAGGGGGTGTAGGAGTGGCACTGCTGATCAAAAATCGATGGGGTTTTGATGAGCTGCAGAGAGGAGACAGTGGAGAAGTAAGGGATTACATAATAAGAACACATCAGTCTGGAGGTCCCAAGGTGGTAATTGCAGTGATGTATAACCCACCACCGAACAACAGAAGGCGAAGGGAATAGTATGATGAGAGAAATAGAGCGATGGTTGACCCACTGGCTGAAGTGGAAAGAAGGGCTCATGTGAGCAGGGGTGATCACAGGTGACTTCAACCACAAGGAAATCGATTGGGAGAACTTGGAGCCACACAGGGGCCAAGAAACGTGGAGGGCTAAAATGATGGAGGTGGTAGTGGAAAACTTCATGTAGCAACACGTAAGGGACACTACCAGAGAGAGAGAGGAGAGGATGAAGGGAGACTGGACCTAGTATTCACCTTGAGTAGTGCAGATATTGAGAACATCACATAAGAAAGACCACTTGGGGCCAGCGATCATGTGGTTTTAAGATTCGAATACACAGTAGAGTTACAAGTGGAGAGGAGAGCAGGAAGAGCTGGACGAATGAAACCAAACTACAAGAAGGGGGACTACTCAGGAGTGAAGAACTTCCTGAACGGGGTTAAGTGGGACAGAGAACTGGCAGGGAAGTCAGTAAATGAAATGAAGGAATGCATGACAACAATATGCAAGGAAGCTGAGGAGAAGTTTGTACCCAAGAGTAACAGGAACAATGAAAAGCGAGGATGAGCCTGTGCTTCACCCAAAGGTGCAGCACAGGCTCTTCCAGGCCAAAACCAAGTGTGCTAGGTCATGGAAGAAGTATAGAAGGCAAAAGACCTTGGAAAAAAAGGAGAGCAGTCGTAGAACCAGAAATTAATATACTCAGGAAAGAAGGGAGGCCCACCGACAATATGAAAATGACATAGCAGCGAAAGCCAAATCTGACACGAAGCTGTAGTACAGCCAAACCAGGTTGAAAACAATAGTCAAAGACCAGGTAATCAGGCTAAGGAAGGAAGGAGGAGAGATCACAAAAAACGACAGTGAAGTATATGAGGAACTCAACATGAGATTCAAAGAAGTGTTCACAGAGGAGACAAAAGGGATTCCAGAAAGACAGAGAGGTTGGGTACACCACCAAGTGTGGACACATTACATACAAACGAGGAAGAAGTGAAGACGCTGCTGAGCGAGCTAGACACCTCAAAGGCGATGGGAGAAGGTGCAGAGGCACTAACAACAATATTCAACACATCTATCGAAACAGGGAGATTACCTGAGGTATGGAAGACAGCAAATGTAGTCCCAATTTTTAAAAAAGGAGATAGACACGAAGCATTAAACTGCAGACCAGTGTCATTGACATGTATAGTATGCAAAGTCATGGAAAAGATTTTCAGGAGATAAATGGTGAAACACCAAGAAAAGAATGAGCTTGTCAATGACAACCACCACGATTTCATTGACGGAAAATCCAGTATCACAAACCTACTGGAGTTCTATGACAGGGTGACAGCAGTAAGACAAGAGAAAGACGGGTGGGTAGATTGCATTTTCTTGGACTCTAAGACGGCGTTTGACAGTTCCACACAAGAGATTAGTGCAAAAGATGGAGGACCAGGGAAGGATAACAGGTAAGGCACTACAATGGATCAGGGAATACCTGTCAGGAAAACAGCAGCGAGTCATGGTACGAGGCGAGGTGACAGAATGGGTGCCTGTGATGAGTGGGGTTCTACCGGGGTCAGTCCTAGGACCGGTGCTGTTTCTGGTATTTGTGAGAGACATGACGGAAGGAATAGTTTCCAAAGAGTTAATGTTTGCAGATGATGCGAAGTTGATTAGAAGAATTAAATCGGACGAGAACCAGGCAGAGCTAAAGAGGGATCTGGACAAACTGCAAGCCTGGTTCAGCAACTGGCTTCTGGAGTTCAACGTCAACAAGTGTAAAGTCATGAACATTGGGGAAGGGCAGAGAAGACCGCAGACGGAGTACAGTCCAGGGGTGAGAGACTACAAACCTCACTCAAGGAAAAAGATCTTGGGTTGAGTATAACAACAGGCACATCTCCTGACGCGCACATCAACCAAATAACACTGAGTACTTCAATGACACACATACACACACACACATACACACTGGTGTACATAACTGACACACACACACACACACACACACACACACACACACACACACACACACTGGTGGACATCACTGACACACACACACACACATACACACACATACACACAGTAAACGAGATGATGGAATATGTGGCAACAAAGTGCAAGGAGGCAGAGGAAAGTTTTGTTCCCAAGGGAAACAGAAATAATAGGAAGACCAAAACGAGTACTTGGTTTACCCGAAGGTGTAGGGAGGCAAAAACTAAGTGCAACAGAGAATGGAAAAGGTACAGGAGGCATAGGACCCAGGAAAACAAGGAGATTAGTAGAAGAGCCAGAAACGAGTATGCACAGATAAGGAGGGAGGCCCAGCGACAGTATGAAAACGACATAGCATCGAAAGTCAAATCTGACCCGAAACTGCTGTATAGCCACATTAGGAGGAAGACAACAGTCAAGGACCAGGTGATAAGGCTGAGGAAAGAAGGTGGAGAACTCACAAGAAACGATCAAGAGGTATGTGAGGAGCTCAACACGAGATTTAAGGAAGTATTTACAGTAGAGACAGGAAGGACTCTGGGGGGACAGACCAGATGGGGACACCAGCAAGGAATACACCAAAAAGTGTTGGACGACATACATACAGATGAGGAGGAGGTGAAGAAACTGCTAAGGGACATCGATACCTCAAAGGCAATGGGACCGGACAACATCTCCCCGTGGGTCCTTAGAGAGGGAGCAGATATGTTGTGCATGCCACTTACCACAATCTTCAACACGTCCCTGAAAACTGGGCAACTACCTGAGGTATGGAAGACGGCAAATGTAGTTCCCATTTTTCAAAAAGGAGACAGAAAAGAGGCACTAAACTATAGACCTTTGTCAATGACGTGTATAGTATGCAAAATTATGGAGAAGATTATCAGGAGGAGAGTGGTGGAGCACCTGGAACGGAACAAGAGTATAAATGCCAACCAGCACGGATTCATGGAAGGCAAATCCTGTGTCACAAACCTTCTGGAGTTTTATGATAAAATAACAGAAGTAAGACACGAGAGAGAGGGGTGGGTTGATTGCATCGTCTTGGACTGCAAGAAGGCCTTTGACACAGTTCCTCACAAGAGATTAGTGCAGAAGCTAGAGCATCAGGCGCATATAACAGGAAGGGCACTGCAATGGATCAGAGAATACCTGACAGGGAGACAACAACGAGTCATGGTACGTAATGATGTATCACAGTGGGCACCTGTGACGAGCGGGGTCCCACAGGGATCGGTCCTAGGACCAGTGCTATTTTTGGTACATGTGAACGACATGATGGAAGGGTTAGACTCAGAAGTGTCCCTGTTTGCAGATGATGTGAAGTTAATGAGAAGAATTAAATCTGATGAGGACCAGGCAGGACTTCAAAGAGACCTGGACAGACTGGACACCTGGTCCAGCAAATGGCTTCTCGAATTTAATCCTGCCAAATGCAAAGTCATGAAGATAGGGGAAGGGCACAGAAGACCACAGACCGAGTATAGGCTAGGTGGCCAAAGACTGCAAACCTCACTCAAGGAGAAAGATCTTGGGGTGAATATAACACCGAGCATGTCTCCGGAAGCACACATCAACCAGATAACTGCTGCAGCATATGGGCGCCTGGCAAACCTGAGAACAGCATTCCGATACCTTAGTAAGGAATCGTTCAAGACACTGTACACCGTGTATGTCAGGCCCATACTGGAGTATGCAGCACCTGTTTGGAACCCGTTTGGAGCACGTCAAGAAACTAGAGAAAGTACAAAGGTTTGCGACAAGGTTAGTTCCAGAGCTAAGGGGAATGTCCTATGAAGAAAGATTAAGGGATATCGGCCTGACGACACTGGAGGACAGGAGGGTCAGGGGAGACATGATAACGACATATAAAATACTGCGTGGAATAGACAAGGTGGACAAAGACAGGATGTTCCAGGGAAGGGACACAGAAACAAGAGGCCACAATTGGAAGTTGAAGACACAAATGAGTCAGAGAGATATTAGGAAGTATTTCTTCAGTCATAGAGTTGTAAGGCAGTGGAATAGCCTAGAAAATGACGTAGTGGAGGCAGGAACCATACACAGTTTTAAGACGAGGTTTGATAAAGCTCATGGAGCGGGGAGAGAGAGGGCCCAGTAGCAACCTGTGAAGAGGCGGGGCCAGGAGCTAAGACTCGACCCCTGCAACCACAAATAGGTGAGTACAAATAGGTGAGTACACAAATACACACACACACACATACACACACACACACACACACACACACACACACACACACACACACACACACACACACACACACACACACACACACACACACACACACTTCACTTACTGAGTTGGCAAGAAGAGCTCACTCGAGCAGAGCAAAGTTGCTGGTTATGGGTGATTTCAAATACAGGGAGATTGACTGGGAAAACCTGGAGCCACATGGGGGTCCTGAAACATGGAGAGCCAAGATGTTGGATGTGGTGCTGGAAAACCTCATGCACTAACATGTTAAGGACACTACCAGAATGAGAGGGGAGGACGAACCAGCAAGATTGGACCTTGTGTTCACCCTGGGCAGTTCAGACATTGAGGACATCACATATGAGAGTCCCCTAGGAGCCAGTCACCAAGTGGTTCTGTGCTTTGAATACACAGTAGAGTTGCAAGTGGAGAGAATAACAGGAGTTGAGTGGGAAAAGCCAAACTATAAAAGAGAGGACTACATAGGTTTGAGGAACTTCCTGCAGGAGGTTCCGTGGGACAGAGAACTGGCAGGAAAGCCAGTAAATGAAATGATGGAATATGTAACAACAAAATGCAAGGAAGCAGTGGAAAGGGTTATTCCCAAGAGCAACAGAAACAATGGGAAGACCAGAACGAGCCCCTGGTTTACCCCGACGGTGTAAGGAGGCAAAAACTAAGTGCAATAGAGAATGGAAAAAGTACAGAAGGCAGAGAACACATGAAAATAGGGAGATTAGTCGCAGAACCAGGAACGAGTATGCACAGGTAAGGAGGGAGGCCCAGCGACAGTATGAAAATAACATAGCATCGAAAGTCAAGACTAACCCAAAACTGTTGTATAGCCACATCAGGAGGAAGACAACAGTCAAAGACCAGGTGATCAGACTGAGGACAGAAGGTAAAGAACTCACAAGAACTGATCAAGAGGTATGTGAGGAGCTAAACAGGAGATTTAAGGAAGTTTTTACAGTAGAGACAGCAAGGGCTCTGGGAAGACAGCACAGAAGGGAACATCAAGAGGGAATATACAAACAAGCGTTGGATGACATACGAACGACCGAGGAAGAGGTGCATAAGCTGCTAAGTGACCTGGATTCCTCAAAGGCGATGGGACCGGACAACATCTCCCAATGGGTCCTTAGAGAAGGAGCAGAGATGCTGTGCATGCCCCTAACCACAATCTTCAACACATCCCTTGAAACTGGGCAACTACCTTAGGTATGGAAGACTGCAAATTTAGTTCCCATTTTAAATAAGGAGACAGAAGAAAGGCACTAAATTACAGACCAGTGTCACTGACGTGTATAGTATGCAAAGTCATGGAGAAGATTATCCTGAGGAGAGTGGTGGAGCACCTGGAACGGAAAAAAAAAATAAATGACAACTAGCACAGATTCATGGAAGGCAAATCCCATGTCGCAAACCTTTTGGAGTTCTGTGACAAAGTTACAGAAGTAAGACACGACAGACAGGGGTGGGTTGATTGCGTTTTCTTGGACTGCAAGAAGCCTTCGACACAGTTCCTCACAAGTGACTAGTGCAGAAACTACGATCAAGCGCTTATAACAGGAAGGGCACTGCAATGAATCAGAGAATACCTTACAGAGAGGTAACAGCAAGTCATGGAACGGGATGAGGTATCACAGTGGGCACTTGTGACGAGTGGGGTGCCACAGGGGTCGGTCCTAGGATCAGTGCTATTTCTGGTTTATGTGAATGACATGATGGAAGGGTATTGGGAAGGGTAGGAGAGAAGAGCTGCTAGATAAGTACAGGTCAGCTATAGATTTCATTAAGTCTAAGGGAGGGATCCCAATCATATGTAGCATCTTGCCTAGAATGGGAGCAGGAAATGAATGGTTGTCTAGGGCAATTGGTGTAAATTGCTGGCTAGATAGATACTGCAAGGAACTTGTAATCCCATTCATTGACAACTGGAACAGCTTTTATGGCAAACATGATATGTATGCAAGGGATGGGGTACATCTCTCTGGGGCTGGGGTGGTAGCACTTGCAGACTCGATTGAGAAGGCCATTGGTGAAATGTGTATGATTTTAAACTGATAGAAGATAGAGGTATGGGTGTGTGTGGGAAACAAGCAGGTTGCAACACTAGGGTTCGAAACAGTAAATGTATAAAAGGCATTCAGCATGAAGTTATAAATAAAAAAAATAGATCAGGTCAGCAAACAAAGGAGGACAGCAGAGGGCAGCAAGGGACTAGCTCCCTTAAGGTTTACTGTACTAATAGCAGGAGTGTAAGAAATAAGACAGATGAGCTAAGATTAATTGCAAGTGCAGGAAACATAGACATTATTGCTATAACAGAGACCTGGCTCAATCTGAAAGATAGAGAGATGCCCTCTGAATGTCACATACAAGACTATAAATTATTCCACACTGACAGGGTCAACAGGAAAGGTGGTGGAGTAGCGATGTATGTCAGAGACAATTTAAATTGTTGTGTTAGACAAGATATAAAATTAGAAGCGTCAGCCACTGAATCTGTTTGGTTACAGCTTCTCGAGGGCCGAGAAAAACTAATTTTGGGTGTGATTTACAGGGCTCCAAATCTTGAGGTTAATGATGAGCTTGGGGAAAGTGATCACAAATCACTCAGTTTTAATATATCATGGAATTCCCCTAATAATGGCAATCAAGTCTCTGTCCCTGACTTCCGCTTGGCTGATTTCATAGGACTGAAAAATTACTTAGGTGGGCTGAACTTCTTCTTCTTCTTATGACCAGAGCTTTGGTAAGATGGGTAAGGAAGAAGGATGGGTAAGGATGGAAATATTGGAAAAGGGTGGGAGGGGGGAGAGAGGTAGGATATAAAAGGTAAGTGGCCCAACCACTTTGGTGTAATTTAAAAAGTGTATATGAAATGATAAGATATTCTTGAATGGGTATAATACTAACCCATCAGAGTCACATAGATATAACAGATATATAAGTACATGACTCTGAATTGGTAGTAATTATAAAAGTTGCAAGTGTTTTTTTTTTTTTTTTTTTTTTTTTGCGATTGCACAACGGATATTTATGCGACAATGAAGGCAATAATTTTCTGGTCAGTTTATGGAATTACGTGACAATGGCTTCTTGCAGGTGGTGTCCAGCCATGGTAAATAGCATAATTTTTACATTAGATTGTTATATGTCTCCCTAATTGGGGGCGATGATTTTCTTAGTATACATAGAAGGGTTCTGGTGCTACCCAATCTTCTTCATCAGGGAGGTTGCTCAATATCATGGGTCGATGGTAATCATCTTTATGTATAAAACGACCGACCCTCTGTGGGAGAGTCATTCTTTGAGTCCTGTGAGGAGTATTGATTATATAATCCGTGGTATTTACCACTTGTATAGGATGTTCTCTATCTGGCATGTATAGTTCTTGCATTGAATAGAGTTGTTTCTTTTTTAGAGTGTCGAGGCGTACATTTATGGCAGTAATATCTTGTTGTATGTGTAAATCTGCCATTTTAACTCTGTCTCTCCTCCTGGTATCGGTAGTGAAGCGAAGAGCTCTATTCTGGACCCTTTGTAGCCGTAGCATGTTGGTCTTTGTTGTTAATGACATTGGGACACAAGGGTATTCGAGTATTGGTCTTATTATCATTTTATACAGATGTTTTTTGACATGTTGAGGGGCTTGATTGAATCGAAAGAGACTGGAATGACCTGACTAAGGGTCAGGTTGGTGGTGATGGATGCCGATATGACGCTTTCCAGGGCTTAATTCTAGCTGCTCAGTCAAATTATGTTCCAAATAGGGAAATCAGATCAAACAAAAATGATCCTAAATGGATGAACAATAGATTAAAATATCTAATTGATCAAAAGAGAGGCATATATAGGCAAATCAAAAGAGGAGAGGGCAATTAAGAAATCGATATATTCAGTTAAAGAGAGAAATAAAAAAAGGAATTAGAAAAGCAAAAAGAGATTATGAGGTTAAAGTTGCAAGAGATTCGAAGACTAACCCAAAAGGATTCTTTCAGGTATACAGAAGTAAAATCAGGGACAAGATAGGCCAACTCAAAAGTTCCTCGGGTCAGCTCACTGACAGTGATAAGGAAATGTGTAGAAGTTTTAACACATACTTCCTCTCAGTTTTTACACAGGAGGATACCAGCTATATTCCAGAAATGATAAATTATGTGGAACAGGACGATAATAAACTGTGCACGATTAGGGCCACAAGTGACATGGTCCTTAGGCAAATAGATAAATTAAAACCTAACAAATCCCCAGGCCCTGATGAACTGTATGCAAGGGTTCTAAAGGAATGTAAAGAGGAGCTTAGCAAACCTTTGGCTAATCTTTTCAACATATCACTACAAACTGGCATGGTGCCAGATAAGTGGAAAATGGCAAATGTGATACCTATTTTCAAAGCAGGTGACAGGTTCTTAGCTTCAAACTATAGACCAATAAGCCTAACCTCCATAGTGGGAAAATTTATGGAATCAATAATTGCCGAGGCAGTTCGTAGCCACCTTGAAAAGCATAAATTAATCAACGAATCTCAGCATGGTTTTACAAAGGGGCGTTCCTGCCTTACGAATTTGTTAACTTTTTTCGCTAAGGTATTTGAGGAGGTAGATCATGGTAATGAATATGATATTGTGTACATGGACTTCAGTAAGGCTTTTGACAGGGTCCCACATCAGAGACTATTGAGGAAAATTAAGGCACATGGAATAGGAGGAGAAATTTTTTCCTGGATAGAGGCATGGTTGACAAATAGGCAGCAGAGAGTTTGCATAAATGGGGAGAAATCAGAGTGGGGAAGCGTCACGAGCGGTGTTCCACAGAGGTCAGTGTTGGGCCCCCTGCTGTTCACAATATACATAAACGACATAGATGAGGGCATAAAGAGCGACATCAGCAAGTTTGCCGATGACACCAAAATAGGCCGTCGAATTCATTCTGACGAGGACAATAGAGCACTCCAGGAAGATTTGAATAGACTGATGCAGTGGTCGGAGAAGTGGCAGATGCAGTTTAATATAGACAAATGCAAAGTTCTAAATGTTGGACAGGACAATAACCATGCCACATATAAACTAAATAATGTAGATCTTAATATTACGGATTGCGAAAAAGATTTAGGAGTTCTGGTTAGCAGTAATCTGAAACCAAGACAACAGTGCATAAGTGTTCGCAATAAAGCTAATAGAATCCTTGGCTTTATATCAAGAAGCATAAATAATAGGAGTCCTCAGGTTGTTCTTCAACTCTATACATCCTTGGTTAGACCTCATTTAGATTATGCTGCACAGTTTTGGTCACTGTATTACAGAATGGATATAAATGCTCTGGAAAATGTACAAAGGAGGATGACAAAGTTGGTCCCATGTATCAGAAACCTTCCCTATGAGGATAGACTAAGGGCCCTGAATCTGCACTCTCTAGAAAGACGTAGAATTAGGGGGGATATAATTGAGGTGTATAAATGGAAGACAGGAATAAATAAAGGGGATGTAAATAGTGTGCTGAAAATATCTAGCCTAGACAGGACTCACAGCAATGGTTTTAAGTTGGAAAAATTCAGATTCAGGAAGCATATAGGAAAGTACTGGTTTGGTAATAAAGTTGTGGATGAGTGGAACAAACTCCCAAGTACAGTTATAGAGGCCAGAACGTTGTGTAGCTTTAAAAATAGGTTGGATAAATACATGAGTGGGTGTGGGTGGGTGTGAGTTGGACCTGATTAGCTTGTGTTACCAGGACGGTTGCCTTGTTCCTCCATTAAGTCAAGGTGACCTGACCTGACTAGGTTGGGTGCATTGGCTTAAGCCAGTAGGAGACTTGGACCTGCCTCGCATGGCCAGTAGGCCTGCTGCAGTGTTCCTTCGTTCTTATGTTCTTATGTTCTAATGAGGAGAATTAAATCAGATGAGGATCAGGCAGGACTTCAAAGAGACCTGGACAGGCTGGACACGTGGTCCAGCAACTGGCCAAAGAAGACCACAAACCTCGCTCAAGGAGAAAGATCTTGGGGTGACCATAAAACCGAGCATGTCTCCAGAAGCACACATCAACCAGATAGCTACTGTAGCATACAGGTGCCTGGCAAACCTGAGAATAGCGTTCCGATACCTTAGTAAGGAATCGTTCAAGACACTGTACACTGTATACATCAGGCCCATACTGGAGTATACAGCACCAGTTTGGAAACCACACCTGGTCAAGCACGTCAAGAAATTAAAGTGTAAAGTTTTGCAATAAGGCTAGTTCCGGAGCTCAGGGGTATGTCCTATGAAGAAAGGTTGAGGGAAATAGGACTGGCGACATTGGAGTATAGAAGAGTCAGCGGAGACATGATAACGACATACAAAATACTGTGTGGAATAGATAAGGTAGACAGAGACAGGTTGTTCTCCAGAGGGGACACAGTAACAAGGGGTCACAATTGGAAGCTGAAGAATCAGACGAGTCAGAGGGATGTTAGGAAGTATTTCTTCAGTCACAGAGTTGTCACGAAGTGGAATAGCCTAGCAAAAGAGGTAGTGGAGGCAGGAACCATACATAGGTTTAAAACAAGGTATGACAATGCTCTGGAAGCAGAGAGAGAGAGAGGGCATAGTAGCGATCAGTGAAGAGGGAGGACCAGTAGCTGAGTCTCGGCCCCTGCAACCACAATTAGGTGAGTACAATTTGGTGAGTATACACTCATACACACACACACACACACACACACACACACAAACACACACACACACACACACACACACACACACACACACACACATACACACACACACACACACACACACACACACACACAAACACACACACACACACACACACACACATACACACACACACACAAAAACACACACACACACACACATACACACACACACACATACACACATACACACACACATACACACACACACACACACACACACACACACACACGTACACACACACACACACACATACACACACATACACATACACATACACACACAGGAACAAGCACTTGTAAGCTGTAGTACACACGCAAACACACACATACACAGGATTTCACACCGTCCTGTGAACTGACCATCTGAACCTTGCTCCTCTCCCCCCCCTCTTCCTATCCTAAGTAGAGACCTATCTCTACCTTTCTCACTCTTTACCTATATCTCTCTCTCTACCTATTACTCTCTACCTATCTCTCTCTCTCTCTCTTCCCTCTCCCATCTCTCCCCTCTAACATCTCTTACCTCTAACACCTCCCCCCCTCTAACATCTCTCCCCCTCTAACATCTCTCCCCTCCCATTATCTCTCCCCTCTCCCTTTCCCCATCTCTCTCCCCTCCTCCCCTCCCTCTCCCCCTAGCCTCTCTCCCCTCTCGCTCTTCCATCTCCCCCCTCTTTCCCCCTTCTCCCCCTCTCTGCCACCTCTCTCTCCCCCTCTTTGCCTTCTCTTTCTCTCGCTCTCTCCCTCTCTCCCCCCTCTCTCTCTCTCTCTCTGTCTCTCTCTCTCTCTCTCTCTCTCTCTCTCTTGCTCTCTCTCTCTCTTGCTCTCTCTCTTCCCCATTTTCCCTTCTAACTCTCCCCTCTCCTACTCTTCCCTTCACTCTCTCTCCTCCTCTACCTTTCCCTTCTCTCTTCTCTCACAAAAAAAAAAAAAAAAAAAGTGGTGGGGACTCGCAGGAACCAAGGATCAGATGAGAATGGTTCTGGTAGGGAGGAGTGGATGGAGGAGCAGTGGAAAAGGATGGAACAAGAGTGGGAGAGAAAATTAGGAGAGCTTTCTGAAAAAATGGAGAAAGAGCTCTCTGTGAAATTGGAAAAGAGGTTGGAGAAGGAGACAAAGAATTGGGAGGAACAAGTCGAAACTGCAGTAGCCAAGATAAGGGTCCTAGAAGTTGAGATAAATAGGCTGAAGCGAGTTACAGGGGCAGTGACCAGAGAAGACACAGCATATTAAGCTGCGAGGCCGAACAGGAAGGAAGGAATTATGAATTATGCTAAGGTCATATCAGCCTGCCAAGGAGGACCAAGGAGTGAAAGGGAAGAACAGCTGGTTGCAAATGGAGAGGGTGATAGGTCGAATGCTGAGGCACAACCAGGCTACCAAGAGCCACTGGAAAAATCAAGGGAGAAACTGACCACATACAGGCAGGATCCAGAGTCACAGAGGGTGAGGCAATGGGAGGAAGAAAGGGCAAAATCAGTGTTTATCCATGGGCTTCAGGAGAGAGAGGAAAGGACACACACTGAAAGGCAGCAGGAAGAAAGAAAGGAGATTGAGAAAATCATCACGGAAATAGGTGAAGAGATGGACGAGATTGTAAATTTTCAGAGAATAGGGGGGTACTCGAAGGGGAGAAACCGACCAATCAAGCTGATTCTCAGGACGGAAACAGTGCGGAACAGGATCCTCCAAGAGAAACCACGATTGAAATACTCGGAAGAGTACAAGAGGGTGTTCCTAGACAGAGACAGAACAAAATCAGAACGACAGCAGCTGAGGGAGAGGACAAAAAAGCGAAAGGAGCTAGGAAAAGAGACAAGGATGGAACCAGCAGAGGTCAGTCAGAGCAGAACAGAACAGCAAGGGCAAGCACACACACAACTATTCTCAGAACCATACAACCTATCACACCATCCCAACACACACTACAGTCCATACCCACAGCCTCCACCCAACACCGAGCTATAGAATTCCACAGTATGCCACCAGGTCTCCCACCCTCACAGGCCCCCCAAACCACAGTGTTGGACAGGAAACTGAAGGAACGGTACACAAACGCTGATGGAATAACATAAGTGGGAGGAGTGGCATGAAAGAGTCAAAGAAGCATCACCGGACATCATAGCTCTCACAGAAACCAAGCTTACAGGTATGATAACAGATGCCATCTTTCCAACGGGATACCAAATCCTGAGGAAAGACAGAGGGAACAGGGGGGGTGGAGGAGTGGCGTTGCTGATCAAAAATCGCTGGAATTTTGATGAGCTGGAGAGAGGAGACAGCGGAGAAGAAAGTGATTACATAGCGGGATCACTCTGGAGGTCCCAAGGTGGTAATAGCAGTGATGTATAACCCACCACAGAACAGCAGGAGGCCAAGGCAAGAGTACGACGAGAGCAATAGAGCGATGGTTGACACACTGGCTAGAGTTGCCAGAAGAGCTCATGCATGCAGGGCAAAGCTCCTGATCATGGGTGACTTTAACCACAAGGAGATCGATTGGGAGAACTTGGACCCACATGGGGGCCAAGATACATGGAGGGCTAAGATGATGGAGGTGGTACTGGAAAACTTCATGTGCCAACACGTAAGGGACACTACAAGAGAGAGAGGAGAGGATGAACCAGCGAGGCTGGACTTAGTATTCACCTTGAGTAGTGCAGATATCGAGGACATCACATATGAAAGACCCCTTGGGGCCAGTGACCATGTGGTTTTAAGCTTCGAATACACAGTAGAGCTACAAGTGGAGGGAGAAGCAGGAAGGCCAGGACGAATGAAGCCAAACTACAAGAAAGGGGACTACACAGGAATGAGGAACTACCTGAACGGGGTTCAGTGGGACAGAGAACTGGCAGGGAAGCCAGTTAATGAGATGATGGAAAATGTAGCAACAAAATGCAAGGAGGCTGAGGAGAGGTTTGTACCCAAGGGTAACAGGAATAATGAAAAAGCCAGGATGAGCCCATGGTTTACCCAAAGGTGCAGGGAGGCAAAAACCAAGTGTGCTAGGGAATGGAAGAAATATAGAAGGCAAAGGACCCAGGACAATAAGGAGAACAGTCGTAGAGCCAGAAACGAATATGCACAGATAAGAAGGGAGGCCCAAAGACAATATGAAAATGACATAGCAGCGAAAGCCAAATCTGACCCGAAACTGTTGTACAGCCACATCAGGAGGAAAACAACAGTCAAGGACCAGGTAATCAGGCTAAGGAAGGAAGGAGGAGAGACAACAAGAAATGACCGTGAAGTATGTGAAGAACTCAACAAGAGATTCAAAGAAGTGTTCACAGAGGAGACAGAAGGGACTCCAGAAAGACGGAGAGGTGGGGCATACCACCAAGTGCTGGACACAGTGCACACAACCGAGGAAGAAGTGAAGAGGCTTCTGAGTGAGCTAGATACCTCAAAGGCAATGGGGCTAGATAACATCTCCCCATGGGTATTGAGAGAGGGAGCAGAGGCGCTATGTGTACCCCTAACAATATTCAATACATCTATCGAAACAGGGAGATTGCCTGAGGCATGGAAGACAGCAAATGTAGTCCCAATCTTTAAAAAAGGAGACAGACATGAAGCATTAAACTACAGACCAGTGTCACTGACATGTATAGTATGCAAAATCATGGAGAAGATTATCAGGAGAAGAGTGGTGGAACACCTAGAAAGGAACGATCTCATCAACAGCAGCCAACATGGTTTCAGGGACGGGAAATCCTGTGTCACAAACCTACTGGAGTTCTATGACATGGTGACAGCAGTAAGACAAGAGAGAGATGGGTTGGTGGATTGCATTTTCTTGGACTGCAAGAAGGCGTTTGACACAGTTCCACACAAGAGATTGGTGCAAAAACTGGAGGACCAAGCAGGGATAACAGGGAAGCACTACAATGGATCAGGGAATACTTGTCAGGAAGACAGCACCTGTGACCAGCGGGGTCCCGCAGGGGTCAGTCCTAGGACCAGTGCTGTTTCTGGTATTTGTGAACGACATGACGGAAGGAATAGACTCTGAGGTGTCCCTGTTTGCAGATGACGTGAAGTTGATGAGAAGAATTCACTCGATCGAAGACCAGGCAGAACTACAAAGGGATCTGGACAGGCTGCAGACCTGGTCCAGCAATTGGCTCCTGGAGTTCAATCCCACCAAGTGCAAAGTCATGAAGATTGGGGAAGGGCAAAGAAGGCCGCAGACGGAGTACAGTCTAGGGGGTCAGAGACTACAAACCTCACTCAAGGAAAAAGATCTTAGGGTGAGTATAACACCAGGTACATCTCCTGAAGTGCACATCAACCAAATAACTGCTGCAGCAAATGTGTGGAGAAATTTTCTCCAGGAGGGGGGTATCAGCCCCCTTCAGCCCCCTTCAGCCCCTTTCATCTCATTTCAGCTCCTTTCAGCCCCTTTCAGCTCCTTTCAGCCCTTAGGGGCCCAGCCCTCTCAGAAGGGGCAAGCATCTTGTTTACTGCTACAGCAAGTAATTGATCCCAGATGCAGTACCAGTATGTGATGTGGTCAAGCGACCGCCGCTCCATGCAAGACTCCAAGGTTGCAAAGTGTAATTTAATAAGAGACAGTCCATCTCTTACCTTAGCAGGACAATTAAAGAAAATCCTGCTCCCACTTTATTACCATGGTGAAGATAGTGTATATTGTTGTCTATGCTTAAGACAGCAAGAATCAAACAATCTGCTTTGCCTCATGGAGGAAGTGGCAAGGAATCAAAAGTACTATGTCAGCTTTTCCTTTGTACTGGGGGCAGTGATGGCGTGGTGCGTTGTGGCATCTTCAGATTACTTTTGACTCTACTGAGAGTGACACTGATGCCAGGATAACCAACAAAGAACTATCTGTGTGCTAGTGTGAACAAAGTTTCTCACAAAACACGATAAACACTTACAGAGAAGTGTGATCAACTTCTTAGTGATATTGTGTGAACAATTATTGATGAACAGTGTAACAACGAGTGTTGCGATCCAGCAGAGTGTAGTGCAACATTCTTCAAATAACACTGTTCTTCAATCAACTCAACGGATATCCGGGCATAATTACGGGTCAGATACATATACCCAGGTAAGTGTTCTGACTCGTGATGTGCTACTATTGACTGCGCAGTTGAGTATAAAATCGTGAGTTAGTCACTTATCATAAACCCCGGTGATATGCGGACCTTTGAGTCAACACACGTAAGTTTCTCAGCAATCAGTGAATGAAATATGCTGACATAACACCCCCTAGGGGTAATTTATAATCTTACAAATTATAACTCCTTACAGCCCGTTGAGAGATGACTTCGACAGCTTCTCAAGACCTCGTCTGCAGAGGCGGCTGTGCGGGCGATGAGCTGTCTTTCTAAGTTAAATTTCCCTATATTTAAACTTAGCTGGTAATGCCATTTCTCAACACCAGATGTAGTACCAGTATGCGATGTGGTCAAGCGACCGCCGCTCCATGCAAGACTCCAGTGTTGCGAAGTGTAATTTAATAAAAGACAGTACATCTCTTACCTTAGCAGGACAATTAAGGAAAATCCTGCTCCCACTTTATTACCATGGTAAAGATAGTGAACATTGTTTTCTATGCTTAAGACAGCAAGAATCAAACATTCTGCTTTGCTTCATGGAGGAAGTGGCAAGGAAGCAAAAGTACTAGGTCAGCTTTTCCTTTATGTCCTAGGGGCAGTGACGGTGTAAGAGGCTGTGGCTTCTTTAGATTACTTTTGACTCTACTGAGAGCCACACTGATGCCAGGATAACCAACAAAGAACAATGATCCGCACGTTAGTGTGAACAAAGTGTCTCACAAAACACAATAAACACTTAAGAGAAGTGTGATCAGCTTCTTTAGTGATAAGATTGTGAACAATAAAGACAAATCTTGTGAAACATAATGTACCAGTTTGCGTATTCCTAGACTATGGAAGATGTGGACATCCGAATACACTTCAGCTTCTATCAAGTCACCGATACCTGTCGAAGGTGTGAAGAACACCATAGCTCACGCTACAAGAGCAAGGTGGGTTATAGATTTCTTGTATTACAGGGGACTGCACAGTTCTTGAGTCCTAAGGAGTTTGTAATCAACCTATAGTCGGCAGTGAGGTGCAGACTTTTGAGTCCACACAAGCAAGTTTGTCAGCAATCCGTGAATGAAATATGCTGATGTAACACCCCCTAGGGGTAATTTATGGTTTACATAATATGATCTATTACAGCCCATTGAGAGATGATCATGACAACAATTCAAGAACTCGTCTGCAGGGGCGGCTTTGTAGACGATTTGCTGTCTTTTATCAGCTAAGTATTCCCTATATTTAAAATTATAAACATAGCTGGTAACCCATTTCTCAACAAAATGGGCGTCTAGCAAACCTCAGAACAGGATTCTGACAACTTAATGAGGAATCGTTCAGGACCCTGTACACCGTGTATTTTAGGCCCAATCTGGAGTATGCAACACCAGTTTGGAACCCACACCTAGCCAAGCATGTAAAGAAACTAGAGAAAGTGCAAAGGTTTGCAGCAAGACTAGTCTCAGAGCTAAGAGGTATGTCTTACAAGGAGAGGTTAAAGGAAATTGACCTGACGACACTGGAGGACAGGAGAGATAGAGGGGACATGATAACGACATACAAAATACTGAGAGGAATTGACAAGGTAGACAAAGACAGGATGTTCCAGAGATGGGACACAGCAACAATGGGACACAGTTGGAAGTTGAAGACACAGATGAATCACAGGGATGTTTGGAAGTATTTCTTCAGCCACAGAGTAGTCAGAAAGTGGAACAGTTTGGGAAGCGATGTAGTGGAGGCAGGATCCATATATAGCTTTAAGCAGAGGTATAATAAAGCTCACGGTTCAGGGAGAGCGACCAAGTAGTGACCAGTGAAGAAGTGGGGGCAAGGAGCTTGGACTCGACCCCTGCAACCTCAACTAGGTGAGTACAACTAGTTGAGTACACACACACACACACACACACACACACAAACTGATATACATCACTGATGTTGAGAAATGGTTTACCAGATAAGGTTAAAGATTAAATATAGGGGAACTTAGCTTGGTAAGACAGCTCATCGCTTGCACAGCCGCCCCTGCAGGCGAGGTCTTGAGAAGCTGTCGAAGTCACTTCTCAACAGGCTGAAAGAGAGTATATTATGTATGATTATAAATTACCCCGAGGGGGTATTATGTCAGCATATATTAGACACTGATTGCTGACAACACTGACTTGCATGGACTCAAAGGTCCACTTATCACTGAGGTTTATGATAAGTTACTATCAGTCGTACTCATTACGAATTTGTACACTTACCTGGGTATAAGTATCTGACCTGTAGTTATGCCCAGATATCCAATGTCTTGAATAAAGAACAGTGTTCTTTGAAGAATGTCGCACTACACTCTGTTGGATGGTAACACTCATTGTTACTCTGTTCATCAATAATTGTTCACACAATAATGTCACTAAAGAAGCTGATCACACTTCTCTGTAAGTGTTTATTGAGATCCTTTTGTGCAAAATGCATGAACATTGCTCTTTGTTGGTTATCCCGGCATGTCAATGTCTCTCTCTCAGTAGAGCCAAAAGTTATCTGACCTCATAGGCTCCTCCGCCACTACAATGCCCCTAGAAAATAAACATAAGAACATAAGAAAGGAGGAACACTGCAGGAGGTCCGCTGGCCCATACTAGGCAGGTCCTTTACAATTCATCCCACTAACAAAACATTTGCCCAACCCAATTTTCAATGCCACCCAAGAAATAAGCTCTGATGTGAAAGTCCCACTCAAATCCAACCCCTCCCACTCATGTACTTATCCAACCTAGATTTGAAACTACCCAAAGTCCTAGCCTCAATAACCCAACTAGGTAGACTGTTCCACTCATCAACTACCCTATTTCCAAACCAATACTTTCCTATGTCCTTTCTAAATCTAAACATATCTAATTTAAATCCATTACTGCGGGTTCTCTCTTGGAGAGACATCCTCAAGACCTTATTAATATCCCCTTTATTAATACCTATCTTCCACTTACACACTTCGATCAGGTCTCCCCTCATTCTTCGTCTAACAAGTGAATGTAACTTAAGAGTCTTTAATCTTTCTTCATAAGGAAGATTTCTAATGCTATGTATTAATTTAGTCATCCTATGCTGAATGTTTTCTAACGAATTTATGTCCATTTTGTAATACGGAGACCAGAACTGAGCTGCATAATCTAGGTGAGGCCTTACTAATGATGTATAAAGGAAAAGCTGACCTAGTACATTTTGCTTCCTTGTCAAACTTCCTCCATGAAGCAAAGCAAAATGCTTGATTCTTTCTGTCTTAAGCATAGACAACAATGTACACTCTCTTTACCATGCTAATAACGTGGGAGCAGGATTTTCCTTAATTGTCCTGCTAAGGTAAAAGATGGACTGTCTCTCATTACTACACTTTGCAACACTGGACTCTTGCAAGGAGTGGTGGTTGCTTGACCACATCACTTGCTTGTACTGCATCTGGAATCAATAACTTGCTGTAGCAGTAAACAAAATGTTTGCCCCTTCTGAGAGGGCTGGCCGTTCAGGGCTGAAAGGGGCAAAAGGTAGCTAATACCTCCCTCCTGGAGAAAATTTCTCCACACTGGGGGGCAGCAGAGGTTTGCTGCAGGTGAACTATTCATCACTTAACATTAATTTGATTTTCTCACTCGCCACCACTGCTGCTTGTCTTTTCTGAACAGCTTTATTCTGTGTGGTTTCTGGAGAATCACTAATTTTATTTTCAACACTCTGTAATTCTAACGGAACTAATTTATTTACTGTCTGCTTATTCACTACACCTTTGCTCAAAACATTACTGTCCTATGATTCCATTTGCATTAGGATATATGGTCACTATTTTTCCAAGTGGCCATTGGGACCTCGAACCATCATTGTTAATAATCACTGTCACCAGGTCTTAAGGACTTAAGATTTTCAGGAACACCAGCTCCATAGAAGTTTTCTCTCAATGAGGTGAGATAGTCTTCTCGCCAAATTTTCTCCCAACGTTCAATCACTTCATTAAGGTGTTTGAATTTACGTCTGAGTTGCTCAGGTTCGAAATAGGTAGAATCCTCTATGATTTCTTTATCATTCATGGGAGGAACAGGTTCGAGCCTTCTGCCATGGAGTAAATGAGATGGACTTAACACTTCTAAATTGTCCAGATCATCGGTAACACAAGTTAGATGTCTGTTTTTGACTCTATTTTCTATTTCAGTCACAACTGTACGGAATTCTTCTAAGTCGATTCTCTGACGATGAAGAGTCTTTCTTAAACAACGTTTTACAGTGCCGATCATTCTTTCATAAAATCCGCCGTGCCATGGAGATTTAGGAGGAATGTATCTCCAACGACAACTGCGTTGATTTAGCATCTATTGTACTTCTGGTTGATCAAAGATTTTGCTTATAAAAGCAGCACCAGCAACAAAGTTCGTCGCATTGTCTGAAATCTTCAGTCTGGGACATGCCCTTCTGTCTGCAAACCTTCTGAATACTTTGATAATGGTTTCAGCAGACATGTCAGTGGCTACTTCTAGATGTACTGCTCTAGTTGTAGCACAAGTGAACAAACAGATGTACACCTTGATGGGAACTTTGTCAACTGTTTTGGTTAAAATTATTGGTCCAGTGTAATCTACACCTGTCACCTCAAATAGAGTGATATGAAAAACTCTTTCAGAGGGATATGGAGATGGACCTGGACACTGACATACTCGTATATCGTAGTGACGACAAGTAATACAGTCCTTTATTTGTTTTTTTTCACACTTTGTTGACCTTGAGGTATCCAGTAGGATTGTCGTATATGACAAAGTGTGTCAGCTACCCCACCATGTAACACGTTGCTGTGGGCGTTTTGCACAATCAGTTTTGTTAGCCAATGATTCTTTGGGATCAATATTGGATGTATGGCTTCTTTAGGTAGTGAAGAATTATGATTTTTTCCTCGACATCTTATTATCTTTTCTGAGTCGATATACAGCCCTAAAGGATTAATCATAACAGGTTTCTTTGGGGATTTATCTTGTGTTTCCAAAAATTTATATTCTGTAGAGAAAACACTTTCTCTATTAGTTTCACTCTGTATTTATTGGGTTCAAAATATGCATGATTTATTGTTTTATCCCTTTAATGAATTTAAAAACAAGAGCTGTAACTCTTAAGAGTTTATCCAAAGATGAGTATTTAGATCCATCAATGACTATTTCTGTAGTGTCTGCAGTATTTACACAACTTGTTTCGGCTGTGTTCGAGCAGACTGATTCTTCTGGCATAATGTGAGCTTTTTGCTGAGGCCAGTTAGCAGTAATCTAAAACAAAGAGAACAGTGCATTAGTGTTCACAATAAAGCTAACAGAATTCTTGGCTTCATATCTAGACGTATAAATAATAGAAGTCCTCAGGTTGTTCTTCAACTCTATACATCCTTGGTTAGGCCTCATTTAGACTATGCTGCTCAGTTCTGGTCACCGTATTACAGAATGGATATAAATGCTCTGGAAAACGTACAGAAGAAGACGACAAAGATGATCCCATGTATCAGAAATCTTCCATATGAGAATAGACTGAAGGCCCTGAATCTGCATTCTCTCGAAAGGCGTAGAATTAGGGGAATATGATCGAGGTGTATAAATGGAAAACAGGAATAAATAAGGGGGATGTAAATAGCGTGAATAAATAAGGGGGATGTAAATAGCGTGCTGAAAATTTCCAGCCAAGACAGGACTCTCAGCAATGGTTTCAAGTTGAAAAAATTCAGATTCAGAATGGATATAGGAAAGCACTGGTTTGGTAATAGAGTCGTGGATGAGTGGAACAAACTCCCGAGTACAGTTATTCAGGCTAAAACGCTGTGTAGTTTTAAAAATAGATTAGATAATTTCATGAATGGGTGTTGGTGGGTGTGAGTTGGACCTGACTAGCTTGTGCTGCTGGGTCTGGTGCCGTGCTCCATCCTTGAGTGGAGGTGACCAGACTGGGTGGGTCATTGGGCTAATCCGAGGGGGTGGGTCATTGGGCTAATCCGAGGGGGAACATGGACCTGCTTTGCATGGGTCAGTAGGCCGGTTGCAGTGTTCCTTCTTTCTTATGTTCTTATGTTCTTATTAGAGAGCCAGTTCGGTACGTGGAGCCATAATTTATTATCCACAAATTTCTTGAGTGAGACACCACGTGTCAACATGTCAGCTGGATTCTCTTGGGTAGAGACGGGGAGAAAGAGATAATGTCTCTGCATCTCTTTTATTTCTGCTACTCTATTCTGTACATAAACCAACATATTCTTATTATTTCCTAACCACTGGAGAACTGCTTCATTATTACTCCAGATCACGTTTTATTCAATAGTGAGATGATCAAGTACTTTGTTGAGATAGACAGCTAATTTTGTACCTACATAGAGTGCTGTCAGTTCCAGTTGTAGTACTGTTCTGACCTTCAAGGGTGCTACCCTGGTCTTTGAAGTAATTAGTGTACTTCCTTCAGCATTACTCATGTAAGCTACAGCGCCATAACCTCTGGTTGACACATCACAGAACACATGTAATGTGTAATTATTTCCCTCTTGACCTATTTGTCTGGGAAATGTAATTTGATGAAGTTGTTTAAAACTCCGTGGGTATTTCATCCCATGCTTGGCTCATTTCTAGAGGCAAGTTCTCATCCCTTTCAATTTTGAGCTTCCATGCATCTTGCATAAGTATTTTACCTTTTATGGTAATTGGTGAGACGAGTCCTAGAGGATCGAAACATTGTGATACCTCTGACAGTAAACTACGTTTGGTGAGTGTACTGCATGATTTATTGTTCATCCTTTTGAGACTCAAAGTATCTTCCTGTGTGTTCCATTTAAGTCCCAGCATATTGTTGCGATCAGGAATTTCAGTTTCAGGGAAATCTTCTTTGATAAGTTCCCTTAATTGCATTGAATTAGTATTCCACATCCTCAGAGGCATATTTGCTTCTTTCATCTCCTTGTTAGCTTCTCTATATAAGGATTTGAAATCCTCCTCTTTATTCACAGTACCTTGAAGATTGTCCACATAGAAACTTTCTGTAAGATCTCTTTGAAGGGACTTTCTGATTTCTTCAGATGTGTATTTAGAATAGCTTCTAGTAAGAATGGGGAGGATGTTGTACCAAATAATACTGATTTGAAACGATAAGTTTTCACAGAACTTTGAAGATCATGTGGATTTTCACGCCACAAGAATCGAGTACAATCTTTGTCTCTTTCTTGTAGTCCTGCACTTAAGAAAGCTTTAGAAATATCAACCGTGTAGGCATATAGGTTTGTGCGAAATTTCATAAGCACGTTTCCAAGTTTCTCAGTTAGTGAGGGTCCGGTCATCAATCATTAAGACTTGCTACATCTTTATTTGCACGTGCGCTGCTATTATGCACAACACGTAGTGGAGTGGTTTCAGAATCTTTTCTGGTTCCGTGGTGCGGAAGATAATGAGCTTCTGTCTTCAACTTATCTTCGAGTACTTCCTCAATGAATTTATTTTCTAACTGTTCTTGTATGATATTATCATAGACAGTCAGTATCTCTGGATTCTTCCTGAGCTCATGTATTTGTGCTTTCATTTGTCCGAAAGCCATGCTATAATTGCTAGGCAGATGTGGTGGATTTAATTTCCATGGTAACCTAACCCAATACTGTCCATCTTCATATTTGACAGTGTTCAAATATTGGTTATAAGTCTGAGACTCTTGTGGGCTTGGTTTATTTACATCAATACCTATCGCATCTAAATCCCACAACTTATCAACTGGTTCATTCATTTCTTCCAGTAATGATAATTTTTGCTGTGGTACATGATCAGCGGTTATTCTTGTAACTAGTACACTTTCCACTGAATCAATATCAGCTTCTTTGCCACTTTGAGAGGGAATGGGACCACATATCATGTGGCTTCCTGCTGTTTTCAGCAAGTGAACATCATGTTTACTTACTATATTTTTCACAAAACAGTGATAATAATCACTTCCAATGATTAAATTAATTGGACTAATAGTGTCCGTCTGTAAGTCAGGACAGGCTAACTTGACCTTAGCTACTTTCAGTACTGTAACTGTTTCTTTTAATCCCTGGATCTGCACAAACTTAGGCAAATCATCTACTACTGCAGCTTCTACTGTCTTTTTCCTGTTTTATCTCTCACATTTAATGCTGTTGCTTGTTGACTTCCTAATTCTGTGGAAGTCTTCTGCTGTTCAGCAAAAGTATTTGGGCATGGGCATAATGCTGTATGATGCATACCCTTGCATTTAAAACACTCCTTCAGTGAGAATTTTCCTCCCTTGTGTTCACCTAAACATTTGATGCACCTTTTCAGCTGATGAGAAAGTTGTTTATGTTTCTCCATTGATGTGTATTGAATACAATTCTGTGCCCAATGTGTTCCATCACAAAGCACACATTTTGGAGTACGTTTATGTGTGACAGCCTGTTTACTGTCTGTTGTATTCACAGCTTGAAAAATGCCTATATGGGTTTTTCCATTATGTGGTTTAGTGGGAGTAGGTATACTCTTTTTATACTATGTATAAGGTTTATTATCCACAGGATTTATGGATTTTTCATTTTGCCTCGTTGCTTGCATGCATGAAACTATTGTTTGTAAACCATTGCTAATTTCTTCACAAGTGAAATAACGTTTATTGAACATAATATTTAATCAGTCAGTAGTTTGTGGTGACAGCTTATCTTGTACATTACCACTAATAAACCAATCACATTGCCTTAGGTCATATTTAGCACCTAGAGATCTGAAACTATTATCTAATGTGATCCTAAATGCCTGTAATTCTGAAAAACAAAGTTTGGGTGGCTTCAGGCTAGATATTAAGACTGCCTGTCTAACTCTGACCTCGCCAACATCAAAGTAATTGTCTGATAAGACACGTAAGGCTATTTGATAATTACCTTTAACCACCGGAAATGACTTAATCAATTCATAGGGTTCTCACTTCACAAGACATTTAAGATAATTGAACTTAGCAGTCTCATCAATGTCAGTTCGTGAATTTACTATGGATTGAAAACCACTAATGAATTCTTCATAATTATGACCTTGGAAAATAGGAAATGACAAGGTAGGTAAGCTTGGTAATGGGACACTTGTTGTTCCATGTGTTGATGTAACAGGTGTTTGACTACTAGTTATAGTAGGTCTCTATGACAGAGTTTTGTGACAGATAGCCTGTACTCCTGTCCACCTTAATTGTTGATTGCTAGAAGTATCTAAAACATTTTTAATTTCATCCTCAGATGGATCTGATTCTAGAAACTCCTTTCCATAATTAGTGTAGTCTGAATTAATTATTTTCAGACACTGTGTAAGTAATTCAAATTTTACCTCAAGATCATCAAAATCTATGTTTGTATCTTGAGTTAATCCTATACAGACTGAAATTAGATTTTCTAATTGAGTAATCTTAGTCTGTAAAAACTGAAACAAGCCATTTTAATGGTATACTGAAAATTCTAGCACCACACTTACAGTGTTTAAAAAACACTGTACTGCTATAAACAGCTGAGTTTTGTTATGCTTAATTCAGCAATAATCGAGTCAGACACTACTGACCCACTAAGCTTAACCTCAGGGTCAATGACCATGAAGGGTACAAAGTACATGTGGCTGGTGTTTATGGCTTGAGTTTGCAGTGTCAGCCTGACAACGTTGAGTCAAAGTAAATAACGACATTATACTCTTCATTCACTATACATTGTAAATGTCGCTGTATAACTGTAAATCACACATGCATATTTCTTACACATATATAGATGTCACTGTTAATATGTATATATATATATGAAAGCTTACACTTATATATAATTTCCTTTAATATAACAGTTAAATCTATAAGAAACAAACATAAACACAATATCGTTTCTTAATTTCTGTCTATAAACATTATAAACACTATGTGTATATACACTTAAACAAACTGACGGTCATCTGGCTTGTTGATGTGGTCAGCATTTCTCAAACTTGAGCAGTGGATGACGAGTTCCATCCCCCGTTTTTTGTTGGGTGAGTCCCCCAGCTTCAATTGGGTGGACACTGGGTGAGCACACATTTTCTTTTGGCTGCCCATTCTCTGTGATTGAGCCTGCAGGGACTCATTTATTCTGATTTATATTGTAAAACGCTAGTTTTGCAGCTTTTTTCGAAGGCCCTTGGCTTGTAGGTTATTTGTACACTGTGGTACAACATATTTGGACCACAGTGTGGCCTTTATCCAGTTCGAGTACGACCAAATTGTTGAGAAATGGTTTACCAGCTAAGGTTAAAGATTAAATATAGGGGAACTTAGCTTGGTAAGACAGCTCATCGCTTGCACAGCCGCCCCTGCAGGCGAGGTCTTGAGAAGCTGTTGAAGTCACTTCTCTACAGGCTGAAAGAGAGTATATTATGTATGATTATAAATTGTGAAAATTTGTCTGGACTGCCTCCAAGTGAGTCGCCTACCCTGGCAAGCTCTGTTGACACCGAGCCCTGAGGTCAGTACCTCAGCCTCACAAGTGGCTTATAGGACAGATTTTCATAAATGACTGATGTTGCAAGAAATCTCGCCTGCATGCACATTTAAAGGACTAACTTACTTGATGATGTAGAATCTATTCTAGTCTTTAACCTCCCTAAGCTTAGCCCCTTTGGACTTTCCCTCAGAAACCACATGCAACCGGGAGCCTTAGTTCCTGCAATATTCAGTCATTATTAGTGACCTTCCTGCACCTCAGAAATTCCTATTTCCAAGGGGGTGAATCCCCTAGAATACTATGCTGAAAGTGACACTAGCTTCTAGGCTGACAAGAGACACTGGTACGTACTGGGCATGCACTGCCAGCTGCACAAAGGCCTACAACTCAACTCACTCACAACTTTCCCCAGACACTGGCCAGGATCCTAAGAAAAACTGGAGGTCTTGTCTTACTGTATAGGCCTGACGGAGGAGGTCATCTATGGTACATCGAGGTGCCTCCACCAGATTTCCCCAGGTCTAATATGTGAAGACACATGGGGGTGCTGCCTGCTGATCATGGCATGTGTTGCTCAGATGGTGTCTAGTCTTAGAAGGAAGCTCTGGCGTCTTCGAGATCCGCGCCTCGTCGTTCAAACTTGGGTTGCCAGTTCTCCCTAGCTAACATAACCTAGTGCTTGCCTACATTCGGCCTATTACTACCTATGTTAAGGTCTTAGGTCTACATTATTATTATCTACAGTTCCCTCAACAATCCTAATGTTAGTGTACTAACAGTATAAACTACCTACTTCTTCCCTGAAGGGTAAATCTATCAATTAAGAAGTACCTTCCAACCACCGTCGCCAACCCGGGTGAAAGTGTTTATGTTTTGGGTGGGTGTAAGGGCCCTCGAATGGTGCATTTTTCCCCGTTGGGACTTCTCGGACCGAATAAGTTCCAACATCCTCCCACCGGCAAAGGTAGGCACTAAGTCTAGATCAAGTCTGCCTCCCGAAGGCCCTTCCATTGGGCCCTGGACTTGAGCGCCATTCGATGGGTCATCCGGCTGCTCAGTTCAGTCAGCCTCTGGTCTAACTTCTCATGTCCCGGTCCCACCGTGTGGACCTCGAAAGGCAAAAGCCTGTTGATGGGTCTTATAGTCTCGACACCATTCATTCTCACCTTCACCATTCTCAACCGCCCAGCCTTATCTGGGTGGGTCAACACCACCAGGCCAAGAGGCCAGTATGCCCTGGGCACCTCGGATCTACTAGCACCAGGTCCCCTTCACTTAGCATCATCTTATTTGCCTCATGGTCTGCACCATAGAAATGTTCCCGCAGGGCTGTCAAGTAATCCCTGTGCCACACCTGGTTCCATTTGTCCAGGATGTTCACCAGTCTGTTGTGACTCCTGTGCAGTTCTTCATTGATGGGGGGACCATCTGGCCCATAATAATCCAGCTCCTTGGAAGACTGGCTCAAAATTGCAGGGAAGGGCTCAATCCTCCTTCCAAACAGCATGTGATTGGGAGTGAGAGCTTCCTGCTCGTCAATCCCATTTTGCACATAGGTCAGAGGCTTGTTATTGACTCTTGCCTCTATCTCAGCTAACACTGTCCTCAGTTCATCAAAGCTCACTCTCCTGCCGTGCAAGACCTTCCGAATGCACCTTTTGACTGTGTCCACCATGAGTTCATAGAATCCTCCTTGCCAAGGCGCTCTGGGAACTATGAACCTCCACTCGCACTCTATTCTCTTCAGATATTCTCGTACTTCTCCATTGTCCCTAAGATTCCTGAAAACTTTATCGGCTACTCTGAAGCTCGTGCCATTGTCCGAGATGATCAATCGCGGGCATGAGAATCTGGCTGTAAACCTCCTGAACAACTTCACGAAAGTCTCTGTCAGCATATCTTCCACCAACTCCAAATGCACGGATCGAGTAGTGGCACAAGTAAACAGGCAGACATATACCTTCTGAGGGCCCACTCTATCGTCTCCTGGGTTCTTCAACGTGATAGCCCCAGTATAGTCTATTCCCACAGTCTCAAAGGGCCTGTCACTATGTACCCACTCCTGAGGCAGCGGTGGTGGACCTGGGTATGGTAGGGTTCTTCCATCGTACCGCCGGCAGACCGTGCAACTCTTTAGCACCCTTTTGATTGCAGCTCGGCCCTTCAGTACCCAGTAATTCTGACTTAGGCAGGCGAGGGTATCTCCAAACCCCCCATGTAAGGTCCTCTGATGGGCATAATGTATCAATAGCTCTGACGCCCATCCCTCCTTTCCCAGTAACACGGGATGTTTGGCCCCATAGCTGAGCTCAGAGTTTTGTATTCTTCCCCTGCATCTTATTAGCCCAGCATGATCTAGGAACAATCCCATTGAGTGGACCAATTTACTGTTCCCTGAGCCATGGTTGGACACACGTCCTGACAACACATCCTGCTGCCCTGTCGCAAGTACTTCCAGCACTCCTGGAAACCTCTCCCTTTGGTACTGTCTTATCCAATATTATCTGGGACCCACGAGAGACAACTGTTGACCTTGCCTTACCTTGGCATGCAGTTTCCTCACAAATCGAAATATCATTTCTGTGACTCCTATAAGTTTCCTCCAAGAGGAGTAGCATCTGGGGTCAAATAATTCCGTGTCGGGTTCCCCCACAAAATGCTCCGGCCAGTACTCCTTGGCTGGTAACCAGTCTGGGCCTTTGAACCAGATCTCGTTTCTACTCAGCTTTTTGTGCATCACCCCTCGGCTAATCAGGTCGGCTGGGTTTTGATCTGTAGGCATGTACAGAATTGTTGATGTTGACTGTAGCTCACGTATCTCTTTTACCCGATTCCTGACATAGGGGAGCTTAGACCTGTCGCTCTGAACCCACTGTAAGGCCACCTCCGAGTCTGTCCATACATAGGTGTGTCTCATCTCCAGGTTGCTCAACACCTCCTTTACATACTTCCCCAGTCTTGCCCCCAGCAGCATCGCCGTGAGCTCTAGCTTTGGGATCGAGCAGTCCTTCAGGGGTGTCACCCATGTCCGGCTGGTGGCCAGATTGACCTGGTCCCCGGCCACCAGGTATGCTACTGCCCCATAGGCCCTGGAGGAGGCATCACAGAAGACATGCAAGTCGTAGTCTTGCCCAGTGCACCCGAGGGACCTGGGGAAGGTGAACTCATGCAATTCGGCTAGATCTTTGCTAACCAGATCCCACTCCTGGCAGACTGTTTCTGGCAGTGGATCATCCCAACCTAGGTTCAGCTCCCAGGTGACGGGTGTCAACAAACCCAAAGGGTCGAAGGCAGTCTGTACTTTGCTCAGCAAGGACCTCCTGATCAGCTTCCCTTCCTCATCAGGTTTCCTCTTTAGCTTAAGTCTGTCTTCCTTGATTTCCCACTCCAGTCCCAACACCAATGTTACCTCAGGTACTGAGTAGCCAGCATAGTCCCATTCCGCCGTGTCTCAGCATTGGATTATTTGTTACCCACTCTCTCAAGGGCATGTTAGCTGAGAGCATCTCCTGATTAGATTCTCGGTAAATGTCCATCAACAGCCTCTCATCTAAGGTGGTACCTTGCATGTTGTCTACGTAAAATAGGGTCTTCAGCAATTCTTTCAGCGGGCTGTTACAGTTTGCAAGGTGGTAATCTATGGTGGCCTGCAATAGGAATGGTGAACTAGTGGTGCCAAACAACACCGCCCTGAATCTGTAGGTATCATACCCTTGCACGGGCACCTCCCTGTTAGCCAACCACAAGAACCTTGTGTAGTCCGTGTCTAGTGGCTGCAACCCAATACGTAGGAAGGCTTTGCTGATATCTACCGCATAGGCATACTGTTCTGTCCTGAATCTCAACAACACATCTGCTAATTTCTGCATCAGGGAGGGCCCTGTGAGCAGACAGTCATTCAACGATGGCTCTCGGGGACTCGCCTGTGAGCTGCAGTTGAAGACCACTCTGATGGGAGTGGTTACTGACTCCTTGGTGACTGCCATATGTGGAAGATAATGGGTGTTTTCCCCAGGGTTGGCATTGGGCACTTTCTCAATGAACCCGAGGGCCAACTGTTCCTTAATAATATCATCGTATTTCCCCACCAGACCCTTCTTGGTCAGACTGTTCACCAGTGAATTCAACTGACCCCGTGCCTTCTTGAAATTAGTGGGCAGCGTTGGGTGTGCCGGTTTCCATGGGAGTCGCACCCAGTACTGTCCATCCCTGAACTGCACATGGTTCAAGTAATCTTGATATGTCTCTTCATGTTCAGGGGGCAGCTGGTCACCCTTAATCCCTACTACACCCAGGTCCCATGGTTTATGGACCGGCTCATTGTCGGATATGCCAACTTGCGTCTCTGACAGATCTTCGTGCAGACCAATCCACATCACCAGTACAGCCTCAGTCGCTGTAATACTAGAGCCCTCCTTTCCCTGTGTCGCATGGAAGTCAGCTGGTACCCTGCCTCCTACGATGTACCCTGCTGGAGTCCTGTACAGGCCAACACCCTCCTTGATAACCCTTCTCGTGGACACGAACTCGTCTATGTAATCTCCTCCTACCAAGATTCCTACATTACTAACGTTGTCTGTAGCAATGTCTGGTTCTGCTAGCTTCACACCCAACTCCCACAAACGTTTGACTGCTGCGGCCAGTCCCTTAGTGATAATGATATTGGGCAGCCTCTTCACTATCAAGGCTGAAATTTCCCGTCGATGCCCGGCTAACCTGACCATCACATTGACTACTGGTTAAGACCTGCATGGGACTTGTCCACCAAACCCTTCCACCTTCATGTCAACTTTACCACCTGTCTTCAGCTTCAACCTAGTTGCTAGACTCTCTGTTATAAAGGATCTCTGTGCCCCACTGTCGAAGAACAAACGGGTCATATCAGACTTCTTCCCATTCATAACCACTGCCATTATGGTGGGTAAGGCCACCGAACCTTGAAACTGCTCACCAGAACAAATTCCCGGTGCCACACTCACCACACTCATCACTACTTCAGACTTGTCCTTGCTCTCCGCCCTTTCTTGTGGTTTGCTCTCCTTAGCTTGTGCTGATCTGGTGTCATTAGGACACAGTGCACTGTGGTGCTTACCCTTCTGGCAGCCCCGACACTCCCTGAGTTGGGCGTTACAGTCCCTGGCAAAATGTTCTCCACAACACTTGAAACAAAGTCTCAACTCCCTTAGTCGTTGAGCCCTTTGGTTATAGGTGGTGAAGCTCGAACACCCTGAACTAGCGTGTTCTTCTTCACAAAACACACACCGTCTCATACTAGCCGCTATGGTGGCTTCTCCCTTGGCTCTGGGGGTGGAGGACTTGTCCTGGGCATAATATGAGCCAACCCTAGTAGAAGGTGTTTTAGCTTTATCTCTCGAGTATCTGGAGGGGTTGATCGATTCCACCTTGGTGGGAAATTTCTCCCCCCGACCTATGCTTACGTGAGACACGAGATCTCCCAACCCCTCAACGATTTGTTGTATCGTGAACCGGTTCGTCCGATATTTTAAGTGTAACTCATGCACTGTAGTGCCAGCCAGTTTCCTCTGAATCACCTGACTGATGAACCATTCTGACTTACCCCAATAATGTAAATCTTTAAGACTATTTGTCAAACTCATAACTTCTATTTGGAACTTCTCTAGGCTCTGACAGTCATGGCGACAAGCCTCTAGATCCAACAGCCGATAAAGTATAGTTACCTTTATCTCCTCAGTTTGCCAAACATGTCATTTAATTGGTCTTTGCCATGTTGGTAATTAGTGTCAGTGGTTTGGCATTGCCGGACCAGGTCCAAGGCTGTGAACGTAAATACTGTAATTTGACGGCATCTGACAAATCGTCTCTGTCATCTACCTGGGCTTTAAATTGATCCCAGAAAGCAATGTACTCTGTTAAAATTCTGTTGAACGTTGGTAAATTCAACTGGGGCAATCTGGGCAACACATTAACAGGCGTGCTGTTGTTCGTGTTCCCTGAAACATTTGCTGCCGCTGCTGTACCGGCCTTCAAAGTCTTTATTAACTGCCTGCAGAGTCTCATCTCTGCTTTATACTCTGCCCTTCATTCGTCATAGTCCTCCCGTGCTACCTCGACTGTATAGTCAGACTCACCTGCAGCATAGGCCTCTGCCTCATAAAGGATAAATGATCTCTCAAAGGCCTCCAGCCTTTGCTCCGAAGGTTTCAGGCAACTCTCTAGTTCCTCACAGTCTACATCCTGATCTTGCCTGGCCATACGACACTCCTCACATGCTTTGTTCAGGCGTCCCTTATAGGCTCCTATAGACTGCTTTAATTGACTTAGAGCTGAGACACCTGGTACTTCATCTTCACCTACCATAGTTGCGGTTTAGTTAAGATCACAGTACTAATTTGTACTTCAATTAGCCCACCCCACAGCACGAACGGTATTAGGAAAGAATGAACGAGTCACAAGGCTTCTCAACAAGCTTAACAACTCCCTTTATTATATTGACTCTACTCTGAATCAAAATGTACACTGTTAGCTCTCAAATCCCAATCGAAATGTGTATCGATGTGAAACCTTTAACCTCGCAATTTCCTGTACAATGTCAGCAAATAATGACAGGACTTAACCTAGTCTCGGGTACAATTCACAAATCCCACATTAAAATGAGTCAAAGACAATGAAAATCACACAATAAAAAAATGCAGTATAAAAGTTAAAAAATCACTTGGTTAGCACAAATGAATTCAACAATTCAACTTGTGAAACAGTAAATGAATAATGTATGTAACCAGCTTGGCCTAACTGTGCCCAGCTTACTCAGTCTAGCGTGGATGGTTGGATAAGGTAAATCCTAACCTAACTAGTGTGCTATAGCTTAAACCTGACTTTAGAACTCCCTGTAAATAATAACTAGGTTAAATCTGTCCTAGATACTATAACTGTTGTAAATATTGCACAAGCCTAGCATAACTGTGGCTACCTTGCAAATCCACTGTAAGTAATTAACACACAAGTCTCCTACTCTGGATTACTTGTAATCACTGTAAATAATTAAATTCACAAGCTTCTCTAGCCTACCTGGCCTCCCTGTAAATTACTGCAAATATCTTCTGTGTATAGTCAGCTTGGCCTAGCCTCTGTGTAACTCTGGGCCTAGGTGTATTAACTTAACCTAACTCTGTTAAACTGGTTCCTAACTGTGGCCTAGCTATGTTAATTTTAACCTAGCTATTCCACATCATGGTTACGAAGGACCACTTATGAAAATTTGTCTGGCCTGCCTCCAAGTGAGTCGCCTACCCTGGCAAGCTCTGTTGACACCGAGCCCTGAGATCGGTACCTTAGCCTCACAAGTGGCTTATAGGACAGATTTTCATAAATGACTGATGTTGCATGAAATCTCGCCTGCATGCACGTTTAAAGGACTAACTTACTTGGTGATGCAGAATCTATTCTGGTCTTCAACCTCCCTAAGCTTAGCCCCTTTGGACTTCCCCTCAGAAACCACATGCAACCGGGAGCCTTAGTTCCTGCAATATTCAATCATTACTAATGACCTTCCTGCACCTCAGAAAATCCTATGTCCAAGGGGAGTGAATCCCCTAGAATACTATTCAGAAAGTGACACTAGCTTCTAGGCTGACAAGAGACGCTGCTATGTACTGGGCATGCACTGCCAGCTGCACAAAGGCCTACAGCTCAACTCACTCGCAACTTTCCCCAGACACTGGCCAGGATTCTAAGAAAAAGTGAGGTCTTGTCTTACTGTATGGGCCTGACAGAGGAGGTCATCTACGGTACATCGAGGTGCCTCCACCAGATTTTCCCAGGTCTACTATGTGAAGGCACGTGTGGGCGCCGCCTGCTGATCATGGCACATGCTGTTCAGATGGTGTCTAGTCTTAGAAGGAAGCTCTGGCATCTTTGAGACCCATGCCTCGTCGTTCTAACTTGGGCTGCCAGTTCTCCCTAGCTAACATAACCTAGTGTTTGCCTACATTCAGCCTATTACTACCTATGTTAAGGTGTTAGGGTTATATTATTATTATCTACAGTTGCCTCAATAATCCTAATATTAGTGTACTAACAGTATAAACTACCTACTTCTTCCCTGAAGTAGGTAAATCTATCAATTAAGAAGTACCTTCCAACCACCTTTGCCAACCCGGGTGAGTGTGTTTATGTTTTGGGTGGGTGTAAGGGCCCTTGAACGGTGTGTTTTTTCCCCATTGGGACTTCTCGAACCGAATAAGTTTCAACATAAATTACCCCTAGGGGGTGTTATGTCAGCATATATCAGACACTGATTGCTGACAACACTTACTTGTGTGGACTCAAAAGTCCACTTATCACTGGGGTTTATGATAAGTTACTAATTCATAACTTGTACTCAACTGAGCAATCATACTAATTCTGAATTAGTACACTTACCTGGGTATATGTATCTGACCCGTAGTTATGCCCAGATATCCAATGTCTTGATTGAAGAATAGTGTTCTTTGAAGAATGTCGCACTACACTCTGTTGGATGGTAACACTCATTGTTACACTGTTCATCAATAATTGTTCACACCATAATGTCACTAAAGAAGCTGATCACACTTCTCTGTCAGTGTTTATTGAGATTCTTTTGCGCAAAATGCATGAACATTGCTCTTTGTTGGTTATCCCAGCACGACAATGTCTCTCTCACAGTAGAGTCAAAAGTAATCTGACCTCACAGTCTCCTACACAACTGCAATGCCCCTAGAACATAAAGGAAAAGCTGACCTAGTACATTTTGCTTCCTTGCCAAACTTCCTCCATGAAACAAAGCAAAATGCTTGATTTTTGCTGTCTTAAGCATAGACAACAATGTACACTCTCTTTACCATGCTAATAACGTGGGAGCAGGATTTTCCTTAATTGTCCTGCTAAGGTAAAAGATGGACTGTCTCTCAGTAACTACACTTTGCAACACTGGACTCTTGCAAGGAGCGGCGGTCGCTTGACCACATCACTTACTTGTACTGCATCTGGGATCAATTACTTGCTGTAGCAGTAAACAAGATCTTTGCCCCATCTGATAGGGTTGGATCATTCAGGGCTGAAAGGGGCTGAAGGGGGCTAATAACCCCCTCCTGGAGAAAATTTCTCCACAACTGACACAAAACACACACACACACACACACACACACACACACACACACATACATGCACACACACTTACACACACACACACACACACACACACACACACACACACACACACACACACACACACACACACACACACACACACACACACACACACATACACACACTTGTTTACATCATGACATACACACACACACACACACACACTTGTGTACATCAATTACATACACACACACACACACACACACTTGTTTACATCATGACATACACACACACACCTGTGTACATCAATTACATGCACACACACACACACACACACACACACACACACACACACACACACACACACACACACACACACACACACACACACACACACACACACATTTTCGGAGAATTGGGTGGTTCACAAAGAAAAGGAATCGGCCTCTCCAAGTAATTTTCAAGGCAGAATCAACCCGAACCATGATCCTGCAAGAGAAAGCACGGCTGAGAGGCAAGCAGGAGTTCCGGAGTGTGTACCTCGACCGAGACAGAACACAGGACGAAAGGAAGACAATGAAAGAGAGAGTTCAAAAACGAAAGGAGAAATGGGAGGAAATGAAAAAGGAGAGCAGAATAACCCAGGATCAAATGGAAGGACAAGCGCACCCCCCAGAAACACCTGCAGAAGGACTCCAGCCACGACACCCCCAAGGCAACTGAACAATCCAAACCAACCATCACACACCGATCCCTCTGTTTCCACCCCCCGCACCACAGTTACAGTATTAGAACAGAAGTTGAAGGTTTGGTACACAAATGCAGATGGATTAACGAATAAACATGAGGAATGGTAAGAAAGAATCAATGAGAAGTCCCCAGACATCATAGCAGTTACAGAAACAAAACTCATGGAGACAATAACAGATGCAATCTTCCCACCAGGATACCAGATCATGAGGAAAGATAGAAGGGGCAGGGGGGGAGGTGGTGTTGCTCTGCTCGTAAAAAACAGATGGAAATTCGAGAAAATGGAAGGAATAGATGAGACGGGAGAAAGAGACTACATAGCAGGTACACTTCAGTCTGGGGAACACAAAGTGGTAATTGCAGTGATGTATAATCCACCACAGAACTGCAGGAGGCCAAGAGAGGAATATGAAGAGAGCAACAGAGCAATGGTGGACACACTTGCTGAGGTGGCAAGAAGAGCTCACTCCAGCAGAGCAAAGTTGCTGGTTATGGGGGATTTCAACCACAGGGAGATTGACTGGGAAAACCTGAAGCCACATGGGGGTCCCGAAACATGGAGAGCCAGGATGTTGGACGTGGTGCTGGAAAACCTCATGCACCAACATGTTAAAGACACTACCAGAGTGAGAGGGGAGGATGAACCAGCAAGATTGGACCTTGTGTTCACCCTGGGCTGCTCAGACATTGAGGACATCAAGTATGAGAGTCCCCTAGGAGCTAGCGACCACGTGGTTCTGTGCTTTGAATATATAGTAGAGCTGCAAGTGGAGAGAATAACAGGAGTAGAATGGGAAAAACCTGACTATAAAAGAGGGGACTACATAGGGTTGAAGAACTTCCTGCGGGAGGTCCAGTGGGACAGAGAACTGGCAGGAAAGCCAGTAAATGAAATGATGGAATATGTAGCAACAAAATGCAAGGAGGCAGTGGAAAGGTTCATTCCCAAGGGCAACAGTAACAACGGGAAGACCAGAACAAGCCCCTGGTTTACCCGACGGTGTAAGGAGGCAAAAACAAAGTGCAATAGAGAATGGAAAAAGTACAGAAGGCAGAGAACACACGAAAATAGGGAGATCAGTCGCAGAGCCAGGAATGAGTACGCACAGGTAAGGAGGGAGGCCCAGCGACAGTATGAAAATGACATAGCATCGAGAATCAAGACTGACCCGAAACTGTTGTATAGCCACATCAGGAGGAAGACAACAGTCAAAGACCAGGTGATCAGATTAAGGACAGAAGGTGGAGAACTCACAAGAAATGATCAGGAGGTATGTGAGGAGCTGAACAGGAGATTTAAGGAAGTTTTTACAGTAGAGCCAGGAAGGGCTGTGGGAAGACAGCACAGAAGGGAACATCAAGAGGGAATATACCAACAAGTGTTGGATGACATACGAACAACTGAGGAGGAGGTGAAGAAGCTCTTAAGTGACCTTGACACCTCAAAGGCGATGGGACCGGACAACATCTCCCCATGGGTCCTTAGAGAAGGAGCAGAGATGCTGTGTGTGCCTCTAACCACAATCTTCAACACATCCCTTGAAACTGGGCAACTACCTGAGAAATGGAAGACAGCTAATGTAGTCCCCATATTTAAGAAAGGAAACAGAAATGAGGCCCTAAACTACAGACCTGTGTCTCTGACATATATTGTGTGCAAAGTCATGGAGAAGATTATCAGGAGGAGAGTGGTCGAACACCTGGAAAGGAACAAGATTATAAATGAAAACCAGCATGGGTTCATGGAAGGCAAATCTTGTATCACAAACCTCCTGGAGTTTTATGACAAGGTAACAGAAGTAAGACACGAGAGAGAGGGTTGGGTAGATTGCGTTTTCCTAGACTGCAGGAAGGCCTTTGACACAGTTTCCCACAAGAGATTAGTGCAGAAGCTGGAGGATCAGGCACACGTAAAAGGAAGGGCACTGCAATGGATAAGGGAATACCTGACAGGGAGGCAGCAACGAGTCATGGTACGTGAAGAGGTATCACAGTGGGCGCCTGTTAGGAGCGGGGTCCCACAGGGGTGAGTTCTAGGACCAGTGCTATTTTTTATATATGTGAACGACATGATGGAAGGAATAGAATCTGAAGTGTCCCTGTTCGCAGATGACGTGAAGTTGATGAGAAGAATTAAATCGGACGAGGATGAGGCAGGACTGCAAAGAGACCTGGAGAGGCTGGACATGTGGTCCAGTAACTGGCTTCTCTAATTCAATCCAGCCAAATGCAAAGTCATGAAGATTGGGGAGAGGCAAAGAAGACCGCAGACAGAGTATAGGCTAGGTGGACAAAGACTACAGACCTCACTCAGGGAGAAAGACCTTGGGGTGACCATAACACCGAGCACATCACCGGAGGCACACATCAACCAAATAACCGCTGCAGCATACAGGCGCCTGGCAAACCTGAGAATAGCGTTCCGATACCTTAATAAGGAATCGTTCAAGACACTGTACACTGTGTATGTTAGGCCCATACTGGAGTATGCAGCACCAGTCTGGAACCCACACCTGGTCAAGCACGTCAAGAAGTTAGAGAAAGTACAAAGGTTTGCAACAAGGCTAGTCCCAGAGCTCAAGGGAATGTCGTACGAGGAAAGGTTAAGGGAAATCGGACTGACGACACTGGAGGACAGAAGGGTCAGGGGAGACATGATAACGACATACAAGATACTGCGGGGAATACACAAGGTGGACAGAGATAGGATGTTCCAGAGAGGGGACACAGGGACAAGGGGTCACAACTGGAAGCTGAAGACTCAGACGAGTCACAGGGACGTTAGGAAGTATTTCTTCAGTCATAGAGTTGTCAGCAAGTGGAATAGCCTAGCAAGTGAAGTAGTGGAGGCAGGAACCATACATAGTTTTAAGAAGAGGTATGACAAAGCTCAGGAAGCAGAGAGAGAGAGGATCCAGTAGCGATCAGTGAAGAGGCGGGGCCAGGAGCTGAGTCTCGACCCCTGCAACCACAATTAGGTGAGAATTAGGTGAGTATACACACACACACACAGACACACACACACACACACACACACACACACACACACACACACACACACACACACATTTTCAGAGAATTGGGTGGTTTGCGAGTGGAAGGATACGGCCTGTCAAAGTAACTTTCAAGGAAGAATCAGTTCGAACCAGGATTCTGCAAGAGAAAGCAAGACTGAGGGACAAACAGGGGTACCAGAGAGTATACCTCGACCGCGACAGAACACAAGAAGAAAGGACTACACTGAAAGAGAGGGTACAGAGACGCAAGGAGGAACGAGAGGCAATGACGAAGATGAGCAGTACCCAGACGCAGGAGGAAGGGCAAACAAACCCCACAGAATCTCCCACCAAAAGACTCAAACCGCGACATTCCCAACGCAACTGAGCAACCTATACTACAACCCACTCACTGTTCCCTCTGCCACCAACCCCCATATCACAAACTTCACCCCAACAGCTGTCCCTTATGGGCATTCTGACCCCACCCCCATCATCACAAACCCCACCTACACCACAGCCCCATATAGGCCCCCACCAAGGCTCTCGCTCCCCCAACCCCAATATTCTTGCATGACCACAATGATAGAAAAGAAACTGAAAGTTTGGTACACAAACGCGGATGGAATAACGAATAAACATGAGGAGTGGAACGAAAGAATCAGTGAAAAATCCCCAGACATCATAGAAGTCACAGAAACAAAACTCGCTGAGACAATAACAGACACAATCTTCCCAACGGGATATCAGATCCTGAGGAAAGATAGAAGGAGTAGAGGGGGAGGAGGGGTTGCACTGCTCATAAAACACCGATGGGGATTTGAGGAAATGGAAGGCATGGACATGATTGGAGAAAGAGACTACATCGTAGGTACAATTCAGTCCAGAGAACATAAAGTAGTCATTGGAGTGATGTATAACCCACCACAGAACTGCAGGAGGCCAAGAGAGGAGTACGAAGAAAACAACAGGGTGATGGTGGACACACTGGCTGAGGTGGCAAGAAGAGCTCACTCAATCAGAGCAAAGTTACTGGTAATGGGCTATTTCAACCACAGGGAGATCGACTGGGAAAACCTGGAGCCACATGGGGGTCCCGAAATATGGAGAGCCAAGATGATGGATGTGGTACTTGAAAACCTCATGCATCAACATGTCAGGGACACAACCAGAGAGAGAGAGGGGAGGATGAGCCAGCAAGACTGGATCTTGTGTTCACCCTGAGCAGTTCAGACATTGAGGACATCACTTACGAGAGGCCCCTTGGAGCTAGCGATCACGTGGTTCTGAGTTTTGATTATATAGTAGAGTTACAAGTGGAGAAGGTAACAGGAACTGAAGGGGACAGGCCAAACTATAAGAGGGGGGACTACACAGGTATGAGAAACTTCCTGCAGGAGGTTCAGTGGGACAGAGAAATGGTAGGAAAATCAGTAAACGAGATGATGGAATATGTGGCAACGAAGTGCAAGGAGGCAGAGGAAAGGTTTGTTCCCAAGGGAAACAGAAATAATAGGAAGGCCAAAACAAGTCCTTGGTTTACCCGAAGGTGTAGGGAGGCAAAAACTAAGTGCAACCGAGAATGGAAAAGGTACAGGAGGCATAGGACCCAGGAAAACAAGGAGATTAGTAGAAGAGCCAGAAACGAGTATGCACAGATAAGGAGGGAGGCCCAGCGACAGTATGAAAACGACATAGCATCGAAAGTCAAATCTGACCCGAAACTGCTGTATAGCCACATTAGGAGGAAGACAACAGTCAAGGACCAGGTGATAAGGCTGAGGAAAGAAGGTGGAGAACTCACAAGAAACGATCAAGAGGTATGTGAGGAGCTCAACACGAGATTTAAGGAAGTATTTACAGTAGAGACAGGAAGGACTCTGGGGGGACAGATCAGATGGGGACACCAATAAGGAATACACCAACAAGTGTTGGACGACATACATACAGATGAAGAGGATGTGAAGAAACTGCTAAGGGACATCGATACCTCAAAGGCAATGGGACCGACATCTCCCCGTGGGTCCTTAGAGAGGGAGCAGATATGTTGTGCGTGCCACTTACCACAATCTTCAACACGTCCCTGGAAACTGGGCAACTACCTGAGGTATGGAAGACGGCAAATGTAGTTCCCATTTTTAAAAAAGGAGACAGAAAAGAGGCACTAAACTATAGACCTGTGTCACTGACGTGTATAGTATGCAAAGTTATGGAGAAGATTATCAGGAGAGTGGTGGAGCACCTGGAACGGAACAAGAGTATAAATGCCAACCAGCACGGATTCATGAAAGGCAAATCCTGTGTCACAAACCTTCTGGAGTTTTATGATAAAATAACAGAAGTAAGACACGAGAGAGAGGGGTGGGTTGATTGCATCTTCTTGGACTGCAAGAAGGCCTTTGACACAGTTCCTCACAAGAGATTAGTGCAGAAGCTAGAGCATCAGGCGCATATAACAGGAAGGGCACTGCAATGGATCAGAGAATACCTGACAGGGAGGTAACAACGATTCATGGTACGTAATGATGTATCACAGTGGGCACCTGTGATGAGCGGGGTCCCACAGGGGTCGGTCCTAGGACCAGTGCTATTTTTGGTATATGTGAACGACATGATGGAAGGGTTAGACTCAGAAGTGTCCCTGTTTGCAGATGATGTGAAGTTAATGAGGAGAATTAAATCTGATGAGGACAAGGCAGGACTTCAAAGAGACCTGGACAGACTGGACACCTGGTCCAGCAAATGGCTTCTCGAATTTAATCCTGCCAAATGCAAAGTCATGAAGATAGGGGAAGGGCACAGAAGACCACAGACAGAGTATAGGCTAGGTGGCCAAAGACTGCAAACCTCACTCAAGGAGAAAGATCTTGGGGCGAGTGTAACACCGAGCATGTCTCCGGAAGCACACATCGATCAGATAACTGCTGCAGCATATGGGCGCCTGGCAAACCTGAGAACAGCATTCCGATGCCTTAGGAAGGAATCGTTCAAGACACTGTACACCGTGTATGTCAGGCCCATACTGGAGTATGCAGCACCTGTTTGGAACCCGCACTTGATAAAGCACGTCAAGAAACTAGAGAAAGTAGAAAGGTTTGCGACAAAGTTAGTTCCAGAGCTAAGGGGAATGTCCTATGAAGAAAGATTAAGGGAAATCGGCCTGACGACACTGGAGGACAGGAGGGTCAGGGGAGACATGATAACGACATATAAAATTCTGCGTGGAATAGACAAGGTGGACAAAGACAGGATGTTCCAGGGAGGGGACACAGAAACAAGAGGCCACAATTGGAAGTTGAAGACACAAATGAGTCAGAGAGATATTACCATACACAGTTTTAAGGAAAGTTAACCTAAAGATAATGGAGGAGAGGAAGGACAGGGAGGACATGCTAATGACTCACAAAATACTGAGAAGAATTACCAAGTTGGACAGAGACACAATGTTCTATAGAGAGGACGCAGTAACAAGAGGTCTCAATTTGAAGTTGAAGAGAAGTTGAAGCATTTCTTCAGTCAGAGAGTTGTTAGAAAGTGGAAAAGTCCGGAAAGTGTTGTAGTGAAGGCAGGATCCATACATAGCTTCAAGAAGAGGTATGATAAAGCTCACGAGAGTGACCTAGTAGCGACCAGTGAAGAGGCGGGGCCAGGAGTTATGAGGAGACAGAAATACTAAACTACAGACCAGTGTCACTAACATGTATAGTTTGCAAAGTCATGGAGAAGATTATCAGGAGAAGAGTGGTGGAACACCTAGAAAGAAATGATCTCATCAACAACAGCCAACACGGTTTCAGGGATAGGAAATCCTGTGTCACAAAGTTATTGGAGTTCTATGACAAGGTGACAGCAGTAAGACAAGAGAGAGAGAGAGATGTGGGTAGATTGCATTTTGGAAATATAAACACAAATGGAGTATAATGTGATCCTTTATTTACTACGTTTCGCCCACACAGTGGGCTTTTTCAAGTCACAAACAGAACTACCTGGGGTGGAAGGAACGCGAGTATTTATAGTCCGGTTCAGAATGCTGAGGTCAGGTGAAGAATGCTGCATCTGATGATGTACCGAGTGGGGTTATAGAGTCTAAAAACTTGGGTAGCTTGGAAAGGAGATTGGATAAGTTTGTGAGCAGACCTTCTACAGTGTTCTTATGTGGGATAGCGATGAAGAAGTTTCTTGGCAAGTGGTTCAGCTATGTTATAGAAGCCACTATTCTGGTTGAAGTTGTCGGATATAGAAATAAGTGATGATTCCAGGATTCTTCGGTATTGAGTGTTGTCTTCTGTGGCGATAAGTCTTGAGTTTCTGTAGTTTATCAAGTGGTTGTGTGAATTACGGTGTTGTACGCAGGCATTCCTTGTGTCGTCAGACCTGCTTGCGTATTGGTGTTCTGAAATACGTGTTTGGAGGTCCCTTGATGTTTCGCCCACGTATAACTTGTTGCAGTCATTACAAGGGATTATGTATACCCCTGCAGAGGATGGAGGCTTGTCCTGTCTACTACTGGTGATGTCCTTGATGGTCGTGGTTGTGGAGGTAGATACTTGGAATGATGTTTTGGCAAAGATGTTGGAAACATGTTTGGCAATGGAGTTGATGGGAAGGACTATGTATCTCTTCTCGGCAGTGTCTTCTCTGGGTGTGTTGAAGATGTTTAATGCCCGCCGTCTGCAGTCTCTGATGAAGTGACGAGGATAGTGGAGCTTAGAAAATATTTGTTCAATTATAGTGCATTCTTCCTCAAGGAACTCGTTGCTGCAGATTCTGAGTGCACGCAGGAAGAAGCCTATAATTACACCACGTTTGGTTTTGGTGTCGTGGTGAGAGTAGAAGTGGAGAAGATCGTTTTGGTTGGTGGGTTTTCGATAGACTTTAAAACGAAGTTCGTGGTCAGATTTGCATAGCAGGACATCAAGGAAAGGAAGAGTGTTGTCGACTTCTTCTTCAAGTGTGAACTGGATTGAAGGCTCGACCTGGTTGAGCTTGTCTTGGAGAGCTTGAACGTTGAAGCGTTTAGGAGTTATGAGGAGAATGTCGTCAACATAACGGAGCCAGGTGACAGACGAAGGAATAATGGTGGAGAAACGCTCGGCTTCTAGATGTTCCATGTATAGGTTCGCCAGGACTGCACTGAGTGGCGAACCCATGGGTAGTCCAAAAGTCTGCTGAAAGAGGTGATTTTCGAAAGAGAAACACGTAAAGCCAACACATAGTTCAACAAGGTCGATGAAATCGCTGGCTGGAATGGGAAGATCAAGTGAATCGTCAATTTTCCTGCGCAAGAGATCGATGGCTTGTGTAGTAGGTACTTTGGTGAATAGGGAAGTCACGTCAAGGCTGGAAAGTTTCTTGTTCCTGATGTTGATGTTGCGAATGCGATTGAGAAGATCACCTGAGTGTTTGAGATGTGCTGGACTGATAGTGCCCAAGAGTTTAGAGAGGTGTTTGGCGAGAATTCCTGAGAGCTGGTGGGGAGCACTGCCTATTCCCGAGGATATGGGCCTCAGTGGGATACCAGGCTTGTGAGTCTTTGGCAGGCCGTACATTCTGGCAGGTCTGGGGTTGCTGGGCATGGTGTGCAGAAGTTTCTTCCCATGTTCTGAGCCCCTCAGAATGCGGCGAGTCCTTTGAAGAAAAGTTTTAGTAAGGTTGTCCACTTGGTTAGTTGTGAGAGGTTTGTAGGTACCTGGGTCATTAAGTAGATTGAGCATTTTGTTCCTGTAATCGTCAGTGTTCATGATAACAACACCACCCCCTTTATCAGCGGTGGTGACCCTGATGGTCGTGTCTTCTGCTAAACCTTTGAGTGCATTGATGTAACGTCGAGGTATGACTGGGGAGCTGCGTGTTGAGATGGCTGCTGAGATGATGCCTTGAAGATAGCCTTTTTGGAAGTCGGAGTCATTGTGTCTGTAGTTTTTGGCGATGAAATTGAGGTCTTGTTTTGGTTTCATAATTCCTGTTGCGAATTTGAGGCCTAAGCTGAGGGCTTCAGTTTCTATGGTTGACAGTGGACGAGATGAAAGATTTTGAATAATTTCAGGTCTTCCTAAACTTTTCCAATTACTATTATCGCAGAGTGTTTGTAGTTTCCTAGTAAGTCTGATCTTCTGTTGAACATTCGCTGTGGTAACTCTGCTGCGAATGATTTCGGCGATGCGTCTGTTCATGTTGCCCCGGAGTGTTGTGCCTAGTGTTCTGGCTTGGAGGAAAGCTTCCTTTGTAGCATTGTTTAAGTCATCTGCACACTCTTCAAGGTAGGTCCGAGCTGTAGCGGAGAAAGGTGGTTTGATGTTGGCAATTTGAGGAGGAGTAGATCTTGGTAAGACCATTTCTTGGATGCAATCACGAAGAAAATTGTGTCTGTTGCGAAGTGAGTAAGCTTTTAGAAGAAGGTCCAGGTATTCTCTGTGTGAAGGATCCATTTCTACTGCAGTGTTTGACACGATGGAAATAAATGGTATAAAATACCGACACAATGGAAATATAAACACAAATGCAGTATAATGTGATCCTTTATTGACTACGTTTCGCCCACACAGTGGGCTTTTCCAAGTCACAAACAGAACTACCTGGGGTGGAAGGAACGCGAGTATTTATAGTCCGGTTCAGAATGCTGAGGTCAGGTGAAGAATGCTGCATCTGATGATGTACCGGGTGGGGTTATAGAGTCTAAAAACTTGGGTAGCTTGGAAAGGAGATTGGATAAGTTTGTGAGCAGACCTTCTACAGTGTTCTTATGTGGGATAGCGATGAAGAAGTTTCTTGGCAAGTGGTTCAGCTATGTTATAGAAGCCACTATTCTGAACCACTTGCCAAGAAACTTCTTCATCGCTATCCCACATAAGAACACTGTAGAAGGTCTGCTCACAAACTTATCCAATCTCCTTTCCAAGCTACCCAAGTTTTTAGACTCTATAACCCCACTCGGTACATCATCAGATGCAGCATTCTTCACCTGACCTCAGCATTCTGAACCGGACTATAAATACTCGCGTTCCTTCCACCCCAGCCAAGAAAGCAAAAACACAAGACACTGCGGATGCACCTCACGGTGCCACTGTCACTGACACTGCTGCACCACAACAAGTCCGATATCTGAAGGGTGTATACTTCTACACAACCAAGGAGTATAAGAACACAATGCTGTCTTCAGAAATCCATCATCACCTCCAGGACGGAACAGTCAAGTATACCTACGACCAAACTGCTACATACACCACTGCAGACATGACCAGACTACTCACTGCCAACACCCAACACCTTGTGGAAGTCAAGTACACCTCAAAGAGGAAATTCAGGATGCTTCAGAATAGGGACCTTGAAGACGGTACCCTCGTCTAGCACGACTATCCATGACCACTCACCCAGCACTTTGCTGTCTGCTAAAGCTGGGGTGTGGCTCCAATCAACCCTGTAACTGCTGCCTCTGCCCGACTGCGCTTCTCTTTGGGGAAGTCAGCACAAGATAGAAGAAGACGACATCCTCCAACCGGAGGGCCAAGAAAGAAGAAAGATGATTATCGTCACCCCCCACCCGGGGGGCCACTGCCGGGTCACCATCTGGAGAAGACCTGGGCCAGAAGGACCTGCGAATCAACATGAATGAAAATGAACACCAACACACGACACTCCACACAGGAGAGCACAGCGCTAGCACGATCGACACCATGCATTGCCCTTCTAGGGCATGGTTGGTGCCAGAGCCCGAGTATGTACCTTACAAGATGAGGGGGGTACTTGTGCCTCCTCCCATGGGAGACTTAGGTCTCAGACACTCCCTAGACAGGGAGCCAGTGCCGGGCCACCACTTGGAAGGGCCCGGGCAGGGAAAATACCGGCGAATCTTTAACAACAACAACACCCCAGGTAGTTCTGTTTGTGACTTGAAAAAGCCCACTGTGTGGGCGAAACGTAGTCAATAAAGGATCACATTATACTGCATTTGTGTTTATATTTCCATTGTGTCGGTATTTTATACCATTTATTTCCATCGTGTCAAACACTGCAGTAGAAATGGATCCTTCACACAGAGAATACCTGGACCTTCTTCTAAAAGCTTACTCACTTCGTAACAGACACAATTTTCTTCGTGATTGCATCCAAGAAATGGTCTTACCAAGATCTACTCCTCCTCAAATTGCCAACATCAAACCACCTTTCTCCGCTACAGCTCGGACCTACCTTGAAGAGTGTGCAGATGACTTAAACAATGCTACAAAGGAAGCTTTCCTCCAAGCCAGAACACTAGGCACAACACTCCGGGGCAACATGAACAGACGCACCGCCGAAATCATTCGCAGCAGAGTTACCACAGCGAATGTTCAACAGAAGATCAGACTTACTAGGAAACTACAAACACTCTGCGATAATAGTAATTGGAAAAGTTTAGGAAGACCTGAAATTATTCAAAATCTTTCATCTCGTCCACTGTCAACCATAGAAACTGAAGCCCTCAGCTTAGGCCTCAAATTCGCAACAGGAATTATGAAACCAAAACAAGACCTCAATTTCATCGCCAAAAACTACAGACACAATGACTCCTACTTCCAAAAAGGCTATCTTCAAGGCATCATCTCAGCAGCCATCTCAACACGCAGCTCCGCAGTCATACCTCGACGTTACATCAATGCACTCAAAGGTTTAGCAGAAGACACGACCATCAGGGTCACCACCGCTGATAAAGGAGGTGGTGTTGTTATCATGAACACTGACGATTACAGGAACAAAATGCTCAATCTACTTAATGACCCAGGTACCTACAAACCTCTCACAACTAACCAAGTGGACAACCTTACTAAAACTTTTCTTCAAAGGACTCGCCGCATTCTGAGGGGCTCAGAACAAGGGAAGAAACTTCTGCACACCATGCCCAGCAACCCCAGACCTGCCAGAATGTACGGCCTGCCAAAGACTCACAAGCCTGGTATCCCACTGAGGCCCATATCCTCGGGAATAGGCAGTGCTCCCCACCAGCTCTCAGGAATTCTCGCCAAACACCTCTCTAAACTCTTGGGCACTATCAGTCCAGCACATCTCAAACACTCAGGTGATCTTCTCAATCGCATTCGCAACATCAACATCAGGAACAAGAAACTTTCCAGCCTTGACGTGACTTCCCTATTCACCAAAGTACCTACTACACAAGCCATCGATCTCTTGCGCAGGAAAATTGACGATTCACTTGATCTTCCCATTCCAGCCAGCGATTTCATCGACCTTGTTGAACTATGTGTTGGCTTTACGTGTTTCTCTTTCGAAAATCACCTCTTTCAGCAGACTTTTGGACTACCCATGGGTTCGCCACTCAGTGCAGTCCTGGCGAACCTATACATGGAACATCTAGAAGCCGAACGTTTCTCCACCATTATTCCTTCGTCTGTCACCTGGTTCCGTTATGTTGACGACATTCTCCTCATAACTCCTAAACGCTTCAACGTTCAAGCTCTCCAAGACAAGCTCAACCAGGTCGAGCCTTCAATCCAGTTCACACTTGAAGAAGAAGTCGACAACACTCTTCCTTTCCTTGATGTCCTGCTATGCAAATCTGACCACGAACTTCGTTTTAAAGTCTATCGAAAACCCACCAACCAAAACGATCTTCTCCACTTCTACTCTCACCACGACACCAAAACCAAACGTGGTGTAATTATAGGCTTCTTCCTGCGTGCACTCAGAATCTGCAGCAACGAGTTCCTTGAGGAAGAATGCACTATAATTGAACAAATATTTTCTAAGCTCCACTATCCTCGTCACTTCATCAGAGACTGCAGACGGCGGGCATTAAACATCTTCAACACACCCAGAGAAGACACTGCCGAGAAGAGATACATAGTCCTTCCCACCAACTCCATTGCCAAACATGTTTCCAACATCTTTGCCAAAACATCATTCCAAGTATCTACCTCCACAACCACGACCATCAAGGACATCACCAGTAGTAGACAGGACAAGCCTCCATCCTCTGCAGGGGTATACATAATCCCTTGTAATGACTGCAACAAGTTATACGTGGGCGAAACATCAAGGGACCTCCAAACACGTATTTCAGAACACCAATACGCAAGCAGGTCTGACGACACAAGGAATGCCTGCGTACAACACCGTAATTCACACAACCACTTGATAAACTACAGAAACTCAAGACTTATCGCCACAGAAGACAACACTCAATACCGAAGAATCCTGCAATCATCACTTATTTCTATATCCGACAACTTCAACCAGAATAGTGGCTTCTATAACATAGCTGAACCACTTGCCAAGAAACTTCTTCATCGCTATCCCACATAAGAACACTGTAGAAGGTCTGCTCACAAACTTATCCAATCTCCTTTCCAAGCTACCCAAGTTTTTAGACTCTATAACCCCACTCGGTACATCATCAGATGCAGCATTCTTCACCTGACCTCAGCATTCTGAACCGGACTATAAATACTCGCGTTCCTTCCACCCCAGGTAGTTCTGTTTGTGACTTGAAAAAGCCCACTGTGTGGGCGAAACGTAGTCAATAAAGGATCACATTATACTGCATTTGTGTTTATATTTCCATTGTGTCGGTATTTTATACCATTTATTTCCAGATTGCATTTTCTTGGGCTGTAAAGAGGCGTTTGTCACAGTTCCACACAAGAGATTTGTGCAAAAAATGGAGAACCTGCCTGGAATAAAAGCGAAGGCACTACAATGCATTAGAGAATACCTGTCAGGAAGACAGCAGCGAGTCATGGTACGAGGTGAGGTGTCAGAGTGGGCGCCTGTGACGAATGGGGTTTCAAAGGGGTCAGTCCTAGGACCGGTGCTGTTTCTGGTATTCGTGAACGACATGACGGAAGGAATAGACACCGAAGTGAGCTTGCAGATGATGTGACGTTGATGAGAAGAATTCAGTCAGATGAGGACCAGGCAGAACTACAAAGGGATCCGGACAGGCTGCAGGCCTGGTCCAGCAATTGGCTCCTGGAGTTCAACCCCACCAAATGCAAAGTCATGAAGATTGGGGAAGGGCAAAGAATACTGCTGATGGAGTACAGTCTAGATGGCCAGAGACAACCAAGCTCAATCAAGGGAAAAGATCTTGGGGTGAGTATAACACCAGGCACATCTCCCGAGGCACATATCAACCAAATAACTGCTGCAGCATGTGGGCGCCAGCAAACCTAAGAACAGCATTCCGCCATCTTAATAAGAATCGTTCAGGGCCATGTACACTGTGTATGTTAGGCCCATACTGGAATGTGCAGCACCAGTTTGGAACCTTCATCTACCCACACATGTAAAGAAATTAGAGAATATCAAAGGTTTGCAACAAGACTTGTCCCAGAGCAAGGGGTATGTCCTACGAGGAGAAGTTTAGGAAAAACGACCTGACGACACTGGAGGACAGGAGAGATAGGGAAACATGATAGCATATAAAATACTTAGAGGAACTGACAGGGTGGACAAAGACAGAAAGTTCCAGAGATGGTACACGGCAACAAGGGGACACAGTTGGAAGTTGAAGACTCAGATGAATCACAGGGATGTTAGGAAGTATTTGTTCAGTCACAGAGTAGTCAGGAAGTGGTACAGTTTGAGAAGTAATGTAGTGGAGGCAGGATCCATTCATAGCTTTTAGCAGAGGTATGATAAGTGGCTTTGGCATGCTGCTCTTATCTGTATTTTTTTTGTACCTCTGTATGTGTGCTCAAATTGGTAATAAATAAATGGTTCAGGGAGAGTGGCCCAGTAGCGGCCAGTGAAGAGGCGGGGCCAGGAGCTATGACTCGACTCCTGCAACCACAACTAGGTGAGTACACATACACACACATACACATATATACACACATACACACACACACACACACACACACACACACACACACACACACACACACACACACACACACACACACACACACACACACACACACACATACACTCACAGGGACACCATGTGTGTGAGTCACGTCTTCCATTCTCCACGAATATAAGTGTTTTTGAGGGCTACCCAAGTGTACAGCAAGAGTCGCTAAGTGTGTCAAGGTAGTGAACAATCCTTGAAGCGATTTACAATTTGCTCTGAGCCACATAAGTGTGGGGAGAGCCACAATTTTGTAAGTGATCTGGAAAGTGATACTTGGTGGTGCATTCAGAGTGGGCAGGAATAATGTGCTCCAGGCGATGTTGCCACGTATCACCCAAGAAAGATAATAAAGTGAAACAAATGTGTGACCAGTAAAAGAAATACAGTGAATAGGGTACAATATATATCGAGAAAAAACGGAGGTGGATCTATGCCAGGACATCACATCATGCTGGACAATCTACAGTCTGCTACAGCTGCATTGCAAGTACTGTATTCACCTATGCATGGTTGTTGGGTGTGGGTTTTGGTTTCCAATTAACTGCCAAACTGATTGTGAATGGTCCAACTCTCCTAATACGATAAAGAATAGGCAATCAAGTACTCAATAAGGAATAGCAATTGGTAATTTATGGAACAAGGTGAGACAGGTTTCTATAAGCCAAGGCGGTAGTAAATGCATAGAGGTAGAGAATAGTAGGTAGGTGTGGGGCAAGTCACAGGAGGGTGTGGGTCAGGTCACAGGAGAGTATGGGTCAGGTCCCAGGAGGGTGTGGTCAGGTAAGGGAAAACTGCAGACTCACATAACACTCTAACGCACAATTCCACCTACTTTTCAGACAATAAACCCACATTTAGTTCCACACACACATAAGTTTACACCCACACACTCCCACATATACAGACTCACACATACACTCCCCCCTGCCCCCTCCCCAACAATCTCTCATTCCTTCCCCTGATCCCCCCCTCTCTCTCTCTCCCCCTCCTTCTCCCCCTCTCCCTCTCCCATTCTCACCCTCCTCCCCTACCTCTCCCTCTATCCCCCTCTACCTCTCCCATTCTCCCCCTTTGCTTCTCCCTCTTCCTCACTCCTCATATTTCCCCCTCAATCCCCCTCACTACCCCTCTCCTATTTAGCCACTGTATACAGCTTTCTCCTCTACCTCCCTGGCCACCCCCACACTTGGACAAACACACCACAAACCAAACACACAGAGTTACATAAGTTTTTCATTCTGTGGCAACCAAAACAAAAAAAAAAAAGGGTTGCCAGAGAGCAGGAAGGAAAACCAATGGACTGGAAGATGAATCTGCAAAGGAAGATTGGGCAGCAGAGTTCATGAAAAGGGAACATTAATGGGGAAAGAAGCTAGAAGAGCTTAGCATGAGAATGGAAGAGAGGATAGACGCAGAAAGCAAGAAGTAGGAGATTGAAGTCACAGCAGCAGAGGCTAGGATACAGAGACTAGAAGAAGAACTGAAAAATCTGAAACAGCCTAAGGAACTAAAGAACAATTTGGGGATGACATCAGAGACCACTACCTCAGTCACAAACGAAGGAACTGTAGGGAACGAAGGAACACAACTGTATGTAGAAGCCCTGTCAAACCATTGCGGAGCCCAAGAAAAAGAAAGAATCAGATCAGAAGCAATCGAGGGGACTGTAGTAAATGAAAGGACTAAGCTATATATGGAGGCCCTAACAGACCACAGCAGAGCCCAGGGAAAGGTGAGAAGGGAAAATGAGAGGCCACTGAGCCCAAGTACAATAGATAATGAAGAAACTAAAGAAAGGAAAGTGGCAATGGAGGAAATTAAATCGAATCAGTGGATACATAGGGATATGCAGTGGGAGAATGAAAGGGAGAGGTCAGTCTTTGTTTATGGGCATCAGGAAGTTGAAGGGAAAACTTACAAAGCAAGAAAACAAGAGGAAAAATGCAATCAAAGCATCATAAAAGCGACAGGGAAAGATGACATGACTCAGCTGGCAAATTTTTGGATAATAGGGGGGTTTGCAAGAAGAAGAACCCGGCTAGCGAAAGTGACTTTCAAGGCAGAATCGACTCAGAACAGGATCCTGAAGGAGAAAGCAATACTAAGAGACATGCCAGCATACTGGAAGGTATAACTCGACCGCAAGAGAATGCAAGAAGAAAGGCAGAAACTGAGAGAGATGGTACAAAGGCGAAAGGAGGAAAGAGAGGAGGAGATGGAGATGGACAGGAGAACCCAAACTCAGGAGGAAGATCAAATACAGCCTTTCTCACAACTACCTACAAAAGCCCCCAAACCAGGACAACACCAGTGCAGCTAAACGTTCTAACCCAAAATACACATGCCATATCCAATGCCCCCACACTCCTCACTCCACCCCCACACCACCCACCCATAGTTCCTTATCAGGTCTCCCACTTCCCCAACTCCAATGTAACCCCCCAGACCACAGTTTTAGAAAAGAAGTTGAATGTGTGGTATACAAATGCAGATGGAATAACAAATAAGTGTGAGGAGCATCATGAAAGAATCAAGGAGATATCCCCAAACATAATTGCACTCACAGAAACAAAACTCACCAGGATGATAACAGATGCAATCTTTCCACCCGGATATCAAATCCTCAGGAAAGACAGAAGGAGGAGAGGGGGAGGAGGAGTTGCACTGTTCATTAAAAATTGGTGGGGATTTGAGAAAATGGAAGGTATGGATGGCATGGGTGAAAGGGAATACTTAGTAGGAACAATCCAGTCTGAGGGCCACAAGGTGGTAATTGCAGTAGTGTACAACCTGCCACAGAACTGCAGGAGGCCAAGAGAAGAATATGATGAGAGCAACAGAGCAATGGTCGACACACTAGCCGAGGTGGCCAGAAGACTCACGTGGGGAAGCAAAGTTACTAGTTATGGGTGATTTCAATCACAAGGAGATTGACTGGGACAACCTGGAGCCCCATGGGGGCCCTAAACATGGAGAGCCAAGATGATGGATGTGATACTGGAAATCCTCATGCATCAACATGTTAGAGACACTACCAGAGAGAAAGGTGAGGATGATCCAGAAAGACTGGACCTTGTATTCACCTTGAGTAGTTTGGACATCGAGAATATCATGTATGAAAGGCCCCTAGGAGCTAGTAATCATGTGGTTCTGTGCTTTGACTGCATAGTTGAGCTACAAGTGGAGAGAGTAGCAGGAATAGGATGGGAAAACCAAACTACAATAGGGGGACCACACAGGCATGAGGAACTTCCTGCAAGACGTGCAGTGGGAGAGAGAAATGACAGGAAAACCAGTACAAGAAATGATGGACTATGTGACAACAAAATGCAAGGAGGCAGAGGAAAGGCTTGTTCCCAAGGGAAGCAGAAATGGGAAGACCAGAATGAGTCCTTGGTTTACCCAAAGGTGTAGGGAGGCAAAAACTAAGTTTACTAGAGAATGGAAAAGGGACAGAAGACAAAGGACCCAGGAAAATAAAGAGATTAGCTGAAGAGCCAGAAACGAATATGCACAGATAAGAAGGGAGGCTCAGCAGCAATATGAAAATGACATAGCATCGAAAGTCAAGTCTGACCCGAAGCTGTTGTATAGCCACGTCTGGAGGAAAACAACAGTCAAGGACCAGGTAATCAGACTGAGGAAGGGTGATGGGGGTTCACAAGAAACGACCAAGGGGTATGTGAGGAACTCAACATTAGATTTAAAGAAGTATTTACAGTGGAAACTGGTAGGACTCCAGGAAATCACGAAAGGGAGGTACACCAACAAGTGCTGGAGGAGGTACACATAGCCAAGGAGGAGGTGAAGAAGCTGCTATGTGAACTTTACACCTCAAAGGCGGTGGTACCACACAACATCTCTCCTTGGGTCCTTAGAGAAGGAGCAGAGATGCTGTGTGTGCCAATAACAAAGATCTTCAACATATCCATTGAAACTGGGCAACTCCCTGAGGTATGGAAGATGGCAAATATAGTCCCAGTTTTTGAAAAAGGAGACAGACATGAGGCATTAAACTACAGACCTGTGTCACTAACGTGTATAGCATGCAAAGTCATGGAGAAGATCATCAGGAGGAGAGTGTTGGAGCACCTGGAAAGAAACAAGTGTAAAATCAACAACCAGCACTGTTTCAGGGAGAAAATCATGTGTCACAAACCTACTGGAGTTTTATGACAAGGTAACAGAAGTAAGACAAGAGAGAGAGAGGTAAACAGACTGCATTTTCTTGGACTGCAAGAAGGCCTTCGACACAGTTCCTCATAAGAGATTACTGCAAAAGCTAGAGGATCAGGCACACATAACAGGAAAGGCACTTCAATGGATCAGAGAATACCTGACAGGGAGGCAACAACGAGTCATGGTACGTGACGAGGTGTCAGAGTGGGCGCCTGTGACAAGTGGGGTTCCACAGGGGTCAGTCGTAGGACCTGTGCTGTTTTTGGTATATGTGAATGACATAACGGGATAGACTGAGAAGTGTCCTTGTTTGCAGTTGATGTGAAGTTAATGAGGAGAATCAAATCGGTCAAGGATCAGGCAGGACTACAAAGAGACCTAGACAGGCTACAAGCCTGGTCCAGCAACTGACTCCTTGAATTTAACCCTGCCAAATGCAAAGTCATGAAGATTGGGGAAGGGAAAAGAAGACCACAGACTCAATATAGTGTAGGTGACCAAAGACTACAAACCCAACTCAAGGAAAAAGATCTTGGCGTGAGTATAACACCGAGCAAATCTCCTGAGGCACACATCAATCAGATAACTGCTGCAGCGTGCGGGCGTCTGGCAAACCTAAGGATAGCGTTCTGGTACCTCAGTAAGGAATCGTTCAAGACTCTGTACACCATTTACGTCAGGCCCATACAGGAGCATGCAGCACCAATGTGGAATCCACACCAGGTGAAGCACGACAAGAAATTAGAGAAAGTGTGAAGGTTTGCAACAAGACTAGTCCCAGAGCTAAGGGGATTGTCCTACGAAAAAAGGTTATGGGAAATCGCCCTGACGACGCTGGAGGACAGGAGGGTCAGGGGAGTCATGATAACGATATATAAAATACTGCGTGGAATAGACAAGGTGGACAAAGATAGGATGTTCCAGAGATGGGACACAGAAACAAGAGGTCACAATTGGAAGTTGAAGACTCAAATGAATCAAAGGGATGTTAGGAAGTATTTCTTCAGTCATGGAGTTGTCAGGCAGTGGAATAGCCTAGAAAGTGAAGTAGTGGAGGCAGGATCCATACATAGTTTTAAGACGAGGTTTAATAAAGCTCATGGAGCGGGGAGAGAGAGGGCCCAGTAGCAACCGGTGAAGAGGCGGGGCCAGGAGTTATGACTCGATCCCTGCAACCACAAATAGGTGAGTACAAATTGGTGAGTACACACACAAACACACACATACACACACACACACACACACACACACACACACACACACACACACACACACACACACACACACACACACACACACCTAGAAAGGAATGATCTCATCAACAGCAGCCAACATGGTTTCAGGGACGGGAAATCCTGTGTCACAAACCTACTGGAGTTCTATGACATGGTGACAGCAGTAAGACAAGAGAGAGAGGGGTGGGTGGATTGCATTTTCTTGGACTGCAAGAAGGCGTTTGACACAGTTCCACACAAGAGATTGGTGCAAAAACTGGAGGACCAAGCAGGGATAACAGGGAAGGCACTACAATGGATCAGGGAATACTTGTCAGGAAGACAGCAGCGAGTCATGGTACGTGGCGAGGTGTCAGAGTGGGCACCTGTGACCAGCGGGGTCCCGCAGGGGTCAGTCCTAGGACCAGTGCTGTTTCTGGTATGTGTGAACGACATGACGGAAGGAATAGACTCTGAGGTGTCCCTGTTTGCAGATGACGTGAAGTTGATGAGAAGAATTCACTCGATCGAAGACCAGGCAGAACTACAAAGGGATCTGGACAGGCTGCAGACCTGGTCCAGCAATTGGCTCCTGGAGTTCAATCCCACCAAGTGCAAAGTCATGAAGATTGGGGAAGGGCAAAGAAGGCCGCAGACGGAGTACAGTCTAGGGGATCAGAGACTACAAACCTCACTCAAGGAAAAAGATCTTGGGGTGAGTATAACACCAGGCACATCTCCTGAAGCGCACATCAACCAAATAACTGCTGCAGCATATGGGCGCCTAGCAAACCTCAGAACAGCATTCCGACATCTTAATAAGGAATCATTCAGGACCCTGTACACCGTGTATGTTAGGTCCATATTGGAGTATGCGGCACCAGTTTGGAACCCACACCTAGCCAAGCACGTGAAGAAACTAGAGAAAGTGCAAAGGTTTGCAACAAGACTAGTCCCAGAGCTAAGAGGTATGTCCTACGAGGAGAGGTTAAGGGAAATCAACCTGACGACACTGGAGGACAGGAGAGATAGGGGGGACATGATAACGACATACAAAATACTGAGAGGAATTGACAAGGTGGACAAAGACAGGATGTTCCAGAGATTGGACACAGTAACAAGGGGACACAGTTGGAAGCTGAAGACACAGATGAATCACAGGGATGTTAGGAAGTATTTCTTCAGCCACAGAGTAGTCAGTAAGTGGAATAGTTTGGGAAGCGATGCAGTGGAGGCAGGATCCATACATAGCTTTAAGCAGAGGTATGATAAAGCTCACGGCTCAGGGAGAGTGACCTAGTAGCGATCAGTGAAGAGGCGGGGCCAGGAGCTCGGACTCGACCCCCGCAACCTCAACTAGTTGAGTACAACTAGGTGAGTACACACACACACACACACACACACACACACACACACACACACACACATACACACACACAGTCTCGACCCCTGCAGCTGAGTCTCGACCCCTGCAACCACAATTAGGTGAGTACACACACACGCACACACACGCACACACACACATACACACACACACACACACACACACACACACACACACACACACACACACACACACACACACACACACACACACGCACATACACACACACACACACACACACACACACACACACACACACACACACACTCACACACACACACACACACACACACACACACACACACACACACACACACACACACACACACACACACACACACACACACACACAGATGCTGGTGTACTTCACATTCGGCAAATGCAGTCCCCATTTTTAAGATAGGAGACTGACACGAGGCACTAATCTATAGATCAATGTCACAGACGTGTATAATACGGAAAGTCATTTAGAAGATTATCAGGAGGAGAGTGATGGAGCACCTAAAAAGGATCAAGCTCCTGAACGACAACCAGTGCGGATTCAGGGAAGGCAAATCCTGTGTCACAAACCTACTGGAGTTTTATGATAAGGTAACGAAAGTAAGGAACGAGAGAGAGGGGTGGACTGATTGCATTTTCTTGCACTGCAAGAAAGCCTTCAACACAGTTTCTCACAAGTGATTAGTGCAAAAGGTAGAGGATTAGGCACGTGTAACAAAAAGGGCGCATCAATGGATCAGAGAATACCTGACAGCGAGGCAATACGAGTCATGGTACGTGACGAGATATAAGAGTGGGCGCCTGTGACCAGCGGCGTTCCACAGGGGTCAGTCCTAGACTTAGTGCTATTTCTGGTATATGTGAATGACATGACGGGAGGGATAGACTCAGAAGTGTCTCTATTCGCAGATGACTTGAAGTTAATGAGGAGAATTAAATCGGATGAGGATTAGGCAGGACTACAAAGAGACCTGGACAAGCTGGAAGCTTGGTCCAGCAACTTGTCTTTGAATTTAACCCCCGCCAAATGCAGTCATGAAGATCGGGGAAGGGCAAAGAAGACTGCAGACAGAATATAGGCTAAGTGGCCAAGCACTGAAAACCTCACTGAAGGAAAAGTATCTTTGGGTGAGTATAATAGCGAGCACATCTCCTGAAGTACACATTAACCAAATAACTGCTGCAGCATATGGGCGTCTGGCCAACCTTAGAATAGCTTTCCGATACCTCAGTAAGGAATCGTTCGAGACTCTGTATACCGTGTACGTGAGGCCCATACTGGAGAATGCAGCACCAGTTCAGAACCCACACCTGGTCAATCACGTCAGTAAACTAGAAAAAGTGCAAAGGTTTGCACCAAGGCTAGTTCCAGAGCTATGGGGAATGTCCTATAAAGAAAGGTTTAGGGAAATCGGCTTGACGACACTAGAGGACGGGAGGGTTAGGGGAAACATGAAAACGACATACAAAATACTGCTAGGAATTGGCAAAGTGGGCAGAGACAGGATGTTCCATAGATGGGACACAGAAACAAGAGGCCACAATTGGAAGTTGAAGACTCAGACGAGTCAGAGGGATGATAGGAAATATTTCTTTAGTCATAGAGTTGTCAGGAAGTGGAATAGTCTGGCAAGTGATGTAGTTTTAAGACGAGGTATGATAAAGCTCATGGAGCGGAGAGAGAGAGAGAGAGGACCTAGTAGCGATCAGAGAAGAAGCGGGGCCAGGAGGTATGTATCGACCCTTACAACCTCAAATAGGTGAGTACACACCCACCCACACACACACACACACACACGCTGGTGTGGGTCACTGACACACCAGATGGGAATGAAACACATGTATCACTGTTTGCTGATGTAAGAATTAAGAGAACAAAAAGAGATGAAAAGGATGTACAAATATATCTGGACAAATTGCAGGAGATGTCTGAAGTGATTACCTGTGTTCACCCCAACAAATAAAGGTCGAAGAAGATTGAGGAAGTAGCAAGAATATAGGACACGTATTACATAAATTTGGGGAGATGGGAGGGAGACAGATGCTCCAGACGCCATGCCATGACGTCACCTAGGGGTGAGCTTAGCGTCTAGTATATCGCCGGAGGTACTCATCAACCCTATAAGCTTGGATTGTGTTTTTACAAATTTTCAAATATACTAACATAAAAAAATTAATGTTTGTTGCATTTCATGAGATGACTAGAGAATGTGTCCTTAGTCAGGCTTGAAACTTTCAGCATTAGATTTGATATATTAGCTGCCTTTGATCCACTGCTCTCTGAGTTTCAGGACTCGCCTGCCACGGGTTCGAGTCTCACCTCTTCTGTGATTTGTTTGCATTTGTTTACTTTTGTTGTATTACTATTTCGTGAGTCATCACTTCCTCTTCTGGACTACTACGAAGCTGGACTGGTAAACTAACAACAATTAAACAAACTTTTAAAATATCTCAAACATGCACTTTGGAAATTCTGTTAAGCAATTTACGACACTCACATCCTGCTCTTCTTCACTCCTAAAAGATGTTATACCTTCCTGACCAGAGCATGAAATTACCGCCTCCCTTTCAGCATCAACATTTAAAAGTTATCTACTCAGTACCTCAAGCTCCCCTTCTACTAACTCCCCTACTCTGTTTTTAACTAACAAATCCATTCGTTCCCTATACTTTCTTAACTTGTTTATCTCACTCCAAACTTTTTTCTTATTTTCAGCAAAATTTCTTGTCAGTGCCTTTCCCACTCTATCATCTGCTCTCCTTTGGCACTCTCTCACCACTCTATTCACCTTTCTTTTACTCTCCATATACTCTACTCTTCTTATAACACTTCTGCATTGCAAAAAGATCTCATAAGCTACCTTTTTCTATTTTATCACACCCTTTACTTCATCATCCCACCAATCACTCCTCTTTCCTCCTGCACCCATCCTCCTATAACCACAAACTTCTGCCCCACATTCTAATACTGCATTTTTAAAACTATTCCAACCCTCTTCAACCCCCCATCCAGCCCACCTTTCTGCCAGTAGATGCTTATATCTCACCCTAACTTTCTCCTCCCTTAGTTTATAAACTCTCTTACTTGCTGCTGCCATTTTCCTTACTCTAACTGTAGCTAGAACTAAATAATGATCCGATATATCAGTTGCCCCTCTATAAACATGTACATCCTGGAGCCTACCCATCAACCTTTTATCCACCAATACATAATCTAACAAACTACTTTCATTACGTGCTATATCATACCTTGTATATTTATTTATCATCTTTTTCATAAAACATGTATTACTTATTACCAAACCTCTTTCTACACATAGCTCAATTAAAGGCTCCCGATTTTCATTTACCCCTGGCACCCCAAATTTACCTACTACTCCCTCCACAACATTTTTACCCACTTTGGCATTAAAATTCCCAACCACAAGTACTCTCACACTTGGTTCAAAACTCCCCACACACTCATTTCCCAAAATCTCCCTCCTCTACACTTCTCTCTTCTCCAGGTGCATAAACACTTACTTTAACCCACTTTTCCCATCCAACCTTTATTTTACTCCACATAATCCTTGAATTTATACATTTATATTCCCTCTTTTCCAGTCATAACTTATCATTCAACATTATTGGTACTCCTTCTATAGCTCTAACTTTATTTGAAACCTTCCAGCTCCTGCACCCAACATCTTGCTCCTGGGGGATTTCAACTTAAGGCACCTAAAATGGAGGAATATAGCAAATAATATTGTTGCAGTAATAACACCAGGAGGCAGCTCTGATGAAAACTCACACTCACGCGAGCTTTTAAATCTCTGCACAAAATTCAATTTAAACCAGCAAATAATAGAGCCTACTAGACTGGAGAATACACTAGACCTCATCTTCACTAACAATGATGATCTGATAAGAAATATCACCATATCAAAAACAATATACTCAGATCACAACATAATTGAGGTTCAGTCATGTATGCGCGGAGCCCCAGACCGACATAATGAGATTAGTCACGAGGGAGCATTCACCAAATTCAACTTCAATAACAAAAACATAAAGTGGGACCAAGTAAACCAAGTCCTAACCGATATAAGCTGGGAAGATATACTAAGCAACACAGACCCCAACTTATGCCTAGAACAGATTAACTCGGTAGCACTCGATGTATGCACAAGGCTTATTCCTCTAAGAAAAAGGAGGAGTAGATGTAAAACAGAAAGAGACAGGCGCTCCCTTTACAGGCGACGGAAAAGAATAACAGAGCGGCTAAAAGAGGTCAATATATCTGAAATGCGTAGGGAGACACTGGTCAGAGAAATAGCAAGCATCGAACTTAAGCTAAAAGAATCCTTTAGGAGTCAGGAATCGCGGGAAGAACTAAAAGCCATAAATGAAATCGAAAGAAACCCAAAGTATTTCTTCTCCTATGCCAAATCAAAATCGAGAACAACGTCCAGTATTGGGCCCCTACTTAAACAAGATGGGTCCTACACAGATGACAACAAGGAAATGAGTGAGCTACTCAAGTCCCAATATGACTCAGTTTTTAGCAAGCCGCTAACCAGACTGAGAGTCGAAGATCAAAATGAATTTTTTATGAGAGAGCCACAAAATTTGATTAACACAAGCCTATCCGATGTTATCCTGACGCCAAATGACTTCGAACAGGCGATAAATGACATGCCCATGCACTCTGCCCCAGGGCCAGACTCATGGAACTCTGTGTTCATCAAGAACTGCAAGAAGCCCCTATCACGAGCCTTTTCCATCCTATGGAGAGGGAGCATGGACACGGGGGTCGTCCCACAGTTACTAAAAACAACAGACATAGCCCCACTCCACAAAGGGGGCAGTAAAGCAACAGCAAAGAACTACAGACCAATAGCACTAACATCCCATATCATAAAAATCTTTGAAAGGGTCCTAAGAAGCAAGATCACCACGCATCTAGAAACCCATCAGTTACACAACCCAGGGCAACATGGGTTTAGAACAGGTCGCTCCTGTCTGTCTCAACTATTGGACCACTACGACAAGGTCCTAAATGCACTAGAAGACAAAAAGAATGCAGATGTAATATATACAGACTTTGCAAAAGCCTTCGACAAGTGTGACCATGGCGTAATAGCGCACAAAATGCGTGCTAAAGGAATAACAGGAAAAGTCGGTCGATGGATCTATAATTTCCTCACTAACAGAACACAGAGAGTAGTCGTCAACAGAGTAAAGTCCGAGGCAGCTACGGTGAAAAGCTCTGTTCCACAAGGCACAGTACTCGCTCCCATCTTGTTCCTCATCCTTATATCCGACATAGACAAGGATGTCAGCCACAGCACCGTGTCTTCCTTTGCAGATGACACCCGAATCTGCATGACAGTGTCTTCCATTGCAGACACTGCAAAGCTCCAGGCAGACATCAACCAAATCTTTCAGTGGGCTGCAGAAAACAATATGAAGTTCAACGATGAGAAATTTCAATTACTCAGATATGGTAAACATGAGGAAATTAAATCTTCATCAGAGTACAAAACAAATTCTGGCCACAAAATTGAGCGAAACACCAACGTCAAAGACCTGGGAGTGATCATGTCGGAGGATCTCACCTTCAAGGACCATAACATTGTATCAATCGCATCTGCTAGAAAAATGACAGGATGGATAATGAGAACCTTCAAAACTAGGGAGGCCAAGCCCATGATGACACTCTTCAGGTCACTTGTTCTATCTAGGCTGGAATATTGCTGCACACTAACAGCACCTTTCAAGGCAGGTGAAATTGCCGACCTAGAAAATGTACAGAGAACTTTCACGGCGCGCATAACGGAGATAAAACACCTCAATTATTGGGAGCGCTTGAGGTTCCTAAACCTGTATTCCCTGGAACGCAGGAGGGAGAGATACATGATTATATACACCTGGAAAATCCTAGAGGGACTAGTACCGAACTTGCACACGAAAATCACCCACTACGAAAGCAAAAGACTTGGCAGACGATGCACCATCCCCCCAATGAAAAGCAGGGGTGTCACTAGCACGTTAAGAGACCATACAATAAGTGTCAGGGGCCCGAGACTGTTCAACTGCCTCCCAGCACACATAAGGGGGATTACCAACAGACCCCTGGCAGTCTTCAAGCTGGCACTGGACAAGCACCTAAAGTCAGTTCCGGATCAGCCGGGCTGTGGCTCGTATGTTGGTTTGCGTGCAGCCAGCAGCAACAGCCTGGTTGATCAGGCTCTGATCCACCAGGAGGCCTGGTCTCAGACCGGGCCGCGGGGGCGTTGACCCCCGGAACTCTCTCCAGGTAAACTCCAGGTAATCCCATTTATTCCTCTCCACTGAAACTCTCCCACCCCCTTCAGCTTTGTTTCACTTAAAGCCAGGACATCCAGCTTCTTCTCATTCATAACATCCACAATCATCTCTTTTTTATCATTTGCACAACTTCCACGCACATTCAAACATCCCATGTTGACGGTTTTCTTCTTTTTCTTTTTAGTAGGCTATATGGGGAAAGGGGTTACTAGCCCATTGTTCCCGGCATTTTAGTTGACTTTTACAACATCCATGACTTACGGAGGAAAGTTTATTATTCCACTTCCCTATGGATATAAAAGGAAAAGCACTAAGAACAGGAACTATTAAGATGAAAATCAAAGAAAACTCAGATGAGTGTGTATACATAAATATGCACATGTGTAGTGTGACCTAAGTGTAAGTAGAAGTAGCAACACGTACCTTAAATCTTGCATGTTTATGAGACAGAATAAAGACACCAGCAATCCTACCATCATGTAAAATAATCACAGGCTTCCTTTTTACACTCACTTGGTAGGACGATAGTACCTCTCCGAATGGCTGCTGTCTACCAACCCACTACCTGAATAGAATTATTAAAGCTTATTGCTTGGGGAGCATTGAAAATTGGTTTGGGCAAATATTCTGTTAGTGGGATGGTTTGTGAAGGACCTGCCTAGTATGGGCCAACAGGTCCACTGCAGTGTTCCTGCTTTCTTATGTTCTTAGATCTCTATTTGATAGCTAAAACCTACATCAAGCATTAATTAATATACAGTATTTAATAATTGTTTTTTATAATTTATTATTATTATTATTATTATTATTATTATTATTATTATTATTATTATTATTATTATTATTATTATTATTATTATTATTATTTTAATTATTATTATTATTATTATTATTATTATTATTATTATTATTATTATTATTATTATTATTATTATTATTATTATTATTATTATTATTATTATTATTATGATTATTATGATTATTATGTCTGAGAGCAATGTGTGGTGTGAATATAGTGCAGAGAATTCGTGGTTTGGAAATTAGGAGGCGGTGCTGGATTACCAAATCTATTATGTAGAGGGCTGAGGAGGAGTTGTGGAGGTGGTTTGGACATGCATAGGATAGAACAAAAGAGAATGACTTCGAGAATGTATAAATCTGTATTGGAGGGAAAGCGGGATAGGGGTCGGCCTAGGAATGGTTGGAGGGAGGGGGTAAAGGAGGTTTTGTGTGCAAGGGGCTTGGACTTCCAGCAAGCATGCGTGAGTGTTTTAGATAGGAGCGAATGGAGACAAATGGTTTTTAGGATGTGCTGTTGGAGTATGAGCAAGATAACATTTATGAAGGGATTCAGGGAAACCGGCAGGCCGGACTTGAGTCCTGGAGGTGGGAAGTACTGTGCCTGCACCTTGAAGGAGGGGTGTTAATGTTGCAGTTTTATAACTGTAGTGTAAGTGCGCCTTTGGCAAGACAGTGATGGAGTGAATGATGATGAAAATTTTTCTTTTTCGGACCTCCCTGTCTTGGTGGGAAACGGCTGATGAGTTAATGAAAATAATAATTTTTTTATTATTATTATTATTATTATTATTATTATTATTATTATTATTATTATTGTATTCAAGGAGATGAGCTCAACCTGTTCGGATAATATGGCACCTGGGATGGAATGTAATCAGGTTTGATTTAAGAGGAATGCTGCTTATAAAAAAAAAGGATTATTTGGAAGTATGGTAGCGGGGTTCAAATGATATACGTCTTCTTCGGAGGCTTCTTTGTTTATTGTTAAGTCGTGGTGGGTACACATGCTTGTGTGTTGTGCCCATGGCCCGGGCAGGGCCATCCCACGAGAGAGAGCTAGGAGTAGGCCTTGCGTCTTCCTGCTAGGCCGCTGTGTGAGTGAGAGAGAGGCAAGGGCAGGCAGGCTGAAGTGGCAACGCCTATAGGTGGCAGCACCAGCATGCCGCGAAATATGAACTAAGCTGGCAGACAGCATGGGCTGTCTGTGCAGACAGTACAGACTGTCTACATATGCTCGGCCACCTACCGCACGTCGTCCCGACGCGACAATACTGATGGTAAAAGAAACTCGGTCTCTCTCTCGTAGGAACAGGGCACAGAACACAAAATAAAAACGTATATATACATATGGACATGGAAAAAAACTTCCTACAGGGAGGGAAGAAAAAAAACATGTGGGGTGTGCTAAACATCGTGGTCAAAGGCAGTGAGTGTCGATGGGCATCACTGCACGTCTTCCTATGTCTGGACAGATACTGCAACACGGGAGACATCGCTGCGGCTGAGCTGTGACATAACAGGGTACGGTCTCCTCTGGAACGGTGAAGCAGACACGCTGGGGCACGACATGCTGGTGCCCTCGAGTGAGGCATCGACAAAACTCGGCAACTGGGCAGGACTTCTGGCAAGCAACTCAGGAGGACACTTCTCGACTGGTACTGTCGCTGGGCTGTCACTGCCGGTGAGCGTGGAGCGAGTCGTGGAGCCAGTCGTGGCAGAGACGACTTGGCGAAACACCTGGGAGTCGTAACATCATACACCAGACTGCAGTGAGAGAGCTAGCAGTCTAAGTGACATCTTCTTTGTGCAGGCTGCTCACTGAAGTTTGTGACACGAGGCTGACACAGCGCCTGCCGACAGGGCTAACTGCGACTTGACGAGTGTCATTCTCTCATAGTTGGAGTTACAGCAGAGGTTAGTCTAAGCGTCCCCAGACTTGTTTCTCTACATATAACTGCACTCTGAAGGTCTGGAGGTGAAGTGAAACAAATCTCGATGGGAATCGTAGCAGGTACGATTCTGCAGAACATCACGAGCGACGAGCATAAAAGCTTTCTGTACAAGAGGGCTCGATCACTCGGGGGCTGACTTGACATCAGCTGTCAAACACACTGGTCACACGGGTGACTTAGGTCTGGCTCAGACCTCACTGGACACACGGAAACTTTAAACATACTGCTGTACATGCGATACACTAACATGTGAGAACACTGACTGAGAGGAATTAACACACGACATATATCTTCTCTTAGTCTTCTCGACAATATTTTAATAATTACTGAACACTCGATGGTGACATCATGTGATGTCAGGCGTGATGACGTCAGCAGCACTGTGACGTCAGCAGACATCGTGACGTCATGAAGTCGGGCAGCATCGTGGGTGACGTCAATGTGATGTGGGCAGCAGACCACAGCATGTGGCCTGGGACATCTGGTAACTCACGTGGCCTGTAGATCCACGTGACATCGTCCACACCCATGTGGCATCGTGATCTACGTGGTGTCGTGATCTACGTGGTATGCTGGTCTACGTAGCTTCGAGTGGCCTCGGGCACTCAGATGCACAGCTCTGGCAATGAATTCACACAGAAAACAGCAGAAAACACAGCAGAGGGAGTGGGCAGTGGTGAGTGTATGGTAGACTGGTGAGGTGTGAGAGTACAGTTGGGTGAGGCAAGGAGCGGCCACTTCCTCCTCCAACAAACACGTGGAGAACTCACACTGGACGCAGAAATCGCCACAAAACTCACCTCTGGCTTGCTGAAACAGCTGTGCTGAGCTGAACAACAACAGCAACATACAAGTGACACTGAACACGTGACTTGAGAAACAGCGGGGGACGCTGTAGCGTGGGGTCACTGGGACGCCACTTACAATTCTCGGAGAATTTCGGCAAATTTCGGCCTGGATCCTGCTTGTACCTGTGTCTGGATGCTGAAACGTGCAGACACGACATCAGGATAACTCGTTGAGAGACAGATGCTTCTTGTATAGGGTGATGAAGTGAAGATGACTTCATACCTCTTCCTTCCTCTCTCCAGGCAAACACAACTGCTGCAACCATGGCTTCCCACCATTTATATAAAAAAAAAGGATTATTTGGTAGTATGGTAGCGGGGTTCAAATGATATACGTCTTCTTCGGAGGCTTCTTTGTTTATTGTTAAGTCATGGTGGATACACAGGCTTGTGTGTTGTGCCCATGGCCCGGGCAGGGCCATCCCACGAGAGAGAGCTAGGAGTAGGCCTTGTGTCTTCCTGCTAGGCCGCTGTGTGAGTGAGAGAGAGGCACGGGCAGGCAGGCTGAAGTGGCAACGCCTATAGGTGGCAGCACCAGCATGGCGCGAAATGTGAACTAAGCTGGCAGACAGCATGGGCCGTCTGTGCAGACAGTACAGGCTGTCTACATGCTCAAAGTCCTTGAATCAAGATCCCTTCACTAATGCTACACTCGTGATTGACTCCGAAGGCTTTTTATAATCTGGCATCTCAGCTTAGACAAGGCTTGTTTGCTGGTTGCATGTTCAACCAGGTTGCTCCTGTGTCAGCGGGAGGCCCACATATCCATCACAGCCTGGTTGATCTGGCACTTGGAGTTGTTAGTTATCCAGTTTCTTCTGGAAAACGTCTGTACTTATTCCAGGAGTATTTCTAATATCTGCTGGTTGCAATTTGAAGAGTCTTGGACCACGCATGTTGTCACACTGCCCACGGTGTCCCTGCTTTTTGCTTCGTTTGTTTTGCATTTTCTGCCGTATCTCCAGTAAGTTGTTTTTATAGTGGGTAGATATGGTACCTGGCCCTCCAATATCTTCCGTGCATATATTACAAGTACTTCGAGGAGTACAATCGTCAGAACACTCTTAGGGTTTCCCATAATAATAATAATAATAATAATAATAATAATAATAATAATAATAATAATAATAATAATAATAATATTATTATTATTATTATTATTATTATTATTATTATTATTATTATTATTATTATAATTATTATTATTATTTTTCTTTTTATTATTATTATTTTTATTATTATTATTATTATTATTATTATTATTATTATTATTATTATTATTATTATTATTATTATTATTATTATAATTATTATTACTAACAATAAAAATTAATGATAATAAATATTTTCCAACAGCATATCTAATCATAGAGAGCATATGCCTCCACTCACTCCTTACTAACAGCCTCACACATGCCTGCTGGAGATTCAAGCCCCAACCTCTCGAAATCTCCTTCACACACATTCTTCGAACACTTGGAAGCAAGTGAGTGAAAAGAGAGAGAAATAAAAAAAAGTGGAGAAAGAGGGAAACTAAAAAAAAAAAAAAGGGAGAGGAAGGGAAGGCAGAGTAGGAGGGAATTAGGAAGGTAGGACCGAAGAGGGAGAGAGTGAGAATAAAAGAAAAAGGAACCTAAGTAAAAAGGAGGACTCCCTTCTTTTCCCAACTTAAGACGCCACATTTTCTTGTACGTAAGATGGTCTAGCTTTCATCGAATTATCCACAGGTGAGTTGCGGACCTCATTAAGTCCATTACAAGGCAGGTACCTCAAGTCTTATCGCGGGGCCTCGCCTCACTGTTCCCTCGTCCGGAAACATGCGAAAAGAACCTCTTGTTGACCTCCATAATTATTACACTTGTCTTCATGGTTTTTTTATTTACTCTATGGTATCTTTTTCGGCATATATATATATATATATATATATATATATATATATATATATATATATATATATATATATATATATATATATATATATATATATATATATATATATATATATATATATATATATATATATATATATATATATATATATATATATATATATATATATATATATATATATATATATATATATATATATATATATATATATATATATATATATATATATATATATATATACATATATATGTCGTGCCGAATAGGCAGAACTTGCGATCTTGGCTTAAATAGCAACGCTCATCTTGCCATATAGGACAAGTGAACATTTGTGTATGTAATAATTTCGCCAAAATCATTCTGAACCTAACGAAAAAGATATATTTCACTGTGTGTGTTTAATATTAAATTATTGTAAACAAATCTAAAATATATATTTAGTTGGGTTAGGCTAAAATAAATTGCGCTTGTTATTATAAGGTTAGGTAAGTTTTCTAAGATTCTTTTGGTGCAAAATTATAAATTTTTACATTAACAATAATGAAAAAAATATATCTTTAAATGTATAAGAGAAAATTTCAGAAAGGACTTAATTTTAAATGAATTCTTGCTAACTGACCAATTTTACATATTCGGCACGACATATATATATATATATATATATATATATATATATATATATATATATATATATATATATATATATATATATATATATATATATATATATATATATATATATATATATATATATATATATATGTATATATATATATATATATATATATATATATATATATATATATATATATATATATATATATATACATATATATATATATATATATATATATATATATATATATTTATATTATGTAGGTAGTAGGTTGGTAGACACCAACCACCCAGGGAAGAACTACCGTCCTGCCAGATGACTGTGAAACAGAAACCTGTAACTGTTTTGCATGATGGTAGGATTGCTGGTGTCTTTTTCTGTCTCATAAACACGCTAGATAACAGGGATATCTTGCTACTCCTACTTACACTTTGGTCACACTTCACAGACACGCACATGCATATATATATACATACATCTAGGTTTTTCTCCCTTTTCTAAATAGCTCTTGTTCTTCTTTATTTCTTCTATTGTCCATGGGGAAGTGGAAAAGAATCTTTCCTCCGTAAGCCATGCGTGTCGTATGAGGCGACTAAAATGCCGGGAGCGATGGGCTAGTAACCCCTTCTCCTGTAGACATTTACTAAAAAAGAGAAGAAGAAAAACTTTATAAAACTGGGATGCTTGAATGTGCGTGGATGTAGTGCGGATGACAAGAAGCAGATGATTGCTGATGTTATGAATGTAAAGAAGTTGGATGTCCTGGCTCTAAGCGAAACAAAGCTGAAGGGGGTAGGGGAGTTTGGGTGGGGGGAAATAAATGGGATTAAATCTGGAGTATCTGAGACAGTTAGAGCTAAGGAAGGGGTAGCAGTAATGTTGAAGGATCAGTTATGGAAGGAGAAAAGAGAATATGAATGTGTAAATTCGAGGATTATGTGGATTAAAGTAAAGGTTGGATGCGAAAAGTGGGTCATAATAAGCGTGTATGCACCTGGAGAAGAGAGGAATGTAGAGGAGAGAGAGAGATTTTGGGAGATGTTAAGTGAATGTATAGGAACCTTTGAACCAAGTGAAAGAGTAATTGTGGAAGGGGACCTGAATGCTAAAGTCGGAGAAACTTTTAAAGAGGGTGTGGTAGGTAAGTTTGGGGTGCCAGCTGTAAATGATAATGGGAGTCCTTTGATTGAACTTTGTATAGAAAGGAGTTTAGTTATAGGTAATACATATTTTAAGAAAAAGAGGATAAATAGGTATACAAGGTATGATGTAGGGCGAAATGACAGTAGTTTGTTGGATTACGTATTGGTAGATAAAAGACTGTTGAGGAGACTTCAGGATGTACATGATTATAGAGGGGCCACAGATATATCAGATCACTTTTTAGTTGTAGCTACACTGAGAGTAAAAAGTAGATGGGATACAAGGAGAATAGAAGCATCAGGGAAGAGAGAGGTGAAGGTTTATAAACTAAAAGAGGAGGCAGTTAGGGTAAGATATAAACAGCTATTGGAGGATAGATGGGCTAATGAGAGCATAGGCAATGGGGTCGAAGAGGTATCGGGTAGGTTTAAAAATGTAGTGTTAGAGTGTTCAGCAGAAGTTTGTGGTTACAGGAAAGTGGGTGCAGGAGGGAAGAGGAGCGATTGGTGGAATGATGATGTAAAGAGAGTAGTAAGGGAGAAAAAGTTAGCATGTGAGAAGTTTTTACAAAGTAGAAGTGATGCAAGGAGGGAAGAGTATATGGAGAAAAAGAGAGGTTAAGAGAGTGGTGAAGCAATGTAAAAAGAGAGCAAATGAGAGAGTGGGTGAGATGTTATCAACAAATTTTGTTGAAAATAAGAAAAAGTTTTGGAGTGAGATTAACAAGTTAAGGAAGCCTAGAGAACAAATGGATTTGTCAGTTAAAAATAGGAGAGGAGAGTTATTAAATGGAGAGTTGGAAGTATTGGGAAGATGGAAGGAATATTTTGAGGAATTGTTAAATGTTGATGAAGATAGGAAAGCTGTGATTTCGTGTATAGGGCAAGGAGGAATAACATCTTGTAGGAGTGAGGAAGAGCCAGCTGCAAGTGTGGGGGAAGTTCGTGAGCCAGTAGGTAAAATGAAAGGGGGTAAGGCAGCCGGGATTGATGGGATAAAGATAGAAATGTTAAAAGCAGGTGGGGATATAGTTTTGGAGTGGTTGGTGCAATTATTTAATAAATGTATGGAAGAGGGTAAGGTACCTAGGGATTGGCAGAGAGCATACATAGTTCATTTGTATAAAGGCAAAGGGGACAAAAGAGAGTGCAAAAATTATAGGGGGATAAGTCTGTTGAGTATACCTGGTAAAGTGTATGGTAGAGTTATTATTGAAAGAATTAAGAGTAAGACGGAGAATAGGATAGCAGATGAACAAGGAAGCTTTAGGAAAGGTAGGGGGTGTGTGGACCAGGTGTTTACAGTGAAACATATAACTGAACAGTATTTAGGTATGGCTAAAGAGGGTTTTGTGGCATTTATGGATTTGGAAAAGGCGTATGACAGGGTGGATAGGGGGGCAATGTGGCAGATGTTGCAGGTGTATGGTGTAGGAGGTAGGTTACTGAAAGCAGTGAAGAGATTTTACGAGGATAGTGAGGCTCAAGTTAGAGTATGTAGGAAAGAGGGAGATTATTTCCCAGTAAAAGTAGGCCTTAGACAAGGATGTGTGATGTCACCGTGGTTGTTTAATATATTTATAGATGGGGTTGTAAGAGAAGTAAATGCGAGGGTCTTGGCAAGAGGCGAGGAGTTAAAAGATAAAGAATCACACATAAAGTGGGAGTTGTCACAGTTGCTCTTTGCTGATGACACTGTGCTCTTGGGAGATTCTGAAGAGAAGTTGCAGAGGTTGGTGGATGAATTTGGTAGGGTATGCAACAGAAGAAAATTAAAAGTGAATACAGGAAAGAGTAAGGTTATGAGGATAACAAAAAGATTAGGTGATGAAAGATTGGATATCAGATTGGAGGGAGAGAGTATGGAGGAGGTGAATTTATTCAGATATTTGGGAGTGGACGTGTCAGCGGATGGGTCTATGAAAGATGAGGTGAATCATAGAATTGATGAGGGGAAAAAGGTGAGTGGAGTCTGTGGAGTCTGTGGAGACAAAGAACTTTGTCCTTGGAGGCAAAGAGGGGAAAGTATGAGAGTATAGTTTTACCAACGCTCTTATATGGGTGTGAAGCATGGGTGATGAATGTTGCAGCGAGAAGGCTGGAGGCAGTGGAGATGTCACGTCTGAGGGCAATGTGTGGTGTGAATATAATGCAGAGAATTCGTAGTTTGGAAGTTAGGAGGCGGTGCGGGATTGCCAAAACTGTTGTCCAGAGGCCTGAGGAAGGGTTGTTGAGGTGGTTCGGACATGTAGAGAGAATGGAGCGAAACAGAATGACTTCAAGAGTGTATCAGTCTGTAGTGGAAGGAAGGCGGGGTAGGGGTCGGCCTAGGAAAGGTTGGAGGGAGGGGGTAAAGGAGGTTTTGTGTGCGAGGGGATTGGAATTCCAGCAGGCATGCGTGAGCGTGTTTGATAGGAGTGAATGGAGACAAATGGCTTTTAATACTTGACGTGCTGTTGGAGTGTGAGCAAAGCAACATTTATGAAGGGATTCAGGGAAACCGGCAGGCCGGACTTGAGTCCTGGAGATGGGAAGTACAGTGCCTGCACTCTGAAGGAGGGGTGTTAATGTTGCAGTTTAAAAACTGTAGTGTAAAGCACCCTTCTGGCAAGACAGTGATGGAGTGAATGATATATATATATATATATATATATATATATATATATATATATATATATATATATATATATATATATATATATATATATATATATATATATATATATATATATATATATATATATATATATAGTAGGTTGATAGACAGCAACCACCCAGGGAGGTACTACCGTTCTGCCAAGTGAGTGTAAAACGAAAGCCTGTAATTGTTTTACATGATGGTAGGATTGTTGGTGTCTTTTGTCTGTCTCATAAATGTGCAAGATTACAGGTACCTCTTGTTACTTCTACTTACACTTAGATCACACTAAACATACATGTACACGTTTATTTATACACAGTCATCTGAGTTTTCTTTGATTTTATCTTAGTTCTTCTTCTAATTACTTTTCCTTTTATATCCATGGAGAAGTGGAATAAGAATCTTTCCTCCGTAAGCCATGCGTGTTGTAAAAGTCAACTAAAATGCCGGGAACAATGGGTTAGTAATCCTTTTTCCTTTAATAATTACTAAAAAGAATAAGAAGAAGAAAATTGTCAAAGTGGGAAGTTTGAATGTGCGTGACTGTTGTGTGAATGATAAGAAAGTGATGATTGTGGATCTTATGAATGAGAAGAAGCTGGATATCCTGGCTTTAAGTGAAACAAAGCTGAAGGGGGTGGGAGAGTTTCAGTGGAGAGGAAAAAATGGGATTAGGTCAGGGGTTTCTAATAGAGTTAGAGCTAAAGTAGGAGTAACAATAATATTGAAGGATAAGCAATGACAGGAAAAGAGAGACTATAAATGTATTAATTCAAGGATTATATGGAGTAAAATAAAGGTTGGATGTGAGAAGTGGGTTATATTAAGCGTTTATCCACCTGCGGAAGAGAGAAGTATAGAGCAGAGAGAGAGATTTTGGGAAATGTTGAGTAATTGCTTGGGTGTTTTGAACCAAGTGTGAGAGTACTTGTGGTTGGGGATTTTAATGCTAAAGTGGGAAAAAATGTTGTGGAGGGAGTAGTAGGTAAATTTGGGGGTGCCAGAGGTAAATGAAAATGGGGAGTCTTTAATTGAGCTATGTGTAGAAACAGGTTTGGTAATAAGTAATTCATATTTTATGAAAAAGAGGATAAATAAATATACAAGGTATGATGAAAGTTAAGACACATGTGCAACATTGGATATCTTTATTGTAGACGTTTCGCCATCTAGTGGCTTTATCAATACAGATTCTAGGACATAATTGGAAGACAGTAGAACTATATACAAAAGATGAGGTAATCAGTCCCTCAGCCTTGGAGTTAGTGTTCACAGCATCGTGGTGGAGTAGAATCTGGAGCAAAGGCAAGAAGACTGGCGGTTATATAGGCGTCAGTGGATCAGGACGTGCAGCAGACGAGGGCATAGTCACTGGTAGGCGGGATTCCACAGTGGAAGTAGGTCCTTCCCAAATAGATGGGTTAGTTGCAGCAGCCGTGAAGAAGGTCTTGTAGATGTCCTCTGAACCAAGATTCCATGATGTTGCAGTGTCTGACAAGTTGTGTAAGAATCTTAGCTCAGATGACATCTACAAGACGTTCTTCACGGCTGCTACAACTAACCCATCTCTTTGGGAAGGACCTACTTCCACTGGGGAATCCCGCCTACCAGTGACTATGCCCTCGTCTGCTGCACGTCCTGATCCACTGACGCCTATATAACCGCCAGTCTTCTTGCCTTTGCTCCAGATTCTCCTCCACCACGATGCTGTGAACACTAACTCCAAGGCTGAGGGACTGATTACCTCATCTTTTGTATATAGTTCTACTGTCTTCCAATTATGTCCTAGAATCTGTATTGATAAAGCCACTGGATGGCGAAACGTCTACAATAAAGATATCCAATGTTGCACATGTGTCTTAACTTTCATATTGTCGGTATTTTATACCTTTCTTGCACAAGGTATGATGTAGCACGTAATGAAAGTAGTTTGTTAGATTATGTATTGGTGGATAAAAGGTTGATGGGTGTTATAAGAAGAGTAGAGTATGTGGAGAGTAAAAGAAAGGTGAAGAGAGTGGTGAGAGAGTGCAAAAAGATAGCGGATGATAGATTGCGAGAGGTACAGTCAAGGAATTTTAATGAAAATAAGAAAAAAATTTGGAGTTAAACAAGTTAAGAAAGCCTAGGGAACAAATGGATTTATCAGTTAAAAACAGAGGAGAGTTAGTAGATGGGGAGATGGAGGTTTTGGGTAGATGGCGAGAATATTTTGAGGAACTTTTAAATGTCGACGAAGAAAGAGAGGCGGTAATTTCATGCACTGGCCAGGGAGGTATACCATCTTTTAGGAGTGAAGAAGAGCAGGATGTGAGTGTGGGGAAGGTGCGTGAGGCATTACGTAGAATGAAAGGGGTTAAAGCAGCTGGAACTGACGGGATCATGACAGAATTGTTAAAAGCAGGGGGTACATAGTGTTGGAGTGGTTGGTATTTTTGTTTAATAAATGTATGAAAGAGGGGAAGGTACCTAGGGATTGGCAGAGAGCGTGTATAGTCCCTTTATATAAAGGGAAGGGGAACAAAAGAGATTGTAAAAATTATAGAGGAATAAGTTTATTGAGTATACCAGGAAAAGTGTACAGTAGGGTTATTATTGAAAGAATTAGAGGTAAGACAGAATGTAGAATTGCGGATGAGCAAGGAGGTTTCAGAGTGGGTAGGGGATGTGTAGATCAAGTGTTTACATTGAAGCATATATGTGAGCAGTATTTAGATAAAGGTAGGGAAGTTTTTATTGCATTTATGGAATTAGAAAAGGCATATGATAGAGTGGATAGTGTGATGCAGTCCAGCTGGTCTTGTGAGGTCTCTGGGGAGACCTAATTTAACCAATTATATGGTCACACTTGCCTTGGCAAACGTCTGTAGCCACGCCCACATCTGAGGTCTTTTGTTCTTGACGGCGTCAGACCTAGGCGTCAGGTCGTACACGTGGTTGTGGAGGGTGCTTGGACCACCATTAAAGCCCAAGGAAGAGCATGATCAGGAGATTCGAGTGGAGCTGCTGCTGGGGTGCAGAGCTCCTGAGCAGAGATTCGGGCCGAGCTCTGGCCTGGGAGCAGAGCTGAGCTGGAGAGTCTCGGGAGGAGAGACTGTTGGAGACATTGGGCAGAGTACTGGCTTGGAGCAGTACTCGTGCTGTGTAGGTCTTGGGACCTGTGGCTTAGTTCCTGTAGTGAACTGCCCTCTGAACTATATTGTAAGTTATATTCATTTTGGTCAAGTTGATTGTATTTCCCTGTCTCACTGCTTATGTGTACCACCCCATTTATCTAAACCCCAATGATGTACTCCTGTTCCCAAATATATTATTGTACAAGGACTTAATAATAAACTGTGTTTGAGTAGAATAGTAATATTCACTGTCCCCCTTTATTTATTCCTATTTCTTATATTTTATTATGTTTATGTATGAGTGAAGAGTGGGCGAGGCATATGTTAGGGAGTAGTGTCGAGTTAATGAGAGTGTCGTGGTGGTCACCACTGACCTGTAATTACCTACGTACCTCCGCTAATCATCTCACTCCTACCACCTCGCCTGCCTCTCCCCTGCCTACATAATCCCTTACTCCCATATTCCCCACTTATATCCTATTCAATAATTACCCCCCTACATGACATGGTGTCTAAGCGGTGGTGGTTCTTCTTATTTTTATAGTAGGAACCAGTCCCATGTGCCTTATTTTTGACTGCTCGGTTATACTTGTTATGCTACCATTTGCTACCACTTTTTTTTTCTTGTGTGTGTAAAGTTAAAGTAAATATCAGTGTGATATTATAATCCTAGTGACCTTAACTGACCTTGTTTTTTTTTGAAGGTGGGTCTGAGTAATTGTGTGGTTGTATTTGGTGGAGTTGGTTGTTGGTTTGAGATAAATGGTGGAAAATATCAGTATTTGGGTGAGACTTTTGAGGGAAGCAATTACTGGCCGAAATTGAATATTTACAGAGGAATGAGAAGTTACCCAGCCCGCCTTGGAAGACTAGCCCACAACTGTGACCCACTGAAGAGATGCCTATGATTATTACCCACCTGATGTGCCAAGTCACCCAGCTGATGTGCCCCAGTAGATGTATTGCTGCCTTTGTCTGTCATCCATTGTAGTGGGTGTCTGTCTGCGTCACCCAGCCTGTGACCATCACCCAAGGACCGCCAGTTACCTGCAGTTGCCAGGGATGGGTGACCGCACCTCTGTTAATCACCTGAAGCCACCTCACCACCTCATCTCACCTCGAGCATCTGACCATAGCCTGCTACTGCTGATGTCGGCTGCTGTGATGCTGTCTGCTATGCTGGGACCGTGCCGGGATGCTGAGATGTTGGGACCGTGCTGTGATGCAGTAGCCGTGCTGTGATGCTGAGATGCTGCCTATCTCATGAGGAGGAGATGGCGGTGATGCTGCACTGGTGTGTGAGGGATTCTGGCTGGTGTGCCAGGACAGGAGAATCTACTATGAAGGAGCTGCCATCCTCGGAGATGTGGAAGGACGTGAACCGCGGAGATGGACTCCAGCTACTGGGACCAGCCTGTTTTCAAGGGCGGTATGGAGGTGTATCCTGCCTTGCTGGTCGACCTGTACGACTGGTATGCGGAGATGTCCTGCCAGCCATGAGAGACAATTGAGAGTGTGTGATGTCCCCAGCCTACTTTGACTTGCCAGAAGTGTTAGTGTTACCTGTGTGAAATAAGGTGACCTTGGAAACGGTCCAGTGATTATGGCCGCCTTGTTTTATGAGGCCAGTGAATCCTAGTAGTGGCATAGGATAATGGAGGGTCTTAGCTGCGATGCCTGCCCTGTCTCGATTTTCAGATGTTGTAGTTTGTAGTGTGCATGTGAAGTGTGCCGAAAATGCGACCTTGGTGGTCGTGAAGTGTTCCAGTTGCAGTTACTTGAAAGAATGCAACCCGTTGGAGCAGTTTTCCATGCCATAGAAGCCTAGAGAGTTTTGGCCCAATGGTTAACGTGCGAGGGTGACTAGCATTGGCTAGTGCATTTCTAGTAGAAGTAGGGAAGGCACTGGAGCCCGATATTTAGGTTTAAGGAGAAATGACGGGTAAGGAGGCTTTGCACCAGAGAGCAACTGTTATGCTGGCCAACTGCGAGGTGTACTGATTACGCTGCCTTGTGGGAGCTGAGGAGGTTGAGGGAAATATATGTAGTTGAATAATTTTGTATTATGTATAATTTTGTCTTTGTATTGTAATAGAATTAAGGGGTTAGGATTAAAATAGTCTAATAACTAGGACAAATTGTCCTAGTTCTCAGATATTTTAAATTGGGGGAGAAAGGGGGATGTGATGCAGTCCAGCTGGGCTTGTGAGGTCTCTGGGGAGACCTAATTTAACCAATTATTTGGTCACACCTTGCCTTGGCAAACGTCTGTAGCCATGCCCACGTCTGAGGTCTTTTGTTCTTGACGGCGTCAGACCTAGGCGTCAGGTCGTACACGTGGTTGTGGAGGGTGCTTGGACCACCATAAAAGCCCAAGGAAGAGCATGATCAGGAGATTCGAGCGGAGCTGCTGCTGGGGTGCAGAGCTCCTAAGCAGAGATTCGGGCCGAGCTCTGGCCTGGGAGCAGAGCTGAGCTGGAGAGTCTCGGGAGGAGAGACTGTTGGAGACATTGGGCAGAGTACTGGCTGTGTAGGTCTTGGGACCTGTGGCTTAGTTCCTGTAGTGAACTGCCCTCTGAACTATATTGTAAGTTATATTCATTTTGGTCAAGTTGATTGTATTTCCCTGTCTCACTGCTTATGTGTACCACCCCATTTATCTAAACCCCAATGATGTACTCCTGTTCCCAAATATATTATTGTACAAGGACTTAATAATAAACTGTGTTTGAGTAGAATAGTAATATTCACTGTCCCCGTTATTTATTCTTATTTCCATTTATTTATGTTTAGTTAAAGTAGTGAGAGGGTGAGTAGTGTGGAGTGGAGTGTAGAGTAATGAGAGGTGAAGATGTAGTCACCAGTGACCTCACATTACCTACCTACCTCCGCCAGTCATCTCACTCCTACCACCTCGCCTGTCCCCTACCTACTGACTCCCCCCGATTACCCCCCATATTCCCCTAATCATTACCCCCCTGCATGACAATAGGGGAGCAATGTGGCAGATGTTGCAAGTGTATGGAATAGATGGTAAGTTACTAAATGCTGTAAAGAGTTTTTATGAGGATAGTGAGGCTCAGGTTAGGGTGTATAGAAGAGAGGGAGATTACTTCCCGGTAAAAGTAGGTCTTAGACAGGGATGTGTAATGTCACCATGATTGCTTAATATATTTATAGATGGGGTTGTAAAAGAAGTAAATGCTAGGGTGTTCGGGAGAAGGGTGGGATTAAATTATGGGGAATTAAATACAAAATGGGAAGTGGCACAGTTACTTTTTGCTGATGACAATGCGCTTATGGGATATTCTAAAGAAAAATTGCAAAGGTTAGTGGACGATTTGGGAATGTGTGTAAAGGTAGAAAGTTGAAAATGAGCATAGAAAAGAGTAAGGTGATGAGAGTATCAAATGATTTAGATAAAGAAAAATTGGATATCAAATTGGGGAGGAGGAGTATGGAAGAAGTGAATGTTTTCCGATATTTTGGAATTGACGTGTCAGCAGATGGATTTATGAAGGATGAGGTTAATCATAGAATTGATGAAAGAAAAAAGGTGAGTGGTGCATTGAGGTATATATGGAGGCAATGACGAGTCAGTGGATGGATTTATGAAGGATGAGGTTAATCATAGAATTGATGAAGGAAAAAAGGTGAGTGGTGCATTGAGGTATATGTGGAGGCAAAAAATGTTATCTATGAAGGCAAAGAAGGGAATGTATGAAAGTAGAGTAGTTCCAACACTCTTATATGGGTGTGAAGCTTGGGCTGTAAATGCTGCAGCAAGGAGGCGGTTGGAGGCAGTGGAGATGTCCTGTCTAAGAGTAATGTGTGGTGTAAATATTATGCAGAAAATTCGGAGTGTGGAAATTAGGAGAAGGTGTGGAGTTAATAAAAGTATTAGTCAGTGGGCTGAAGAGGGGTTGTTGAGGTGGTTTGGTCATTTAGAGAGAATGGATCAAAGTAGAATGACATGGAGAGTGTATAAATCTGTAGGGGAAGGAAGGCGGGGTAAGGGTCGTCCTCGTAAAGGTTGGAGGGAGGGGGTAAAGGAGATGTTGTGGGCGAGGGGCTTGGACTTCCAGCAAGCGTGCGTGAGTGTGTTAGATAGGAGTGAATGGAGACAAATGGTATTTCGGACCTGACGATCTGTTGGAGTGTGATCAGGGTAATATTTAGTGAAGGGATTCAGGGAAGCCGGTTATTTTATAAAACCGGACTTGAGACCTGGAAATGGGAAGTACAATGCCTACACTCTAAAGGAGGGGTTTGGGATATTGGCAGTTAGGAGAGATATATTGTGTATTTTTATACGTATATACTTCGAAACTGTTGTATACTGGGCACCTCTGCAAAAACAGTGATTATGTGTGAATGAGGTGAAAGTGTTGAATGATGAAGAAAGTATTTTCTTTTTGGGGATTTTCTTTCTCTTTGGGTCACCCTGCCTCGGTGGGAGACGGCCGACTTGTTATATATATATATATATATATATATATATATATATATATATATATATATATATATATATATATATATATATATATATATATATATATATATATATATATATATATATACATATATATATTTATATTTATATATATATATATATATATATACATATATACATATATATATATATATATATATATATATATATATATAGATATATATATATATATATATATATATATATATATATATATATATATATACATATATAAATATATATATATATATATATATATATATATATATATATATATATATATATGTATATATATATATGTATATATATATATATATATATATATATATATATATATATATATATATATATATATATATTTATTTTTTTATTATTAACACACTGGCCGATTCCCACCAAGGCAGGGTGGCCTGAAAAAAAAAAACTTTCACCATCATTCACTCCATTACTGTCTTGCCAGAAGGGTGCTTTACACTACAGCTTTTAAACTGGAACATTAACACCCCTCCTTCAGAGTGCAGGCACTGTACTTCCCATCTCCAGGACTCAAGTCCGGCCTGCCGGTTTCCCTGAACCCCTTCATAAATTTTACTTTGCTCACACTCCAACAGCATGCCAAGTATTAAAAACCATATGTCTCCATTCACTCCTATCAAACACGCTCACGCATGCCTGCTGGAAGTCCAATCCCCTCGCACACAAAACCTCATTTACCACCTCCCTCCAACCTTTCTTAGGCCGACTCCTACCCCGCCTTCCTTCCACTACAGACTGATACACTCTTGAAGTCATTCTGTTTCGCTCCATTCTCTCTACATGTCCGAACCACCTCAACAACCTTTCCTCATCCCTCTGGACAACAGTTATGGTAATCCCGCACCTCCTCCTAACTTCCAAACTACGAATGCTCTGCATTATATACACACCACACATTGCCCTCAGACATGACATCTCCACTGCCTTCAGCCTTCTCCTCGCTGCAACATTCATCACCCATGCTTCACACACATATAAGAGAGTTGGTAAAACTATACTCTCATACATTCCCCTCTTTGCCTACAGGGACAAAGTTCTTTGTCTCTACAGACTCCTAAGTGCACCGCTCACCCTTTTTCCCTTATCAATTCTATGATTCACCTCATCTTTCATAGACCCATCCGCTGACACGTCCACTCCCAAATATCTGAATACATTCACCTCCTCCATACTCTGTCCCTCCAATCTGATATCCAATCTTGCATCACCTAATCTTTTTTTTATCCTCATAACCTTACTCTTTCCTATATTCACTTTTAATTTTCTTCTTTTGCATACCCTACCAAATTCATTCACCAACCTCTGCAATTTCTCTTCAGCATCTCCCAAGAGCACAGTGTCATCAGCAAAGTGCAACTGTGACAACTCCCACTTTATGTGTGATTCTTTATCTTTTAACTCCTCGCCTCTTGCCAAGACCCTCGCATTCACTTCTCTTACAATTCCATATATAAATACATTGAACAACCACGTTGACATCACACATCCTTGTCTAAGACCTACTTTTACTGGGAAATAATCTCTCTCTTTCCTACATATTCTAACCTGTGCCTCACTATCCTCGCAAAATCTCTTCACTGCTTTCAGTAACCTACCTCAATACCATGCACCTGCAACATCTGCCACAATGCCCCTATCCACCTTGTCATACACCTTTTCCAAATCCATAAATGCCCCAAAAACCTCTTCAGCCTTATCTAAATACTGTTCACCTATATGTTTCACTGTAAACACTTGGTCTACTTTTCGTAAAGCCTCGTTGTTCATCTGCTATCCTGCTCTCCGTTTTACTCTTAATTCTTTCAATAATAACTCTACCATACACTTTACCAGGTATACTCAACAGATTTATTCCCCTATAATTTTTGCAATCTCTTTTGTTCCCTTTAGCTTTATACAAAGGAACTATGCATGCTCTCTGCCATTCCCTAGGTACGTTACCCTCTTCCCTACATTTATTAAATAATAACACCAGCCACTCCAAAACTATATCCCCACCTTCTTTTAACATTTCTGTCTTTATCCCATCAGTCTCTTTCATTCTACCCAATGCCTCACAAACTTCCCCCACACTCACAACTGGCTCTTCCTCACTCCTACAAGATGTTATTCCTCCTTGCCCTATACAAGAAATCACAGCTTCCCTATCTTCATCACCATTTAACAATTCCTCAAAATATTCTCTCCATATTCCTGATACCTCTAACTCTTCATATGTTCTTAAAAGTAGCATAATGTGCTTTTCCATGATTACCTGTCTAATTTTAATAAATTAACAATTTATTAAAAAATCACATTTTTTATTATCATTAATTTGTAAATTATTCAGAATCCTTTACGTGATAGGTTGGGCAAATATTTTGTTAGTGGGATGGATTGTGAAGGACCTGCCTAGTATGGGCCAACAGGCCTGTTGCAGTGTTCCTCCTTTCTTATGTTCTTATATTTACAATCAGCAGCCCAGGAATATGTAAGATAGCAACCATGAATAAAAATAAAAATTAAAAACATTCCAAATGCAGACCAATGTTATCAGAGGTAATACAGTGCCAGGGCAACGGCAGGTAACCAGATATGCTCATAGAAATGGTCGGGTAGCTCCAGTTTCATGGACAGTAAGTCAGCCACCAGAGTCAAGGAACCTTCCCCACTTAAAGTGCTTAAACAATAAATGGCTTCTTTTTTCTTGTTGTTTTGAGCTACTGACATCTGTGCCGAATCGAGACCTCTCCGTGTTTGGCCAAATGATTTGTAAAGATTTGTAAAGAATGTCAGAGGATCTCTCCTTCAAAGACCACAACAATGTATCTACAGCATCTGCTAGGAAAATGGTAATATGGATAATGAGAACCTTCAAAACTAGACACACTGTTCCCATGATGATTCTTTTCAAAACACTTGTTCTCTGTAGGGTGGAATACTGCTGTACAATAACTGTCCCATTCAAGGTAGGGGAAATTGCTGACCTGGAGAGTGTACAAAGAAATTTCACGGCACACATAAGTACGATAGGGTACCTAAATTACTGGGAACGGTTGAAGTCCCTTGATTTATATTCCCTGGAAGGCAGATTAGAGATTAGATTTTGCCACCGAAGTGGCTAGTTTATTGTGCACCCCCATATCCATCCTGTGGACTGTAGAGCAGGAGCATGTGGATACATAAAAGGCCTATGAACTAGGCCCCTAAAGGGTTAACAGGTGAATATTTAGATTTATAAATACAGTTCACTTGCATTCTACAAGCAAATTTAGGAAATTTGCTTAGTATATCTTGTATCTTATTTTCAGTAATAAGATAATTTGACATGTCACGTAGGTTATTATACTGTCTATCTTCATATTCCTCACTAAGTGGACAATTGAGCACATAGTGTTTAAGACAGTGACCATATGCCTGACCACGTAATTTGCATTTAATTTGATCATGATCTGCGTGTCTCCCAAACTGCCAGAAGTACTTGTAACCAAGCCTAAGCCTGGCCACTACAACATCAGTCAGTCTGTTCACATTGCAAGTTGCTCCATAAGCATACTTACGTAAGTTCATGTTATCATAGTGGGTTATAGATATGCTCAGGATTCTAAATGCATTCCTATAACATTCGTTTTTCATTATTTACTTCTCTCTTAATATTATTCCTAATGCTAGACACAGATATACCAAAGTTATTTTCTACATTCTCCTTCTGGGTACTCTTCTTGGCTAACATATAAACTTTATCATGAAGAAGTAATCCAATGTGTGATGGGATCCATAGCAATTATACATTAATTCCTTTTTCCTGGATTTTTGAGTATCTATACCTGGCTTCTCCGATGAGCATGCCGTCGGAGTCATTATTTGAGTCAAGAGCCTTCAGTGATGACATAGAATAAGTAATGATGATAGAGTCAAGCTCAGTGTCATAAGTTAGCTATAGCGCCATTAAGATTGCAAGAAAAATTTAATTTGCATTGTAGACGCCCAGTTGTTAATTCTTACACCCAACTCAACAAACTTATTATCGTTCTTAACTAGAGAGGTGGCAACAAGAGCAGATGCAGCCCTGCCAGAAGACTCCTGTTTAGATCCATCAGTGTATATAATTTATTACTACCAGCCAGGCGAGAAATTTCTATTTGAGCAGTTGCTTTAACAAGTGATTTAAGGAAGGGATTACTAGAAATGAACTTCTTGGGAGGGGCTTGAAGGTATGTGATATTAAGAGAACACATCTTCCATGAAGGGGTGAAATGTTCTTGTTGTCTGCAGTGATACAGTTCATGCAGGTTATAAAACTTAATATAATTGCATGTTTTCACAATCCATTTAGATCTGTGTGTATTTACTTCTAGTAAGATTCATTTCTTAACATTCAAATACCGAGTACAGTGTTAATCTCAATAATCCTACCATTGATACTAGAAATACCAAGTTCCTTCCTCATATTAAAGACCTTTGTAGATTTGGGACAGCCAAGAATAATTCTGAGAGCTTCATTTTGCATTAACTCTAAGGGCCGGAGAGAACTGTCCCTAGCTAATATCAACATGGGAGCAGCATAATCAGTTGAGTCATTCCCACCGCGTTGGTCGCGCTGGGAGATCGTCTGCTGTACTTGCTCCGTCCTGACACCCGGTGGCAGGGTTTGTCAGATCAACAACAATGGCTACTCCTTTGCTACGACGCATCAGTACTGTGTGTATTGAGCTTGCAAGAGATTCTGTAACCAGCGCATCATTCCATGTCTTATTGCCAGCGATCATCCACGATACATACAGAATCCAGCAGGAATATGTGTGTGACGTAGCCTTAAATGGCGTCTCCCGGATCTTCATCAAGTTTAATGACACTGGGATGTATGAGCGGATGTGGCCCAGTACCAAGATATAAGTATGAAGGTTACCCCGGCTGTGACAGTACAGTTGCATGATTTTTCAAGATACTATTGGGGTTTTTCAAGATACGTTGGGGTTTCTAGGGATGACTTACTCACGTCTGCCAATGCTTCTTTGGTGCTCGTTGTGGCATTCCCAGTAGAACACTCACATTCGTCAGGTAGCACCGAGAATGAGTTGGAAGTTTCCAAGGTAGTCTTCTGGTTTCTCGTTGTTTCTGCCTCTCCAACCGTTTTCTTGATCTTCAGCTTGGTTCCATGTTGCCCGGCCACTGACCAAGCTCCCCTCTTAACCTGGGGACTCACAACAGAAGGATTACTACGAATCCTCTTGTTCTCCTCCGTTAATCGCCGTATCTCCATCTTAGCAACTCTGAGCTCTTCTCTCAGCTGCTGGTAAAGTTGCTCAAGAGAGGGCATCCTGGTACAGATTCACAGAGAGCACACAAACAGGTCTTCACAGAGCTAAGTACACGTCACCACTCAACTAAGTACACGTCACCACTGAGACTAAGTACACGTCACCACTGAGAGGTACACGTCACCACTTTTCAAGTCACACACGGATTTTTGAGGCTAGGACTTTGGGGAGTTTCAAATTTAGGTTGGATAAGTACATGAGTGAGAGGGGTTGGATTTGAGTGGGACTTGCACATCGGAGCTTGTTTCTTGGGCGGCATTGAAAATTGGGTTGGTCAAATGTTGTTAGTGGGATGAATTGTAAAGGACCTGCCTAGTATGGGCCAACAGGCCTGCTGCAGTTTTCCTCCTTTCTTATGTTCTTATGTTCTTATGTACTATACGCGGGTACGTGTCAGAAACGTAACATTTGAGGTAGACAAAGCTGATATACATGGGGCGTTTGAGAGATTCGGGACTATACACCTGGCCACCGTAGGCAGTTGGTCGGAAAGCCTCTATGTTGGTCTACAGGAGGGGTCATATACTTTGAAAATCTCCCTGCACCAGCTGATACCTTCATACATGCACCTGGAGGACTTTCGAACCCAGGTGTACATTATGTATTCTGGTCAACGAAGAGCTTGCCACCTCTGCGGTGCATTGGACCATATGGCAGCACAATGTGTTAGGCGACAGCCACCATGGAGCGTGGTCGTCATACAGATGGCAAGGTGCCACAAAGGGCTCTGGAGGAACAGGTGGTGGCAGAGTTGCTGCATCGAATGTCATGGAGTTCTGAGGTGGATTGGGCCACAACACAGGAACCTTCCTGTGTGTCCCTGACTGGGAATACCTCACCTGACGCTAGGGGGCATATGGACAGTGGTGTACATTTGGCAGAGGAAGTGAGTGACATGGAGGACACGACTGTTTCCGCCTTGAGTGATCTTGTAGCATCGCACGGCACTGATTCTGTGTCATGTGTGTCTTTGGATAAGGGTCCAGAGGTAGTGCCATTGATAGTGGATGATAATGATAAGATTGTAGACATGTGTGACCCAGTGGGTCAGGGAGATCATACTGTTGTTGTGGAAATCCACAAGGAGGATACTCCACATTAGGACATACCTGCAGACACTGCTTCTAGGAACCGTGCGGCGACCCTGTCGGACTCCAACGATGTCTTGACCCCTGGTCAATGTAGAGGAAAAAAGACGTGGTTGGAAATTGCCGGCAGGGGGCCGGGTTGTTCCAGGACAGGAGGTAAGGTCAAAGAGAATGCTAAAAGATGGGGGTGAGCCATGGGTGCCTTACAATGCAAGGAGGGAAAGGGAGTGGTGGCCCCAAGAAGAAAGCCACCTTTGGCTCAGTTAAGTGTTTAACTATCAACGTTAATGGACTGAGATTTGTATGGAAGTGTGTGCAAGTTCGAGAGTGGTTGAACCGTTTTGATGTAGATCTGTGTTTTCTACAGGAACACAACCAGGAAGTTCATTCGAGATGGAAGGTTACGCCCTTTATGTGACTCACTCCAGTCAGTTGAAAGGTGGGGTAGCTGTGTTAATAAAAGCGACCAGCCCATTTGTGATGAGGCATTGGAAGGAGAGGGGGTGGGGCAGGTGGAGAGGGTGGTGAGGGATTTGGTCAGTAGGAGGGTGGGTTTTGTGGGTGTACATGGACCAGCAGAGGGCGATGTTAATGTTAAAAATACATTTGTTAGGGATGTCTTAGTTTATCATTTGTGGTCTCTGCCGGAGATAACAGTGGTGGGTGGGGATTGGAACTGTGTGGTGCACTGTAAAGGTGTAGAACCTAGGGGGGCTGGTTATTGTTAAGTTCTTTTGGGGGATTTGCTGTCTGGGCTGGGGTTGATGGACACGGGGGGAAGTTTGGACTTGGGGATTGTGCATACATTCATGCATAGAGGTTATGCAGGGTGATTAGTTAGGTTGTATGTGTCCCAGTGTGTGGTCGTCACCGGGGTGTGTATTCTGGATGTCTTTTTCTCAGATCATAGGTGGGTCTTTGTGGAACAGGTTTGGAGAAGTTTACCGAAACGATTTAGGGGATATTGGAAGTTGAATACACGGCTGCTTCAGGACACAGACTGCAAGGTAATGTTCTAAAAGAGTTGGACACAGGTATGGATGCGATTTAGTGAGATGGTGGGATGAGACTGCAAAGCCCCTGATTAGGGATTTTTATATGCTTTGGGGTAGGGGGGCCAATAGCATGGCGTACGGTTTCCTAGGGTATCTGGAGGGACAGCTGCAGACTTCTTATGCGCAGGGAGAAAGAAGTGGGGTTTACCCAGTGGAAGAATTTGAAGCCATCAAAGAACAGATTCGGTTTATGGAAAATGAGTGGTTCGATGGGGCACACATTATGGGGGGCATGGAGAAGGCCCTGTGGGGTGATAGGCCGTCAGCCTGTGTTTTACGAGGCAAGATGCAAAGGTGTAAGGCGACGGAAATTATGAGAGTGGTGCATGAGGGGTTGAAAGGGTATAGTGAGGGTCAAGTATTAATGACAACTGAGGGTATGAGTGTTTATGTAGATGCATGGAGTAGACTCCACACACAGAGTAAAGGTGTGAATGAGGCAAAAATTCAGGAATTGGGGAGGGAAATACATTGTAGGCTCTTTGATAATGATCGACATATCTTGGGTGGGCCTATATTGGAAGCAGAGTTGTGGGAGGCACTACAAGGGATAAGTAAGGGGAAGGTGTCAGGCATTGATGGCATCCCCTGCGAATTCTATATTCATCATTGGGAGGTGATACAAGACTTTATGGTTCGCTTACTCAACGATATGAGAAGGGAGGGGGGTCCTGGCTTTAGACTGGAGGACGGCGTTTGATAGTGTGGAAAGAGAGGTCTTATGGAGGTTCATGAGATGGCAGGGATTTGGGAAAGAGGTTGTCATGTGGGCCCATTCATTGCACATTGGTGCTGGTTTTAAAGTGTAAATAAATGGGAGGTTGGGTGGGTTCATGCAGCTGGGAAGGAGCATACGACAGGAATGTCCCATATCTCAAAAGTCCTTTGCCTGTTTGCAAGACCCGTTTTACTGGGCAGGTGTGGAGTGTGAGGAGTCACCTTGGGGTTTGGGCAATACACGGACGGCCCTTGTGGGTTATTAAGATGACACAACTGTGCTCCTGCATATGAGGGAAGGGTTACGCAATGTCGGGAGACTTGGTGTATTTGGTAAGGCTTGGTGTTAATAGGGAAAAGTTTATAGAGTTGGGGAAGTGGGTGGGGAAAGGAGTGGGTATGGAGGGATGGACGGTGGGTGATCAGCTAACTATATGCGGTATTCATTATATACATGAGGTGGAAGAGGAGCGAGCATGTAATTCAGCGAGTGTGGTGGATGGAGTCATAGGGAGACTGAATGGTCTACAGCTACAACATTCCCCCTCCCCCTGCATCAGAGGCCAGTCGTCATTAATGTCCTGCTTTACATCAAGTATGGCACGTTGCTGCATTGTATCCTCTGCTGCAGGGGGATGTCAAACGTCTGTTGTGTAGAATCTATCGATTTTTGGGGGTTTGGGCTGTAACTAGCTAGAAAATGCGGTAGTGGACACACCACTGCACCGAGGTGGGTTAGGTGTCATTCCTCTGGAGGCACGTGTAATGGCGATCTATGTTAAACGTGGGTTTCTACGACTGGGTGGGACACAGGGTGAGTTATTTCTATTGCACAATGAACTTCAAAGGTTGTGGAAGGGGGAGGGACTCACTTAGGTATGAATTGATGTAGCACGTGTTGCTGCACGTGAGGGATGTACGGTGCATTAAATTAAGTACCTTAGAAAGGGAGGGTATAGGTATGGTGGAGGCACTGGAAGAGGGTGTGTACCCCATGTATACATGGGACGACATTTGGGGGAAGGTTAAACGCTCCATCTGGTGGCAAATGTAAGGGAAGGGCCTTTTAAATTTTTGCATGGGATTTTGCCATCTGGGGTGGCACTGTATAATGTATTTCTGCCAAGGTTTAGGTGTGTTACGTGAGTGGTTCAGTAGGGTTTTACGTATTGTGGGGGGTTGGAAGGGGAGGAATATCGGTGCACCGAGCGTTAAGTTTTGATGTGGGTGGGATGGAGGTGAAGGTTCAATGTGCAGTGTCGTATATGGTGGCTGATTATCTTTGTGTCTTGTACAATGAGGCACGTCGATGGTACCAGAAGGGTTAAGGTTTTGGCGGGGATGTTCTACAGAACCAAATGGCGCAATAAGATAGTATATGGGTGGAGATGGGAGCGGGACTTCCTGTCGGTATATAAAAACTTTAGAGTTAAGGGATTTACGATTTACATGATGTTCGGGGTTTTTATAATGGGCTGGTTTGCAGTGCATGATCTTGGCAGTCAGTGTGAGCGGCAGATGTAGAATTTGCGTTCATAGTTTTCCCTTATGTGAAGAGGAAGCAGCAATAATGTAAGAGTGTGCATGTATGTATTGTGCAGATGTTATTTAATATTCCAGCCACATATGGTGCTATTCTGTGTATCCCCGTATAACTCTGGAATTCTTTTCTGTCCTGTGTGGCCCTATGTTTGGATGTGGCCATGCAATGAGTGTTTTTTTTTGTGATTATGATTGGCTGGGCCCTTATATTAAGCCTGTAACGTGGTCCTGTACAGAATGTCGTGTAAGTCATTGGTGCCAACAGTGTGCAGATTTGGTGTTTTTGCGTTTGTACACTATTAAATGTAAGTGTGGGTATGTGTGTAATGTCATGAGTGCACGTGGGTCTTTTCCTTGTGATGGATATACGATGGTGTGTGGAAGGGGGATGTTCTTAATTATGTGCCTTACACATGCCATGTTGTGTGTCTGCTCTAGCTTAGACGCTGCGGACTAGTGGTGCTCGGTGCTACGTGTAATGTATTTTCATTGTCTGGTCTTGCTGTGGAGTGATTTTCTGCAGATCTGTGTCAAACAACGTTATGTGGATTATGACTTATTCAGCGATACTCGGATAGCGCATTAGAGTTTAGCATTAGGGCTTTCAAAACATTGTTTATGGTGTAATGGTCTCAATTCATGTAAGTAGCCTCGGTGTGGGGCTTTTATTTGGGGTTGATCTGCGGCTGTGTCCGTCTGTACTACCTAGGTGAGAAAAGGTATTGTCAGGATCCGTTAGCGGGTTAGGGTTTCTTGGGCATGTTAAATTTGTTTGTATGTTATGGTGTACTTTGCACACCGATATCATCGTTATTTATTCATATTTATACATTATGTCGTAATGTACTGTTTTAAGGACCTAACACAGGTTATGTACATCATTCTCACTATTCGCACATTAGCACCATAGTTGGGTTTGTAGCCAATAACAGCTTTGAGAGCATTTAGCCTATCTTTGCATTTCTTATGTAGTTGTGGCATGGTGGATTTATTAAAGGATACATCTACACCAAGGTATCTGTAAGATTTAACTTAGCTAACGCTTTCACCCTGCAAATAGATGGGTGGGGAATGTCGTTTGTTCGTTAATATCTTTGTTTAAGAGGAAGATAATATGAGGCCTAATTGATTACAAATTGCTTGAACTTCATTAAGAATGGTACTAATCTTCTTATGCCCTGTTGTATGGGTCATGGTGTCATCAGCATAGCTTACAGCTATATGTTTAGGTGAGGCAGGTAGAGCATTTAGGAGAGCATTAATCAGAACATTAAACAGCATGGGACTGAGAACTTCTCCCTGCGGTTTACCTAGGGACATTTCTTTAGACTTACTTCTAAAGCCTTGGTAGAGGATATTCTATTTGACAGGTATCCTATTATCCAGCAGTGTAGGCTACCACCAATATTCATTTTGGCTAATTCATGTAGTATAACGTTTGTTTGCGGTATCAAATGTAGATTTTAGATCAAGAAATGTGGTAAAACTAGTAGAGGTGTGTGCAGTGAGAAAGGTGGAAATACAATTCTGTACACTTTAACCTTTCATGACCCCATAGAGACGAGAAGAAAGTTGATGTCTGATTCTGTAGTACAGTCTGTTAAGTATCATTCTTTCAAAAGTTTTACAAAGACAACTAGTTAAGGAGATCGGTCTAAATGTAGCAGGCTGTTGTGGCTTAGGGATAGGCAGAATGAGACTATTGGTCCAGGAAGTAGGAAGAACTCCCTCAATGTAACTGAGATTATACAGTGTAACAAAGGGTTATCAGGCACGTGCCTTAGAGTTCTGAGGCTATCACAGGTTATACTATCCTCTCCTGGAGCTGTTGATCGACCTTTAGTTAATGCATTACCAAATTCATACTCTGTGAAGAGGCAATCACTCTTCAATATTTTGGCTCAAAAAATTAATCAGTTTCAACATTTCTTCAGACGCACTCTAAGTTTTTTTCTAATATGAGATGGAAGGTATATAGCCTGGATGTTTTGGACCAGTCATTTATGAGGTCATTTGCTTTTTCAAGAGGAAAGGGATGAGCAACATTACCAGTCTTTTTCCTGGTTATTTTATTTATACCTTTCCAAGCCAAACTTAAAGGGGTGGACTTATTAAACCTACTAATAAATTGTTCCCATTTCTGACGCCTAAGTTCTTGCGTTCTATTCCTTGCATTTGTTAGTGCAGCTTGGAACATTCTGAGCAGGTCTGGGGTTCTGCATTAACGGTATGCTTTACCAATCCTCCAAGCTGCTGCATGTGTTAATTGCGTAGCTGTGGATCATTATAGTATTTACATCGGTTTTTATTGTCATTTAGAGTGAAAGATTTATGTTTTATTTTCCTGCCCAGTACAGTCTCAATAGAGGCAACTAGATCGTCATTAATTTTTTGTGCGCCAATGGGCTCTTATTTCTTAAACCATTTGTGAGGGAAAAGTTCAACAGATAGGAGTAGCGAGCAAGTATGTGGTAACGATAGTTTGATTGCCAGCTGCTTGTTAAGGTAGGGTAAGTCTAGCTCCCGCTATCCCCCTCCCCCTTTCTCCCCGCCCCGAAAGGTGACGTGTGGGGCTCCGGTCAAACAGTAATCACTCGACTCACAGCTCCCAGCACAACTGTAAGTACAAGCCTGCTCCTATTCTAGTGGACTTATTGGTTGAAAGCTTCACTTTTGACCAATAATAAACTTAGTCCTTTCAGCCTTGATCTCTATGTTAGATGTTTTAATAATCACCACGTCTTTTAGGTATTGTACTTATCATGGAGAGTGATTTCTTAAGCAGTGGGTAACCTGTCTCTCTTTCCAGCTTGGAATGACAGATTGGATCACCTGCCAACCAACGAGAAGTATTGAAGGAGACGGACTAACGTCCCGAGACGTCACTCTTTACCTACCTGTGTAATTGTACGCCACAGCAGGACATAACCCCTCATCTTTGCAGTGGTACAGAACCTGCGTTCCTGTCATCTGGACTGGCTATTCAAGGCTAGAGACTCTGTGAAGAACTGGCCGTTAGGTTGTCACCAACACCTGTGACCCCCCCACATCATCAACAACGGCTATAATCTCTACAAGACTGTGTCAACATCAACCAGACACCCAAGTTTAATTGTATATATTAGCGTTGAATTCAGATATCATTTATATTTTTCATTTTTCATTTTTCTTTAAAGTAGGATAAATATTTCATATTTAAGTATTTTATATTTTATATTTTCTAAATAATAGTGTTTATGTTTGTCAGTTTTTATTCTTTTTCTATTCAATAATTTTCCTGAGGAGGAGCCAGCCTTGGTAATACTGACTGAAGTTGTTACAGGGCTGAGTAAGCCTTCACACCATTGTTCCATGTGGTTAACAACAAAGTTATCTCTGTCCTGGGTGAGAATAAGCTTCCTCCTTCTGTATTTAGCTCCTTGATTGCTGGAGATATGATCAAGATTGACAGTTGTGACCGGAAACGCAGGCGAGAGAGATACATGATAATACACACTTGGAAAATTCTAGAGGGATTAGTACCAAACTCTCTGTAATGTGCTTTGTGTAGTATAACAGGAGAGACTATGTGATGGCAGGGTTTACTGTTTTCAGGAGAATTCTTGCTAAGACTTCGGAGATGGTGAAGCTGCCGTTGTTTTGTTTAATTGTATTCGAAACAGCGATCAGTGCTGATTCGAGGCACTTGCGTCTACGGAAATTAGTTTCTTTGATCACTAATTGGGCGTCTCTGAATTTCATGAGATGGTTGGTGGAATTTCGGTGTTGTACACAGGCGTTGTTCAAGTTATCGTTCCTACATGCGTAAATGTGTTCATTGAGGAGGGTGTCGAGGTTTCTTGCTGTTTCACCTACGTAAATCTTGTCACAGCCTCAACAGGGTATAGTGTAAACTCCTGCATTGACTGGTTCGTGGTGCTTGGATTTTGTCCTGGTTAGATCCTTTATTGAAGTGCTAGAAGCGATGGCGACTCTGGTGTTAGCTTGTGAAAGTACTTTTGAGACGTTCAGTGCAACCTGGCTGTTGGGAAGAATTATAACTTTGTTGGGAGTGGTGTTGATGCGTGGAGAATTAATGATCTGAAGAGCTCTTTTCTTGCAGTTACATTTTCCTTCTTTTTTCATCAAAGACTGCAAGAAAAGAGCTCTTCAGATCATTAATTCTCCACGCATCAACACTACTCCCAACAAAGTTATAATTCTTCCCAACAGCCAGGGAAGAAATCGTAATGACACGATTGCAAACAAACCATACCACAGACGGGGATAGAACCCGCGCTCAGTCTCAAAACTCTAGACCGTCACATTAGCCACTGGACCAGCGGGTTCTATCCCCGTCTGTGGTATGGTTTCATCGGTGTGGAAAGCACACCATAACACAGAGACAAAATGAACACTCCCAAGAAGCCCTAACTCGTTCACACCGTCTAACTGGTGTGTTAAAGCTAAACGATCCCGAAACAACTCCTAAAGGTTGTACGTGCATACCCAAACAAAAATGCTACGTCCCTATCACATCGGAGAAAGCTATAAACACCAATAGGAGCAATAGGAGCATCAGTGAGTGTGACAGTGGCAGAAATATTTGTCCATCGCAAATTGGAGCAGAAATACTTGGAATCCAGCCCACCGATGCTTTTATACGAAAGGTACATAGACGACATCGTACTGATCAGAGGAGACGAAAATATCGAGAAACTACTAGACTGGGGCAATGGAGCTCATCCAGCACTGAAATTCACATCGGAAACGAACAACAAAGAACTACCTTTCCTGGATACTCTAGTCTATCTAAACGCAGAACGCCATTTACATAGCAGAACGTATTACAAACCAGGAAATTCACATCAGTACCTACACTGGTCTTCTTCCCACCCAAGATCTTTGAAATACTCTCTTCCATTCTCACTGGCACTTAGGATCCGGCGAATTTGCAGTGAGGAATCACACTACCAGACAGCCTTAAAAGACATGTGGAATTTCTTTAGACAGCGAGGGTACCCAGAGATTGTTTCCGACAATCAGAAGAAAAATTGAAGAAGAGGGACAGAAGACTTCTACTAGAACCCAAGACGAGACCAGCAGACAATAGATCAATCCTCACCATTATGTACAACCGAAACTGGTCTGAAAACCTAAGAGAAGAACTCGGACAATTGTGGGACTGGGCCAACAAGGAATTTGAACAAGCATCTTGGTGGGAATACTTCCCATACAAGCCGCCCATGTTGGCCTGGATGAAAGACGACTTGTTGAAGAATAAACTAATGGGGGCTGAATTTCCGAAAAAAGAAAAAAGATGGGACTGTTCAGAAGACGTAGGCCTGGGCACTAAACTCAACAAAAACCATAACACAGAGACAAAATAAACACTCCCAAGAAGCCCTAACTCGTTCACACCGTCTAACTGGTGTGTTAAAGCTAAACGACCCCGAAACAGCTCCTGAAGGTTGTACGTGCATACCCAAACAGAAATGCTACATCCCTATCACATCAGAGAAAGCTATAAACACCAACTGTACATCTGTCACTCATCTAACTGCCATTATAATACCCTTGAACCTCACACAAATCGCAAATCCCTTAACTCTAAAGCTGTATATACCGACGGGAAGCCCCACTCCCATCTCCTCCCATATACTAACTTATTGCAACATTTAGTCCTGTAGAACATCCCGCCAAAACCTTAACCCTGTCACCATCGACATGCATCATTGCCCAAAACACAAAGATAATCAGGCACCATGTACGACACCGCACGTTGAACTCTCAACTCTACCCCACCCACATCCAAACTTATTGCTCGGAGCACTGACAACCCTCCCAGCTAAACGCTAAACCCTACTGAACCACTCGCATACTACACCTAAACCCTCGCAGTAATACACTATATGAAAAGCAGACTCCTTTCCCAGCTCCCACACACCTGACAACCCCAGTCTTCCCGCAAACGTCTATTATACAAGACCACTCCTGACGGCAAAATCCCATGCAAAACTTTAAAAACTACTTCCCTCACATTTACAGTCAGACGCAGTGTTTTAACCCTTCCCCTATGCATACAAGGGGTACACTCCTTCCACCAGCGCCACAACCCTCCCTATACCCTCCCTTTCCAAGGTACTTAATTTAACACACATCGCATCCCTCACTAGCAATAAAACACGAAGCATCGACTCACACCTAATCAATCCCTCCCTCCCACCCTCGCAGTTCCTGGTGCAATAGCATTAACCTGTAACCCACCCAGTCATAGAAATCTACGTTTAACATAGATCGCCATTACATGTGCCTCCAGGGGAAAGACACCTAACCCACCCCGGTGCAATGGTCTCCACCACCACCCTTGATGACCAGTCGCAACTCGATCCCCACAAAAATTGTTAGATCCTACGCAATAAACGTTTGACATCCCCCAGCAGCAGAGGATACATCGCAGCAACGTGCCATACTTTGCTCTAAAGCAGGACATTAATGACGACTGCCCTCTGATGCAGGGTTAATTAAATGTCACAGCCATAGATTATTCAGTCTATGACACCATCCACTACTCTCCCAGAATTATATGCCCGCACCTGATCCACCCGTCCACCCGTCCACCCATCCACCTCTCCGCACCCACCCTTTCCCACACCCTCTCCCTCAACTCTATAAACTTCGACTTTTCCCTATTAACGCCAAGCCCCATCGCCTTACCAAATACACCAACAAGTCTTCCAACATGGCATAACCCTTCCCTCGTATGCAGCAGCATAGTTGTGTCATCAACATAACCCACAATGGCCGTCTGTGCACTGCCCACACCCCAAGACGACCCCACACCCATTCCACATATAGCCCAATAAAATTGGTCTTGCAAACAGGCAAAGAACATTTGAGACATGGGACATCCCTGTCGTATGCCCCTGCCCAGCTGCACAAACCCACCCAACCTCCCATTTATTTATACTTTAAAACCCACACCATTGTACAAAGAAAGGGCCCACGTGACAACCTCATTCCCAAATCCCTGCCATCTCATAAACCTACGTAAGACCTTTCTTTCCACACTATCAAATGCCGCTCTCCAGTCTAAAGCCAGAACACCCCTCCCATACCTTCTCCCTACATCCCTTGACAAAATCCCAGATATCCCAAGGACCCTCATACATTGTCCTACCTGGCACACCATATTGTCCCACATGTATCACCTTGCTAAACACCTTTTTAAGCCTATTCACCAAAATCTTTGCATATATATTGTAGTCACAGAACATCAACAATATGGGACGATAATCCCTGATCACTAATGGCACGTCACGTTTCCGAACCAAGACCAAACCGCCGTACACTGTGATTTACCTAACACCCCTCCCCCTTCATGGCATTAAGTAAGCGAAGCATGAAATCTTGTATTGCATCCCAATGATGAACATAGAATTCGCTGGGGATGCCATCAATGCCCGGTGCCCTCCCCTTACTCATTCCTTGTAGTGCCTCCCACACCTCTGCATCCAATGTAGGACCACCAATGATACGTCGATCGTGATCATCCAATACACAGTGTATTCCCCTCCACAATTCCTGAATTGCTTCCTCATTCACACCTTTACTCTGCATATGTAGCCTACTCCATGCATCTACATAAAAATCTCATCCCCTCAGTTGTCGTTAACACTTGTCCTGCACTATACCCGTCCAACTCCCCATGCACCAATAAACTTATAATTTCCGTTGCCTTACACTTTTGCATCTGGCCTCGTAAGACAGGCTGACGGCCTATCACCCCACAAAGCTTCCTCTACCCCTCCCATAATGTGTGCCCCATTGAACTGCTCATTTTTCAAAACCCGATTCTGGTCCTTGATGGCTTCGAACTCATCAACTGGGTAAACCCCACTCACCTCTCCCCGAGCATAACAATGCCACAACTGACCCTCTAGATTCCCCAGTAAACCATACACCATGCAATTGGCCTCCCTACCCCGACGTACATAAAAATTCTTAATTTGGGGCTTCGTAATCTCATCCCACCATCTCACTAAATCCCAGCCCTCCCTATGAGTATGGGATTTTAATGTTTAACCAATTAATAAGTACGAAAAGAGACTTAGTATTCAAATTAAATAAAGATCAGAGGAAGTGTCAAAAGTCGTTGTTAATTGAACCTTGGTACACCCTAGGTGCTTTCTTCTAGACTAATTGTCTAATGTAGTTAATATCTAACCCAGTTACTAAGTACGAGAAGACTTTCCGTCTAGATAAGCACTATATGACCCTTGTAGGTTTAGCGCTTCTTTTATGTTATAATAATCAAACTAGACAAAAAAAAAAAAACTGGAAAAACGACTTAGTGGTTATTTCCCCTGAAGTGAAATATAAAAGGTGGACAACGACTAAGCCATGTTCTGTTGTTACAGCATAAGGCCAGTGTTTATAACAGTTATACTTAGCTGATACAGTCAGGAAAAATACTTGAAGATTAGTATATGACGACCTCTTCAAAGGGGGCTCCTTGGAGTAGTGATGAGGCTCTTGGTCTGAGGAATTAGACCTGTCGGTCTCCTTCCTCAGACCGAACCTAATTACCCCCCAATCCCCCCTTCCCTATGCCATCCTCCCCTTTTTCCTTTCTTCCTCCACCTCCCCACCCCTCCCTTTTGCCCTTCCTCTTTTTGGCCTTTGGGATTTTTCCCACAGGCGCACAAGTTCCTAGGTAGGAGAAAGGGCACCGGGGTCCATCCCATTCCGTTGAGGTTCTTGGTGGCGGCGTAGTTTGCCGTGGAATCTGGATCGCCTGGGGATGTTCCGATCCCTTTCCGGTATCTCGGAGGGTGGCTTTGGTTGTCTTTCGGGCGACGGGTGCATCTCTGGAAGCCACCTTTCGGATTCCGGGGGTGGTGGCCGAAGGAGGTATGCTTTGTGGCAGATATCCAGCCGCCCTCTCTTTTGTCCACCAAGGTAGCTCGGCAGATGTGAGGTTGCTATCCCGGATTGCTGGTTTACTGGCATGAAGGGTAGGGTATGGCATGGGTTCCATGTTGCATCTGCGCTACTTGAGGTGCTGAGGTCCTCTTTCAAATTCAGAGTTTATTCTCTATAAGGATTACAATGGTGAGTTTACAGAATTTGGTTATTGTATTGTTTACATGTAGTAAAATAATAATTACAGAGTGTACCACTAGAACACCTAACATGGCTAGGCATTTCGGGCAGACTTAAATTAAATCTTAAGTTTAAAATATTACAAAATTATGAGGTAAGTTGGTATTATGGCTAATTGACTAAATACTAGTTTGTGAGTTTAGCAATGTGAATGCTTTTGTTTTGACACTATACATAGTTTCAGTAATGGAGTATCACAGGCCAACTTATGACTAGTTAAGTTTCATTATTTTGAGATTGAGATTGATATTTCTGTTTATGGTCAAATGGGTGAGTGAGTGTAAGTGTTAACCACCAGGTGGTATTCGTGTAATTAGTTGACAGGGTGTATCAGGGAGATAAGATGTTTTCTGATGGTAGTTTTGAAGGTGATGAATGTGTCTGCAGTTTTAGAATTTTCAGGTAGGGTGTTCCAGATTTTAGGGCCTTTGACATACATTGAATTTTTGTAAAGGTTTAGTCGGACACGGGGAATGTCATAGAGATGTTTGTGTCTGGTATTGTGCCTGTGGGTTCTGTCGCAACTATCAAGAAAGCGTTTTAGGTCAAGGTTAATATTGGAATTTAAGGTCCTGTAGATGTAGACTGTGCAGTAGTAAGTGTGGATGTACTGAACAGGGAGTAAGTTTAGATCTATGAAGAGTGGGGGGGTGTGTTGCCAGGGATGGGATTTAGTGATTATTCTTACTGCGGCTTTTTGTTGGGTTATTCTTGGCTTTAAGTGTGTTGCTGCAGTTGAACCCCAAGCACATATAGCATAGGTGAGGTATGGATATATAAGTGAATGGTAAAGTGTGAGAAGGGCAGTTTGCGGCACGTAGTATCGTATCTTGGAGAGGATCTCCAAGATACTTTTTTGGTTATGTGTTGGATATGGGTGCTGAAGTTCATGTTGTTGTCGAGGTATAGGCCTAGGAATTTCCCCTCATTGTGCCTGGCAATTAGAGTGTTGTCGATCTTAATGTTAATTTGAGCATCTCCTGCTCTGCTACCAAACATAATGTAGTAGGTTTTGTCAGTGTTAAGCGTAAGATTATTGGCTGTCATCCAAGTCGATATTTTGATCAGCTCCTCATTAACAATGGTGTTGAGGGTGGCAAGATTAGGGTGAGAGATGACATAAGTCGTGTCGTCAGCAAAGAGAATGGGGTTCAGGTGTTGAGATACGTTTGGAAGATCATTGATGTATATGAGGAAGAGCAGGGGACCAAGGACACTTCCCTGCGGAACTCCAGTATCAAGTGGCTGTGTTGTTGATGCTGTGTCTTTAATGGTGACATACTGATACCTATTAGTAAGGTAAGATTTGAAATATGCAAGCGCATGGCCTCTTGTACTATAATGATCAAGTTTGTGGAGTAGGATGCCGTGGTCTATTGTGTCAAAAGCATTTCTTAGGTCAATAAAAATTCCTAGTGGATATTCCTTATTTTCCAATGCTGTGTAAAACAGATCTAGCATTTTTATGATTGCATCGTTAGTGCTTTTATTTTTTCTGAATCCAAATTGGCAGGGGTTGAGTATGTTTTGTGCCGTTATAAATGAATATGGTCTCCTGTGCACGAGTTTCTCAAAGATTTTGGATAGCAATGGTAAGTTTGATATTGGCCTATAGTTGCTTAAATCTGTTGGGTCACCACCTTTATGTATTGGTGTAACCCTTGCCGTTTTGAGTAGTTTCAGGAAGGTGCTAGTTTCTAGTGATTTGTTAAAAAGTAATGAGATAGCATGCAAGAGGACATGGGCCGCTCTCTAGTTCAATAATGGTGGGATATGAGACAGATTCCCTGAGTTATTTTTTAAGTGACTTTATAATCTCGGTGACTTCCATGGGCTCAGTTGGAGCAAGATAGAAGGAATTTGGGAAATTCCCATCTAGGTAGTCCCCGGCATGGGCATTGGTGTGTGGGATTTTATTGGCGAGATTAGAACCTATGGTTGAGAAGAAGTCGTTTATCTTGTTAGCTGTGTCAGTGGGATGCAGTGGTGTTTCATTAGGTTTAGTTAGGGGAATATTCTTGTTTTTTTTCAGTTTTTGGGTCCCTAGAATCTGAGAGAGTGTTTTCCAGGTCTTTTTTATATCTCCTCTTGTGTCAGTGAATCTACTGGAGTAGTATAGTTGTTTGGCTTTCTTTATTACTTTGGTGAGAACTGATGAATAGTGTTTAAGAATATCTTTGTGTATTAAGCCTGTCTATATTGCTTTTCATATTGGTGCTTCTTATCAATGGATTTCAGAATGGTGCTGGTTAGCCATGGGCAACCAAGCCGTTTGTTTGTGATCTGTTTTGTTTTTATAGGACAATGTTGTATAGTTTAAGTAAATTGTTAAGAAAAATGTCTGTCCAGTCATCATTACCATTGGCCTTGGAGAATTCTGTAGGCCAGTCAACAGTCTCTAGGTCAGCTGTGAACTTCCTTATTGAGGCCTCATCATGGAGTCTAAATGAAACTTTGTTGTATTCAAGTGGTGGTTTACTAATGTTTGTCAAGAGGAAGGTAGGGTAGTGGTCTGTAGTGCTATCTGTGATTATCCCTGATTTAATGGGGGCTAGTATATTGGTCCATATGTGGTCTATTATGGTTGCACTCGTTTCAGTGAGCCTGGTTGGTTTAGTTATTGTTGGTATGAGAAGTGTGTTGTTCATATTGTTGATGAAATCAGTTACAGGCTGATCATCTAGTAGGCCAAGGTTGATGTTGAAGTCTCCAGCTAAGAGAAGGTGGTGCTTATTCATTTGTCTGTTTGTTATTAGTGCCTTTAGTTTCTCACTGATATTTGGGATGTTTGTGTGAGGTATCCGGTAAATGGCACCGATTGTTATAGGCGTCTTAAGGTTTTTTACAGTAAAATTAGCAAAAATGTATTCTCCATATTCATCACTAAAGCAAGTGGTGCTAATACAAGATAATTGGTTAGAGTAATAGATTGCAATACCACCCCCAACTTGGTATGGTCTGCAGTTGTGGATTGCTGTGTATCCTGGTAGAGGGTAGATATCTATTATGTCCTGCTTAAGCCAGGTCTCAGTAAGAATAATGCAGGAGAAGGGTGTCTTTAGTGATTCAAGGAGTGCCAGGAGGTCATCATAGTGCTTGCTTAAGGACCTGATGTTGTAGTTAAGTACTGATAGACTTTTAGCATTGTTTAGGCTAGTGCTGGCTTGTGATGCTGTGTAGTAAAGGCAGTTACTTTCCAATAGGTTTTGATTGTGTGTCAGATTATGGAGGTTTAGATCAGGGTCAACGTGATCAATCATCTTCTAGGTTTAAATTATGGTTATTTATATCCTGAGTTGTCGGTTGAGTTTTAGTACTGATATCTGTAGTGGTGGGAAGTTTGGACAAGTATATAGCTATAGTATTTTGGTCATGTAGAGTATAGTCACTAATACACATAATGGAGTTGGTGTTGTCTATGTGTTGTGCTGGAATGAGCTAAAGTACAACTAGGTATAAACTAATAATATAAAAATACAAATTAAAAATAGCACCAGACTCTCACTAGTAATTGCACTATGGTCTAATATAATGAATTTGGTACTGACTATGTATTGAACTAGAATGAGCTATAGTACAACTAGGTTTAATCTAATAATATAAAAATACAAATTAAAAATAGCACCAGACTCTCACTAGTAATTACACTATGGTCTAATATAATGAATTTGGTACTGACTATGTATTGAACTAGAATGAGCTATAGTACAACTGAGTTTAATCTAATGATATAAAAAAGGCACAAGACTCTCAGTTGTAATTGCACTAAGGTCTTATATAAGTTGTTTACAAGAATTAGAGTATAACTAGAATTAAATTGACAAGATAAAATATACAAGTTAAGGTAGCAAAATAATAAAAAAAAGTAGAGAAAAAAAATATATGAGGTAGTTGGTACTAGTTAGCAAAAGATAGTTAAGGGCCTTGAACAATAATATAATTGAAATATACACTAATTGCACACACAATATAGTCACTAAGATATGAAAACAATCTTAGAATAGGACTTATAATATAAACTTATAATATAAAAATACAAATTGAAATGGTACTTGCAATTGCACTAGGGTCTGGTATAGGTTGTTGACAAGATCAAGAATATAACTAGATTTAAATTGACAAAATAAAATTCACAAATTAAAGTACCAAAAGAATAATAAGTAAAAAATAACAATTGCAATGTCTTGGTTATAATATGATAGTAAGATGGTAGACAGGTACACAGGCACACAGATACACAGGTACACAGGTACACAGGTACACAGGTACAAAGGATAATATAAAGGTTGAAGTTGAATATACAAACTTGGAAATTTGGCAACAAAATGTTATGGGAAGTATAAAATAATGTTTAATGTACAAAAGTAAAATTGACTGGTAGTAAATATGGTGTTTAATAAAATTTTAGTAAGTAATAATGATTACAAAATAAGTGAAAAAGTTATGTTTATTTCTTTCAAAATTGGACTGGTAGTTATACTTGAGGTTATTTGGCAGTACAAGGTAATTAAGAGTACTCTAAGATAGTTAATGTGGTATTAAAACAGGTTAAGGTAATAAGACAAGTAATGGTTATTAAATGATGTCAAAAATGTTAAGAGTAAATTGAAATTATAGTAAAAATGGTAATTATTAATTTTAGTAAGTAATATCAATTGATAGTATTTAAAAAAATAGGTAGTAATATGGGCGCAGAGGGAGATTTCTGGCCCTTTCATTCCTCCTAGAAACTATCCCTCCCTGGTCCCCCTTTTTTTATTCTTTTTTTATTTTTATTTTCTTTTCTTCTTTTTTTTTCTTAAAAACAAAAAAAAGAAGTAACCTAACCATGGAGTCCCCAATCCATGACCCCGCTACCCCCGGGCCCTTATTGTTACCGCACCCCGTTCTGACCTCGCCTCGTCTTTTGGCCACTCTTCAGACACTCCTAAGGCCCCTGTACCTCTTGCTGCTGCTGTTTTGTCACCCGCTTCAGGTGCCGGGGTTTCGACTGACTCCTTCAATTTGTCTGACCTCCACTCTCCTTTGACTATGCTTCCGGCCTCTCGCTCTACGGTGTGGCAATTTTCGAATCCCCAGCCCGTCCCACGTCGGACCAACTCTGGTCTCACTTCTAAACGCCAACGACAATCTCCTGATGATGTTACTTCGTTACCTTCCCATTCTACTCGGAAAAGACCGACACATCATGCACTCCCTCTCCACACTCAGTTTCGGACCACACAATGGACTAAATTCTTTACTTTAAGACCGACTTCTTCTACTACCTATCTTTCCGACCATAGTATTGGCAAAGCGCTCCTAAGCCATGTTGGTAGAGATATTTCCTTTCATGCTCTTCAGAGTGGTACACTCATCATCACAGTCCAGAATGCTACCCAAGCTCATGATCTTTCTCTTCTTTCACATAATGATACTATTCCTATCACTATCGAAAAACATCATTCCCTCAATTCTTGTAGTGGTACTGTCATTCTGCCCCATACCATAGTCCAACAGAATTTCCAGACATGTGGCAATAACATTCTCAAACAGCTGAAACTCCGAGATCTCCCAATTTTCAAGACAGACACTTATGTTCTTCCTGCCCACGTGCAGAGACGATACCCTTACAATGTGGCTCTTTTAACTTTTAACAGCTGTGAACTCCCATCCTCTGTTTATGTAGCAGGACATCGGTTACATGTTCGAAAGGTGATTCCTACACCGCAACAGTGTAGAAATTGCTGGCGATTTGGCCACCCAGCAAAATATTGTAGATCCATAGCCGAATGCCTAGTCTGTGGTGCCGATGACCATTCTAATACGTCTTGCAGTCGACCTCCCTCTTGCCTTAATTGTCATGAGGCTTACCCGGATCCTTTTCCTGATAGGACCTTTAACGAAAGTGCCCTTCTTCTACGCACTGATACTCCGTACCATCAGCTATTTGTTCGTACTTCGCTGCATTACACAGCAGCCCGTATCCACCTGCATAGGTGGTATACACTCTGTTCTTTGTATCTCTCTCCTTCTCGAGCATTATCTATTCCGGATATTGCCTTTCTTGTTTCGTCATTACCGCCACCACTTCTGTTACTTGGCGATTTTAATGCCCATCATTTCCTCTGGGGGGTCTCACTGTGATTCCCATGGCATTCAGTTAGAGGCTTTTCTTGCTTCCCACCCCCTCCATGTTTTAAATACAGGTACTCATACCCATTTTGATCCTCGTACTCATACTCTCTCTTGCATCGATCTCTCAGTCTGCTCTTCCTCCGCTGCACTAGACTTCACCGGGTCTGTTCTCCAGGATTTACATGACAGCGATCATTTTCTAATAATTTTTACTTCCCCTTCATATTCACCACCTCTTCATAACCCACTCTGGCAATTTGATCAGGCAAATTGGGACTTTTACTCACAACTAACTGTTTTTAGTGAGGTTCCTTCTTCGTCCTCCATTGATGAGCTTTTACACCTCTTCTCATCCTCAGTTTTAACCGCAGCTTCTTATTCTATAACCCAAACCTTGGGCAGGCATTCTCAGAAATGCGTGCCTTGGTGGTCTCCTGCTTGTGCTCGTGCAGTACGTTTGAAATGTGCTGCATGGGGCAGGTACCGGTATAATAGAACCACTGAGAGACTTCTTGATTTTACGCAGAAGCATACGATCACTCGCCGTGTCATCCGTGACGCTAAACGCACTTTCTGGCGAGATTATGTCTACACCATCACCTCTGCTTCCTCTATGAGTGCAGTCTGGAAAAAAGTACGGAAACTGAGTGGAAAATATTCTCCTGACCCGGCTCCTGTTCTGCGGGTTGCCGGTGTTGATATAGCAAACCCTATAGATGTTGCTATTGAAATTGGCAATCATCTGGTCCATATTTCTCTGGGGCTCCATCTCTGCCCCTCGTTTCTTTCCTCAAAGTCTGCCGGAGAGTTAGCACCCTTGGACTTTTTTTTATCTCAGAGAAGAACAGTATAATGTGCCTTTTACACTTCAGGAACTGGAGGCAACACTCCCAGCTTGCCGATCATCGACAGCTGGGCCCGACAACATTCATATTCGTATGTTACAACATTTACATCAGTCAGCCCTTGCAGTCCTCTTACGCCTTTTCAATCTTATTTGGTCACAAGGAGTTCTTCCACAGCTGTGGAAATCTGCCATTGCTCTCCCTTTCCACAAACCGGGTACTATGGGACATCGCTCTTACCAGTGCAGTTTGCAAAGTGATGGAACGTCTGGTAAATAGACATTTAATGTGGTATTTAGAGACACACAACAGTCTCTCCACTCCTCAATATGGCTTTCGTAAGGGCCGTTCTACAATAGACCCCTTACTACGTTTGGATACATATGTTCGTAATGTCTTTGTGAATAACCACTCAGCTATTGCAATATTTTTTGACCTTGAGAAGGCATATGACACAACTTGGAGGTATAATATTTTGGCCCATGCCCACTCCTTAGGCCTCCGAGGCAATCTACCTTCTTTCCTTAAGAACTTTTTAACTGACAGACATTTCCGTGTTCGAGTCAATAATGTGCTCTTCCCGGACTTTGTCCAAGCTGAAGGTGTCCCTCAGGGATGTGTTCTGAGCACAACACTTTTTCTCCTTGCTATAAATGATTTGGCCTCTGTTCTTCCATCCAATATTTGGTCATCACTCTATGTAGAAGACTTCGCTATTGCTTGTGCAGGCACTGACTGTCACCTCATTACATTTTCTCTCCAGCATGCGGTCGACCGTGTTTCCAATTGGGCCACCACGCATGGGTTTAAATTTTCCAGTACCAAAACTCACCAAATTACTTTCACTAGACGCTCTGTCATCTCCGATCATCCTTTGTACCTCTATGACTCCTGTATCCCTAAACGTGATACAGTCAGGTTTCTAGGCCTTCTCTTTGACCGTAGGTTATCCTGGAAAACCCACATTACCTCTCTAAAGGCAACTTGTCACAGCCGGCTGAACCTTCTTAAAACCCTTGCTCATCTTTCATGGGGAGCTGATCGTCGAACTCTCCTTCGCCTACATTCAGCCCTCATTTTATTGAAACTCGATTATGGTGACCAGATCTATTCAGCGGCCTATCCTGCTATTCTCTCTAGCTTTAACCCCATCCATCACCAAGGATTTCGTTTATGCCTTGGTGCTTTTCGCTTTTTCCCTGTTGAGAGCCTCTATGCAGAAGCGAATGTTCCATCCTTGTCTGATCGCCGTGATGCCCATTGCTTTCACTACTATGTGCACTCTCACGATCTCCGCAATCCTTCCATTCATAGAATCGTCACTGATATTAGTAGACATTATTTGTTCACCGCCCCTGTTTGCTCCTTCCCTTCTCTCTTCGCCTACATTCGCTATTGTCTTCCCTTCAGTTACCGCCTCTATATGTTCATGTAGCATCTCACTTTTCCCTACCCCCTGGGAAGTTCCAGATGTTCGGGTCTGTTCTTTCTCACTCCCTTGCTCGAAAGCCCAACTGCCTACGGTGGCTTCCCGCTCACTTTTTCTTGACCACTTCCACTCTCATTCTCATGCCATCGCCGTGTACACAGATGGCTCTAAATCTTATGACGGTGTCGGATTCGCAGCAGTGTTTCCGGACAGCATCGTGCGAGGGCATTTACTATCTTCATCTAGCATTTTTACAGCTGAATTGTGCGCCATTCTTGCAGCACTTATTCGTATCGCATCTATGCCTGTGTCATCATTTGTGGTTGTCTCAGACTCCTTTAGTGCTCTACACGCTATACGGAAATTTGATACACCTCACCCCCTAGTTCTCCGTATCCAACTTTGGCTATGCCGTATCTCTACCAAGTATAAAGATAGCTTTTTGTTGGGTCTCTGGTCATGTTGACATACAGGGCAATGAACAGGCAGACACTGCTGCGCGGTCAGCAGTACATGAACTACCAATTTCATATAGAGGTGTTCCATTTCTGGACTATTTTGCTGTAATAGCTACCCACCTTCACACTCGTTGGCAACAACGTTGGTCTGCTATGCTCAATAACAAACTTTGTTCTGTTAAACCGAGTATAGGTTACTGGCCGCCTTCTTGTCACCAGTGTCGAGGTTGGGAGACTACTCTCTCCCGCCTTCGCATTGGCCATACTCGTCTTACTCATGGATATCTCATGGAGAGGCACCTTGCTCCTTTCTGTGAGAATTGTCAGGTTTCATTATCGGTCAGCCACATTCTGTTAGACTGCCCACTTTATCAGCAAGCACGCAGAATTTACCTCCAACATCGTCTTCATTCCGCTGCTCTCTCTTTACCTTCCCTTCTTGCTGATGGACCCACCTTTCATCCGGACTCTCTCATTGACTTTTTGACAACAACTGACTTACTTCACAAACTCTGATGATACCTTCAGCCCTTTCTACCTCAATCTCTTGCTACCCTCTACCCCCGCAATATCCCCTGCCCCGCTGTTTTCTGTAACCTACTAATCATCCCTCCCCCCTTCTGCCGCCCGATACCCTCGCTTCCTTCCCTACCCTGCAGCGCTGTATAGCCCTTGTGGCTTAGTGCTTCTTTTTTATTATAATAATAGTAATAGTATATGACGAGATGTGACCTTCTGACATCCCCTGGAGTCAGTTAAAGTTATATCGTTGATGTATTATAGCGATAAACATTTAATGGTAATTTTGTTTTAATAAGCAGCTCTGGCAGAGGCGAGAGAGAGAGAATGTGTTAAAATATACCACATGTAAATGGCCATGTAAATCTCCATACGATATTAATCGTATGGAGATTATCTGTTCATGAGAAATCACTACTCTCTAGCTGCCTCTAATTTTTCCTCAGATCCTAACTGTAGATGGTTGATGTTAGGATAACGTTATAGAGGGCTCTCCGCCCCCCTCCCCGTAATTCACTCACTACGCCCAAACTACAAGTTGAAACATCCTGGATGAAGCGATTATCATCAAATGTAGGGAAAACATGAGGAAATTTAGCACGAAACATGGAAGAAGAGTTTGGCGTTTACCTCTAACATTTCTACTACTACAACTACCGCCACCAGTACTACCAAAACCACCACTATCATCACCACCACTACTTCCACTAACAATATTACTATCACTACCAATACTACCACTACCAACACTACCACTACCACTACCAACACTACCACTACCACTACTACTACCACCACTACCAATACTACTACCACCACCACCACAACTACTATTACTACTAATAATAAAAATAATATCACTTCGGAGATTCATGGATTGTTTTTGAAAGAAAAAACATAAAGGTGTGAAATTTTGTTGTTACACAATATATTATCAGATGCATTATATATCTGCACATAATGGTTCAATTTTAAGTATGTCAGAAAACGTCTCAAACTGCTGTGAAACTTCGATGCTTTTAATAAGTAAGAGATGTCCAGCGGCCACAGACAACCAGTGCACTGTATCCAGTGAAAACTAGAGATAATCAAGACAGAATCCGTGATTAGTGAATCCATGATCGAGTTGAGGTGAAGAGGTTGGGCCAGAGACTGGGCCAGAGGCTGGGCCAGAGACTGGGCCAGAGGCTGGACCAGAGACTGGGTAAAAGACTAAGGCAGAGGCTGAGCCAGAGGCTGGGGCAAAGATTGGATCAGAGGCTAAGCCAGAGACTGAGCCAAAGACTGAACTATAATGTTCCTGATAACATACAATACCTACAAGTTGATAAAAAAGAGAAACACGTGCATCACTTGGGCAGCAACATTGCCGACATCCTTGTGTTGCAAATGTATCTTACTCGCCAACAACTTGGTTAGGGCATTCAAGAGTCCAAGAGCCGGAGCTTCTAATAGTAGATATCTATACACGCGCTTACATGTAAGTTGCCTACTACTCCAAGATTTTCCCAACATCTTTCCCCCAGAGCAAATCCCAGAGTTCATGACCACTTTCATTATCTAAACTACATTTCTCGATGGTCATTTTATCCGACAGCAGTGATATAAACTCCCGAGGTGCGGAACCGCGCTCTTAACCGACCTAAATGCCGCAATTAAGGACAAAATGGCCGGATTACACTTAATACTGGAGCAGAAGCTACGACGCAATAAGACTGGACTTACTGTTCAATTTAAAATGCGCAGCGCCTCTCAGCCTTAAGGCACGGCTGCCTGGATGGTGTACCAGCAGCAGGACCCAGCTGTGGTCTCTGCTGCCTGGATGGTGTACCAGCAGTTGGACCCAGCTGTGGTCTCTGCTGCCTGGATAGTGTACCAGCAGCAGGACCCAGCTGTGGTCTCTGCTGCCTGGACGGTGTACCAGCAGCAGGACCCAGCTGTGGTTTCTGCTGCCTGGATGGTGTACCAGCAGCAGGACCCAGCTGTGGTTTCTGCTGCCTGGATGGTGTACCAGCAGCAGGACCCAGCTGTGGTCTCTGCTGCCTGGATGGTGTACCAGCAGCAGGACCCAGCTGTGGTCTCTGCTGCCTGGATGGTGCACCAGCAGCAGGACCCAGTTGTGGTCTCTGCTGCCTGGATGGTGTACCAGCAGCAGGACCCAGCTGTGGTCTCTGCTGCCTGGATGGTGTACCAGCAGTTGGACCCAGCTGTGGTCTCTGCTGCCTGGATAGTGTACCAGCAGCAGGACCCAGCTGTGGTCTCTGCTGCCTGGACGGTGTACCAGCAGCAGGACCCAGCTGTGGTTTCTGCTGCCTGGATGGTGTACCAGCAGCAGGACCCAGCTGTGGTTTCTGCTGCCTGGATGGTGTACCAGCAGCAGGACCCAGCTGTGGTCTCTGCTGCCTGGATGGTGTACCAGCAGCAGGACCCAGCTGTGGTCTCTGCTGCCTGGATGGTGCACCAGCAGCAGGACCCAGCTGTGGTCTCTTCTGCCTGGATGGTGTACCAGCAGCAGGACCCAGCTGTGGTCTCTGCTGCCTGGACGGTGTACCAGCAGCAGGACCCAGCTGTGGTTTCTGCTGCCTGGATGGTGTACCAGCAGCAGGACCCAGCTGTGGTTTCTGCTGCCTGGATGGTGTACCAGCAGCAGGACCCAGCTGTGGTTTCTGCTGCCTGGATGGTGTACCAGCAGCAGGACCCAGCTGTGGTCTCTGCTGCCTGGATGGTGTACCAGCAGCAGGACCCAGCTGTGGTCTCTGCTGCCTGGATGGTGTACCAGCAGCAGGACCCAGCTGTGGTCTCTGCTGCCTGGATGGTGTACCAGCAGCAGGACCCAGCTGTGGTCTCTGCTGCCTGGATGGTGTACCAGCAGCAGGACCTAGCTGTGGTCTCTGCTGCCTGGATGGTGTACCAGCAGCAGGACCCAGCTGTGGTCTCTGCTGCCTGGACGGTGTACCAGCAGCAGGACCCAGCTGTGGTTTCTGCTGCCTGGATGGTGTACCAGCAGCAGGACCCAGCTGTGGTTTCTGCTGCCTGGATGGTGTACCAGCAGCAGGACCCAGCTGTGGTTTCTGCTGCCTGGATGGTGTACCAGCAGCAGGACCCAGCTGTGGTCTCTGCTGCCTGGATGGTGTACCAGCAGCAGGACCCAGCTGTGGTCTCTGCTGCCTGGATGGTGTACCAGCAGCAGGACCCAGCTGTGGTTTCTGCTGCCTGGATGGTGTACCAGCAGCAGGACCCAGCTGTGGTCTCTGCTGCCTGGATGGTGTACCAGCAGCAGGACCCAGCTGTGGTTTCTGCTGCCTGGATGGTGTACCAGCAGCAGGACCCAGCTGTGGTCTCTGCTGCCTGGATGGTGTACCAGCAGCAGGACCCAGCTGTGGTTTCTGCTGCCTGGATGGTGTACCAGCAGCAGGACCCAGCTGTGGTCTCTGCTGCCTGGATGGTGTACCAGCAGTTGGACCCAGCTGTGGTCTCTGCTGCCTGGATGGTGCACCAGCAGCAGGACCCAGCTGTGGTCTCTGCTGCCTGGATGGTGTACCAGCAGCAGGACCCAGCTGTGGTCTCTGCTGCCTGGATGGTGCACCAGCAGCAGGACCCAGCTGTGGTCTCTGCTGCCTGGATGGTGTACCAGCAGTTGGACCCAGCTGTGGTCTCTGCTGCCTGGATGGTGTACCAGCAGCAGGACCCAGCTGTGGTCTCTGCTGCCTGGATGGTGTACCAGCAGCAGGACCTAGCTGTGGTCTCTGCTGCCTGGATAGTGGGCCAGGAGCTGAGCCCAGTTGCACCAAGCTGGATTTAGCTGATCTAAAACAAAACAAAACAAAAAAAATTTTTTTTTCCCATTCATAGTTTTTACAATCAAATTTTTTTTATCAATTTATCCCGTAATCACCTTATCCAGTGTTTTCATATCCATTGACCTATACTTTTTTCCTATGAAAAGCAAATACCGTGTGGGTGATGCAGCCCAAGGAGTGGTAACGGCTCGACCCTTCGTCCACTAGTTGTGGTCTCGATCTCTGATCAGTCAGGCTCTTGTTGAACGTCAATTTTTATTTTTGTAAATAACAATACTTGTCAGGAAGAGAATTTTGTAGTTTAGAGTTGTTCCCGAACGTTTCCGTCCATGATTGAAAATATGAATTACATTCGCCTCGCGACCCACATCGCACCTGGACCAGTGATGTCACTCACACGATTTCTACTTTCCGAGATAAATCCACGAAAAGTTCTATGAATTTTTTTTTCTAAACGTAGCTGAGTCAACTTACTGACCCAGAGTTAATTATCGATAAACAGAATAATCGGTCCTGCTCGCCACTGACTACCCATAGTAAATCATCGTTTATCGGTCCCGCTTGCTACGAATATGATTACAAAAAATGTTGGAGAAATCTTTTCGAAATACTTCACCCCCCCCTCTCTCTCAAAAACCGGTTTTGGTGAGAATCAAGTCCCCCTCCTCCACCTCTCAAAATCCGGGTTTTGGTCAGAATTAAGAACTTCCCCATCTCCCAAAAACCGGATTTTGGTAAGAAATACCAAGCAACGTATGTTTCAATACGGTATATTGACGTAAGACTAGGCCCCACTTACCAGCCAAATATCACAACATAGTTAATAATATTGGTAGAATTACCGACAAAATATGAGGTAAATTAACACGGATGTAACTAATGTGATACAATATTATGGCAAAGTTTTGCTCTCCAGGAGAACGAAACTTTGCCGCAATAAAATGTGAACGTTGCTACCATAAGATGTCACATTATATGCATCTGTGTCCACGTACCTAACACAGCAGAGTTGCTTTTTCATTATTTTTGCATCTCGTAGTGTTCCTTTACATTTCGTCTTAATAGTAATGAAAATGTAAGGGTAGAATTGTGACCAATCAGGAGCCCGTGCGACCCAAATTCTGTCTTGGGCTAGGGAACCTCTGGATTGGCCTTGTGAACCCCTGGTATGGGGTGATACTGCTCTTGAACCCACTGCTTCACAAGTAACCCATGGTAATACTGCTACTGAACCACTGCTTTACTTTTATCAGTGTCCACCAATAATTCCTAACTTAATTACGTATTACTTAATTGGGTTCATACTGGGAACTCTTGGACGAAGTATTGCCTCCTGTGAAAGTTTTCTCTAGTCAGTAAATAATGCTTGCGTTACAGAGTTTATACAACGGAAAAAAGAGTAAGCAAGATGTTATAACAGGTGACTGGATATTACGAGCACTGATGTAGACTATTGGTCAGCACACCTTGCCGTAGAATGATAACCAATTAAGAACGAGAAAAAAGGCAGCAGAGAGAATAAATGATTGTATTTCCTACACCAAAATAAGCTGGTATTTACGGTATATGTAGCCTATATACAGTATTCACAGCTATGAACAATGAGGCAAAAATGCATCACAAGACACAGTGAGGACTGTAGCAACCAGCAGTGAAGACAAGTCTGCCAAGGTTGCTTCACGAGCAACCTTGTCAGATGTCACTTCCTAGCTTTGGGGGGCTTTCTTGTGATTGGTTAGTTGAACCAAGGTATTGATATAACGATGGGGCCCCTGCTTGGGAAGCATGCCCATATGGGTGAGTGACTTACGCCGAATAAAACTGAACATACTAGTTCAGATGACTGGTCTCAACAGCTCACTGAAGCAGAAGGCTATGCCTTATATGGGCCAGTAGGAATTTTAAATGTTCGGCGCACTGTTGGAGTGAGAGCAAGGTGATTTTCACAAAGGGATTCAAAGAAACCTGTTAAACGAGCTTGAGTCTTGGAGGTGGAAAGTGCAGTGCCAGCACACTGGGGGAGGGGCGGGGATGTTGCAGTTCGGAGGCGCATTTGAATTTTCAGTGATGTGTGCGCCCTTGCGATAACACGCTCTTAAATAAATAATGGTAAATGTGTTTTTTTGACGGGGGTATCCTACGGTGAATGGAGACGGCCGATATAAAAAAAATAGTGTATTTATATATGCACATGTGTTTATATATACATATATATATATATATCCTAGGTAGTAGGTTGGTAGACAGCAACCTCCCAGGGAGGTACTACCGTCCAGCCAAGTGAATGTAAAACTGAAGCCTGTAACTGTTTTACACGATGGTAGGATTGCTGGTGTCTTTTTTTTTCTGTCTCATACACATGCAAGATTTCATGTATGTCTTGCTACTTCTACTTACACTTAGGTCACACTACACATACATGTACAAGCATATATATACACACCCCTTTGGGTTTTCTTCTATTTTCTTTCTAGTTCTTGTTCTTGTTTATTTCCTCTTACTTCCATGGGGAGTGGAACAGAATTCTTCCTCCGTAAGCCATGCGTGTTGTAAGAGGCGACTAAAATGCCGGGAGCAAGGGGCTAGTAACCTCTTCTCCTGTATATATTACTAAATGTAAAAGGAGAAACTTTCGTTTTTCCTTTTGGGCCACCCCGCCTCGGTGGGATACAGCCGGTGTGTTGAAAGAAAGAAAGAAAGAATATATATATATATATATATATATATATATATATATATATATATATATATATATATATATATATATATATATATATATATATATATATATATATATATGTCGTGCCGAATATGTAAAACTGGTCAATTAGCAAGAACTCATTTAAAACTAAATCCTTTCTTAAAATGTCTCTTAAACGTTTAAAGATATATTTTTTTCATTAATGTTGGTGTAAAAAGTTTTAATTTTGCAACAAAAGAATCTTAGAAAACTTACCTAACCTTATAAGAAGAACAATTTATTTTAGCCTAACCCAACTGAATATATTTTAGATTTGTTTACAATAATTTAATACTAAACAAACAGAGTGAAATATTTTTTTTTCGTTAGGTTCAGAATGATTTTGGCGAAATTATTGCATACACAAATTTTCACTTGTCCTATATGGCAAGAAGAGCGTTGCTATTTAAGCCAAGATCGCAACTTCTGCCTATTCGGCACAACATATATATATATATATATATATATATATATATATATATATATATATATATATATATATATATCTATATATATATATATATCAGAAACAATGCGCTAGCCAAGGACCGAACCCATGTTGTACTGGCCCGCCATTGTGAGCGAGAATCACATGACATCTTAACCCACAGGACCAGCCAATCCTACAAGAACCAAGCGCAAAAACACAGATCTATGTGTTTTACCTTGGTCGACGATATACGGAGGTGGAAATATAAACACATATGCAGTATAATGTGATCCTTTATTGACTACGTTTCGCCCACACAGTGGGCTTTTTCAAGTCACAAACAGAACTACCTGGGGTGGAAGGAACGCGAGTATTTATAGTCACGTTCAGAATGCTGAGGTCAGGTGGAGAATGCTGCATCTGATGATGTACCGAGTGGGGTTATAGAGTCTAAAATCTTGGGTAGCTTGGAAAGGAGATTGGATAAGTTTGTGAGCAGACCTTCTACAGTGTTCTTATGTGGGATATCGATGAAGAAGTTTCTTGGCAAGTGGTTCAGCTATGTTATAGAAGCCACTATTCTGGTTGAAGTTGTCGGATATAGAAATAAGTGATGATTCCAGGATTCTTCTGTATTGAGTGTTGTCTTCTGTGGCGATAAGTCTTGAGTTTCTGTAGTTTATCAAGTGGTTGTGTGAATTACGGTGTTGTAAGCAGGCATTCCTTGTGTCGTCAGACCTGCTTGCGTATTGGTGTTCTGAAATACGTGTTTGGAGGTCCCTTGATGTTTCGCCCACGTATAACTTGTTGCAGTCATTACAAGGGATTATGTATACCCCTGCAGAGGGTGGAAGCTTGTCCTGTCTATCACTGGTAATGTCCTTGATGGTCGTGGTTGTGGAGGTAGATACTTGAAATGAGGTATTGGAAAAGATGTTGGAAACGTGTTTGGCAATGGAGTTGGTGGGGAGGACTATGTATCTCTTCTCGGCAGTGTCTTCTCTGGGTGTGTTGAAGATGCTTAATGCCCGTCGTCTGCAGTCTCTGATGAAGTGACGAGGATAGTGGAGTTTAGAAAATACTTGTTCAGTCATCGTGCATTCTTCTTCAAGAAACTCATTGCTGCAGATTCTGAGTGCACGCAGGAAGAAGCCTATAATTACACCACGTTTGGTTTTGGTGTCGTGGTGAGAGTAAAAGTGGAGAAGATCATTTTGGTTGGTGGGTTTTCGATAGACTTTAAAACGAAGTTCGTGGTCAGCTTTGGAAAGCAGAACATCAAGGAAAGGAAGAGTGTTGTCGACTTCTTCTTCAAGTGTGAACTGGATTGAAGGCTCGACCTGTTTGAGCTTGTCTTGGAGAGCTTTAACATTGAAGCGTTTAGGAGTTATGAGGAGAATGTCGTCAACATAACGGAGCCAGGTGACAGACGAAGGAATAATGGTGGAGAAACGTTCGGCTTCTAGATGTTCCATGTATAGGTTCGCCAGGACCGCACTGAGTGGCGAACCCATGGGTAGTCCAAAAGTCTGCTGAAAGAGGTGATTTTCGAAAGAGAAACACGTAAAGCCAACACATAGTTCAACAAGGTCGATGAAATCGCTGGCTGGAATGCGAAGATCAAGTGAATCGTCAATTTTCCTGCGTAAAAGATCGATGGCTTGTGTAGTAGGTACTTTGGTGAATAGGGAAGTCACGTCAAGGCTGGAAAGTTTCTTGTTCCTGATGTTGATGTTGCGAATGCGATTGAGAAGATCACCCGAGTGTTTGAGATGTGCTGGACTGATAGTGCCCAAGAGTTTAGAGAGGTGTTTTGCGAGAATTCCTGAGAGCTGGTGGGGAGCACTGCCTATTCCCGAGGATATGGGCCTCAATGGGATACCTGGCTTGTGAGTTTTTGGCAGGCCGTACATCCTGGCAGGTCTGGGGTTGCTGGGTATGGTGTGCCGAGGTTTCTTCCCTTGTTCTGAGCCCCTCAGAATGCGGCGAGTCCTTTGAAGAAAAGTTTTAGTAAGGTTGTCCACTTGGTTAGTTGAGAGAGGTTTGTAGGTATCTGGGTCATTAAGTAGATTGAGCATTTTGTTCCTGTAATCGTCAGTGTTCATGATAACAACACCACCTCCTTTGTCAGCGGTGGTGATCCTGATGGTCGTGTCTTCTGCTAAACCTTTGAGTGCATTGATGTAACGTCGAGGTATGACTGGGGAGCTGCGTGTTGAGATGGCTGCTACCCAAGCTACCCAAGATTTTAGACTCTATAACCCCACTCGGTACATCATCAGATGCAGCATTCTCCACCTGACCTCAGCATTCTGAACGTGACTATAAATACTCGCGTTCCTTCCACCCCAGGTAGTTCTGTTTGTGACTTGAAAAAGCCCACTGTGTGGGCGAAACGTAGTCAATAAAGGATCACATTATACTGCATATGTGTTTATATTTCCATTGTGTCGGTATTTTATACCATTTATTTCCATCGTGTCAAACACTGCAGTAGAAATGGATCCTTCACACAGAGAATACCTGGACCTTCTTCTAAAAGCTTACTCACTTCGCAACAGATACAATTTTCTTCGTGATTGCATCGAAGAAATGGTCTTACCAAGAACTACTCCTCCTCAAATTGCCAACATCAAACCACGTTTCTCGGCTACAGCTCGGACCTACCTTGAAGAGTGTGCAGACGACTTAAACAATGCTACAAAGGAAGCTTTTCTCCAAGCCAGAACACTAGGCACAACACTCCGGGGCAATGAGGAAATGGTATGGTGATACCGACAAGATGTGGAAAAAGACACTTATGTACAGTTCAGGACATTTATTAAAGGAAACGTTTCGCCACGAGTGGCTTCTTCAGTTTTCTCTGCATTAGGACTGAAGAAGCCACTCGTGGCGAAACGTTTCCTTTAATAAATGTCCTGAACTGTACATAAGTGTCTTTTTCCACACACTCCGGGGCAACATGAACAGACGCACCGCCGAGATCATTCGCAGCAGAGTTACCACAGCGAATGTTCAACAGAAGATCAGACTTACTAGTAAACTACAAACACTCTGCGATAATAGTAATTGGAAAAGTTTAGAAAGACTTGAAATTATTCAAAATCTTTCATCTCGTCCACTGTCAACCACAGAAACTGAAGCCCTCAGCTTAGGCCTCAAATTCGCAACAGGAATTACGAAACCAAAACAAGACCTCAATTTCATCGCCAAAAACTAGACACAATGACTCCGACTTCCAAAAAGGAAATCTTCAAGGCATCATCCCAGCAGCCATCTCAACACGCAGCTCCCCAGTCATACCTCGACGTTACATCAATGCACTCAAAGGTTTAGCAGAAGACACGACCATCAGGATCACCACCGCTGACAAAGGAGGTGGTGTTGTTATCATGAACACTGACGATTACAGGAACAAAATGCTCAATCTACTTAATGACCCAGATACCTACAAACCTCTCACAACTAACCAAGTGGTCAACCTTACTAAAACTTTTCTTCAAAGGACTCGCCGCATTCTGAGGGGCTCAGAACAAGGGAAGAAACTTCTGCACACCATGCCCAGCAACCCCAGACCTGCCAGAATGTACGGCCTGCCAAAAACTCACAAGCCAGGTATCCCACTGAGGCCCATATCCTCGGGAATAGGCAGTGCTCCCCACCAGCTTCCTTGATGTTGGTGAGGGGCTCTTGATTTAGGAAATTGGATCTGTGCTCCAGTTCCCCGAATTAAGCCTGAATGCCTTCCACATCCCCCCCCCCCAGGCGCTGTATAATCCTCCGGGTTTAGCGCTTCCCCTTGATTATAATAATAATCCCCACCAGCTCTCAGGAATTCTCGCAAAACACCTCTCTAAACTCTTGGGCACTATCAGTCCAGCACATCTCAAACACTCGGGTGATCTTCTCAATCGCATTCGCAACATCAACATCAGGAACAAGAAACTTTCCAGCCTTGACGTGACTTCCCTATTCACCAAAGTACCTACTACACAAGTCATCGATCTCTTACGCAGGAAAATTGACGATTCACTTGATCTTCCCATTCCAGCCAGCGATTTCATCGGCCTTGTTGAACTATGTGTTGGCTTTACGTGTTTCTCTTTCGAAAATCACCTCTTTCAGCAGACTTTTGGACTACCCATGGGTTCGCCACTCAGTGCGGTCCTGGCGAACCTATACATGGAACATCTAGAAGCCGAACGTTTCTCCACCATTATTCCTTCGTCTGTCACCTGGCTCCGTTATGTTGACGACATTCTCCTCATAACTCCTAAACGCTTCAATGTTAAAGCTCTCCAAGACAAGCTCAAACAGGTCGAGCCTTCAATCCAGTTCACACTTGAAGAAGAAGTCGACAACACTCTTCCTTTCCTTGATGTTCTGCTTTCCAAAGCTGACCACGAACTTCGTTTTAAAGTCTATCGAAAACCCACCAACCAAAACGATCTTCTCCACTTTTACTCTCACCACGACACCAAAACCAAACGTGGTGTAATTATAGGCTTCTTCCCGCGTGCACTCAGAATCTGCAGCAATGAGTTTCTTGAAAAAGAATGCACGATGATTGAACAAGTATTTTCTAAACTCCACTATCCTCGTCACTTCATCAGAGACTGCAGACGACGGGCATTAAACATCTTCAACACACCCAGAGAAGACACTGCCGAGAAGAGATACATAGTCCCCCCCACCAACTTCATTGCCAAACACGTTTCCAACATCTTTTCCAATACCTCATTTCAAGTATCTACCTCCACAACCACGACCATCAAGGACATTACCAGTGATAGACAGGACAAGCTTCCACCCTCTGCAGGGGTATACATAATCCCTTGTAATGACTGCAACAAGTTATACGTGGGCGAAACATCAAGGGACCTCCAAACACGTATTTCAGAACACCAATACGCAAGCAGGTCTGACGACACAAGGAATGCCTGCGTACAACACCGTAATTCACACAACCACTTGATAAACGACAGAAACTCAAGACTTATCGCCACAGAAGACAACACTCAATACAGAAGAATCCTGGAATCATCACTTATTTCTATATCCGACAACTTCAACCAGAATAGTGGCTTCTATAACATAGCTGAACCACTTGCCAAGAAACTTCTTCATCGATATCCCACATAAGAACACTGTAGAAGGTCTGCTCACAAACTTATCCAATCTCCTTTCCAAGCTACCCAAGATTTTAGACTCTATAACCCCACTCGGTACATCATCAGATGCAGCATTCTCCACCTGACCTCAGCATTCTGAACGTGACTATAAATACTCGCGTTCCTTCCACCCCAGGTAGTTCTGTTTGTGACTTGAAAAAGCCCACTGTGTGGGCGAAACGTAGTCAATAAAGAATCACATTATACTGTATGTGTTTATATTTCCATTGTGTCGGTATTTTATACCATTTATTTCCATATACGGAGGTGCGGGAGTTTTCAGGCTAATTTCATTCTCATCCCTGTTTGGTGCACTAGCCGAGGAGCGGCATTTATGTGTTATTGTAACCACGAACGAGTGGTATTTATCAATAACAACACTGCGCTAGTCAAGGACCCGAACCCATGTTGTACTGGCCCGCCATTGTGAGAGAGAACCATATAACACCTTATCCCACAGGACCACCCAATCCTACTTGGTTCTTGTAGAATTGGGTGGTCCTGTGGGTTAAGGCGTCATGTGGTTCTCGCTCAAAATGTCGGGCCAGTACGACATGGGTTCAGGTCCTTGACTAGTGCAGTGTTGTTGTTGAACAATACCATTCACTCGTGGTTACAATAATATATATATATATATATATATATATATATATATATATATATATATATATATATATATATATATATATATATATATATATATATATATATATATATATATATATATATATATATATATATATATATATATATATATATATATATCAATAACAATACTGCGCTAGCCAAGGATTCAAACCCATGTTGTACTGGCCTGCCTCATGGTAAACGAGAACCACATTCTTGAAGGGTTGGGTGGTCCTGTGGCTTAAAGCGTCATGTGGTTCTCGCTTACCATGCGGCAGGCCAGTACAACATGGGTTCGAATCCTTGGCTAGCGCAGTGTTGTTATTGATCAGTACCACTCTTTCGTTGTTACAATAATATATATATATATATATATATATATATATATATATATATATATATATATATATACCTTTGAAGAGTTTCAAGAGTTAAACTACTCTCTGAGCCGGCCATGGGTCAGGCTAGTCTGGTGCTTGCCTGGTTAACTAGACTGTTGCTGCTTGGGCCCCGCAACCCTACATATTCATCACAGCCTAGATGATATGGCACCTTTACCTTTGAAGATTTTCGAGAGTTTATCTACTCTCTGAGCCCGGCATGGCTCAGGCTCGTCTGGTGCTTGCCTTGTCAACCAGGCTGTTGCTGCTGGAGGCCTGCTGCCCCACATATCCATCACAGCCTGGTTGATCTGACACCTGGTGAAGATACTTGTCCAGTTTTCTCTTGAAGGCTTCTACACTTGTTCCAGCCATGTTTCTGATATCCTATGGTAAGATGTTGAATAGTCTGGTGCCACGAATGTTGATAGTGTTCCCACCGCACCCCTGTTCCTCACTGGGTTTATTTTACACTTCCATATCTCTCACTCCAGTATATTGTTATGGCAGTGTGCAAATTTGGGACCAGGCCCCTCGAGCATTTTCCAGGTATATATTATCATGTATCTCTCTCTCCTCCACTCCAGTGAATACATGATCAAGACTTGCAGGGGTTCCCAGTAATTTAGGTACTTTACAGGCTCAATGTGAGCCGTAAACGATCTCTGTATTTGTTCCAGCTCCGATATTTCTCCTGCTCTGAACGGGGCCGTCAGCACTGAGGAATATTCTTAGTGAGGGAGCACTAGTGATTTGAAGAGTGTCACCATCGGCATTATTTCCCTTGTTTTGAAAGTTCTTAATACACACCCCGTCATCTTCCTGGCTGTCGTGATCTTTGTCTTGTTATGGTCTTTAAAAGAAAGATCCGCTGACATAATTATTCCCAGGACTTTTACGTCTTTCTTACGTTCTATTTGGTGACCCTCTTGAGTTTTGTATATAGTGTTCCTTTAGAGTTCTTCATTCTTTCCATACCTAAGCAGCTTGAACTTATCACCATTAAACGTCATGTTGTTCTCCACTGCCCACTGGAAAACCCTGTTTATGTCTTCCTGTACTTTTTCAGTGTCCTCTACCGTACTGACTTTCATGCTTATTTTAGTGTCATCTGCAAATGATGATACAAAAGTGTGCCGGGTGTTTTTGTCTATGCTATGGGGATGAGAAAGAGCAGAGGTGCCAGGACAGTGCCTTGGGGCACTAAGCTTTTGACCTCGCTGATGCTGGATCTTGCCCTGTTCACTACAACTTTTTGTGTTCTGTGTGTTAGGAAACCGAAAATCCATCTGCCTACCTTCCCCGTAATGCACATGACATTCATTTTATGCACTATAACACCATGATCGCATTTGTCAAACGCCTTTGCAAAATATGTGTAAATCTGCATTTTGGTCGTCTTCTGCCATAATGGTTCAGTAGCTGTGACAGAAACGATCGTCCTGCTCTAAAACCAGGCTGGTTCAGGTTATGTTGGTTGTGCTGGTCAATGAAATTTGTAATCTGCCGTCTCATCACTCTTTCGAAGATTTTTATGATGTGAGAAGTTAGGGCTACTGGTCTGTAATTTTTAGCTAGTGCTCTACTACCTCCTTCATGCAAAGGAGCTATGTCTAGATCAAAGCTCTTTCTCCAAAGAATACTGAGCGCTCGTGCTAGTGGTACTTTGCACTTTTTTATAAATAGGTGCTGAGTGAGTGGGCATGTTTTCCATTTCTTTTTCGAAAACTATGGGATTTGTACTAATGTCAGTTAGTTGGTCTGTGTGACCTTCTTCTGGAGTGAAAAATATTTGTGTTTTCCACCTTGCTGTCATTTAGTGGGATGCTTAACACCGACTCGTACTGTTCTCTTAGGATTTTACTTATTTCCTGTTTCATCGTTAGTATACGAGTCTCCTCTCAGTAGTGGTCCAATTCTACATGTAGTTCTTAGCTTGGATTTTGCCTAAGAATAGAAATATTTTGATTTTCTTGCAATATCCTGTATAGCCCTTTGTTCTCTTTGTACTTCTTCTGTGAGGTATGACATCCTAAGTTTTTGCTCCAATTCACTGATCTCTCTGCTAAGTCTATCTTTCCTCTGTTGCAACATATTTGTATTTTAAAGCAATTCAGTAACCCGTTTTCTTCTTCTGCACCATATCCTATAGCCGGGTCACCATATGGAGAAGACCCGGGCCGGAAGTACCGGCGAACCTCTAATGAATGACCATATCCTACGCTCTCTCTCTATACATTATCTTCTTCTGGGTTTCCTCAATGGTATGTGCTTCATACATAGCTTGTATGCTTCTGTATTCAGCTTCTCTAGTCACTAGTGGGGATTTAGGATACAAAACAACCAAGTGAGCAATAGAATGATAGCTCTAGACCTTTCGTGTTGCAATCAACACATCATCAGGAGGTTCCAAATTTGCAGAAAAGAGGAGGATGCCCAAGCAAGTGCGTTTCCAAAGGTCAGTCTTCACTGGACTGAGTAAGTGTGTTGTATACAACTAGTGTATATATGTTCAATGCACCTTACTTTGGACTCACAGGCCACATAAGTTACCTGAAAAAATAAAATACTGAAAAAAAAAAAACAGATACAATAGTGCCTAAAGCCGGAGGGATGAATATTATATCATTAGAAAAATCCCACAAGCATTGATATTGTTTATTTATTTATTTATTTATTTAGTAATTTTAGCATACATACAGAGGTACAAACAAATACAGGTAAGAGCAGCATGCCAAAGCCACTTATATGCATAGCATTACGGGCTGGCTTAAAATTAACTTAAGATTAACTAAGCAATGATGAAATCAGTGATAAAACATTATTGTAAACAGATAACTATAAAGCACAAATGAGTATTACAAAGACAGGTCATATGGATGCATGCATTGCTGTACATTCAGTAGAATGGAGTATTCTGTTAGGTTTACCTGGAGTTTACCTGGAGAGAGTTCCGGGGGTCAACGCCCCCGCGGCCCGGTCTGAGACCAGGCCTGTAGTGTATTTAAAAAAATAACAAAGTTAGATTGGGTCCTAGGTTTAACATTTGTGTGATATAATTGTGAGTAACATATAGGATATACAATTTATAAGGTTCAGTTATTCAGTATTTATTTGGTTTTGAGTGAGTAAGTGATCTTTGAGAAGAGACTTGAATTTATAAACAGGTAGTGTTTCTTTTAGATTTACAGGTAATGAATTCCAGATTTTAGGGTCTTTTATGTGCATTGAGTTTTTGCATAGTGTGAGATGGACACGAGGAACATCAAAGAGTGATCTGTGCCTTGTGTTATGGTCATGTGTTCTGTTGAGGTTGGCAAGGAGATGTTTGAGGGGAGGGTTAATATCAGAGTTAAGTGTTCTATGTATGTAATAGGTGCAATAATAAGTATGGATGTTTTGTATGGTGAGTAGGTTGAGTGTTTTGAATATTGGTGGAGTGTGCTGCCTGTAGTGAGAATTTGTAATCATTCTAACTGCAGCCTTTTGTTGGGTAATTAGTGGTCTGAGATAGTTAATTGTTGTTGAGCCCCATGCACAAATTCCATAGGTGAGATAGGGGTAAATAAGAGAGTGATATAGGGCCAGGAGGGCTGACTGTGGAACATAGTACCGTATCTTCGATAATATGCCTACAGTCTTGGAAATTTTCTTAGAAATTTGTTGTATATGTGTATGAAATTTGAGTCTATTATCAAGGTGGATTCCTAAGAATTTTCCCTCTGTTTGCTTTGTGATAGGTGATCTGTTTATCGTTATGTTAAGAGGTACATCTGTAGCTCTGTTACCAAACTGAATGAAGTAGGTTTTGTCAATGTTTAGTGTAAGTTTGTTAGTCCTCATCCAGGTAGATATTTTCTGTAATTCGGTGTTTACAGTATTGGCTAGCGTGACTGGGCTCGGGTGAGAGAAGACGTATGTAGTGTCATCTGCAAAAAGTGTGGGTTTGAGTAATTGCGAAGCATTTGGTAGGTCATTTATGTATAGGAGAAAGAGAAGAGGGCCAAGGACACTTCCCTGTGGGACACCAACTGTAATTGGTTGAGCAGAAGAGTTTGCCCCATTTGCGTACACATATTGGCTTCTGTTGCTGAGGTAAGACTTGAGGTAGTTGAGGGAGTGCCCTCTTATACCATAGTGTGACAATTTTACGTGGAGCAAGTCTTGGTCAACTGTATCAAAAGCTTTACGTAAGTCAATGAAGATCCCCAGTGGGACTTCTTTATTCTCTATTGCAGTGTATATATGTTCTAGCATGTGTATTTTTATTAGGCCTGAATCCAAATTGGCAGGGGTTGAGAATGTTTTGGGAGATGAGGTAGGAGTAGATTCGTTTATTAATTAATTTTTCGAAGATTTTTGAGAGAGGGTGTAAATTGGATATTGGCCTATAGTTATTCAACTCTGTTTGGTCTTCTCCTTTATGGATCGGGGTGACCCTTGCTATTTTGAGAGCTGTAGGGAAGGTGGAGGATTCAATGGATTTGTTAAAGAGTGTTGCAATGATTGGTGATAGTACTCGTGACACTTTTTTGTATATAAAGGGTGGTAAGGTATTTAAATCTCCTGCCTTGTTTTTTAGTGCGTTGATAATAAGGGAGACTTCGTATGGGTTAGTCGGAGCTAGGAACAGTGTGTTCGGGTAGTTGCCGGTGAGGTAGTCATTTGGTGGGGTAATAGCCTAAACGAAATTAACTTGGCAATAATAAAAAAAACTCGGTCATTCCGCTGTGACATCAATAACTTCACATAAATATATTGTCAGTGATACAGAAATCACGGGCAATTACTATAGGGTAGCCTCCCACGGGAGAACATGACGAGAAAACGGTAACATTTAGAGGGGAAACTTCTAAAAGCTATGTAAAGGAAAATAGGCTCATTAAAATAAACTCATTTAAAGAGGGAGGCATCTGCAGCAATAAGAAAGACGGCCACAGTTATTCAACCACTACACGCTACTGATCAAGGCCACAGAGGACTGCCTCACGTTACCTGAGCCTGTTGCCTTCTTCGACCCCCGAGATGACACGCTTTTAAAAGTTTATGTGTTTGTTAATGACAAGTTCTGAGGCAAACACTGGTTCAACCTTCAGAAACTGCAGGAAAATTAGGCCCTAATTCCTCGGTGTGGCACTACCGTTAAGACAGTCTAACGAAGTGATATAAGAGCCCAATTTTAGACTGTGCATTATTTCCTCAACTAAAAACACATCTAATTTGAACAGTCTTTCACTGATATTGTATAATGACTGCCTATCATGCTGAATAAATGCCGATTCTACAATACTCCTTTCAAGCCAGGAGGAACAAGGGAAGATAACTCTTGCTTCCTGCCAATTTGCCGGATTTGTAGAAGCTCTAATATGGTTGAAAATTTCGTTCTACTCTACGTAGCAAATAATGGTGCTGGGAAATTCTCACCTCCAATTGTTTTCCCGTTTGTCCCAAATAGAAGAGACTGCAAGCGTTGCAACCAACTCTTTAGAAACCACCAACACGTTGTTGGGGTGCATTCTTAATCAGGATTCTTCTAACAGTCCAAGATTTTTTAAATACTACTTGTATATTAAATCTTTTAAAAGCACTCGGCAGATAGAAAAATTCTCGTTATATGGGAGAACCAGCACATTCTTGGTCCTCTCATATAAAGTTTTGCTCTCGTGGAGAGTGAAACTTTGAAATAATAGAATATCACATTAGTTGCATCTGTTTTAATTTACCTTATATTTTGTTGGTAATTCTAGCAATATTATTGACTATATTGTGATATTTGGCTGGTAAGTGAGGCCTTGTCTTACGTCAATATACCGTACTGAAATATACGTTACTTGGTAATTCTTACCAAAATCCGGTTTTTGGGAGGTGGGGTAAGGACTTAATTCTCGCCAAAACCACACACACACACACACATATATACATATATATATATGTGTATATATACATACATATATATATATATATATATATATATATATATATATATATATATATATATATATATATATATATATATATATACACACATATATATATATATATATATATATATATATATATATTTATTTACATACATCTAGGTTTTTCTCCTTTTTCTAAATAGCTCTTGTTCTTCTTTATTTCTTCTATTGTCCATGGGGAAGTGGAAAAGAATTTTTCCTCTGTATGCCATGCGTGTCGTATGAGGTGACTAAAATGCCGGGAGCAATGGGCTAGTAACCCCTTCTCCTGTAGACATTTACTAAAAATGAGAAGAAGAAAAACTTTATAAAACTGGGATGCTTGAATGTGCGTGGATGTAGTGCGGATGGCAAGAAACAGATGATTGCTGATGTTATGAATGAAAAGAAGTTGGATGTCCTGGCCCTAAGCGAAACAAAGCTGAAGGGGGTAGGGGAGTTTCGGCGGGGGGAAATAAATGGGATTAAATCTGGAGTATCTGAGAGAGTTAGAGCTAAGGAAGGGGTAGCAATAATGTTGAAGGATCAGTTATGGAATGAGAAAAGAGAATATGAATGTATAAATTCAAGGATTATGTGGATTAAAGTAAAGGTTGGATGCGAGAAGTGGGTCATAATAAGCGTGTATGCACCTGGAGAAGAGAGGAATGTAGAGGAGAGAGAGAGATTTTGGGAGATGTTAAGTGAATGTATAGGAACCTTTGAACCAAGTGAGAAAGTAATTGTGGTAAGGGGACCTGAATGCTAAAGTAGGAGAAACTTTTAGAGAGGGTGTGGTAGGTAAGTTTGGGGTGCCAGGTGTAAATGATAATGGAAGCTCTTTGATTGAACTTTGTATAGAAAGGGGTTTAGCTATAGGTAATACATATTTTAAGAAAAAGAGGATAAATAAGTATACAAGATATAATGTAGGGCGAAATGACAGTAGTTTGTTGGATTATGTATTGGTAGATAAGAGACTGTTGAGTAGACTTCAGGATGTACATGTTTATAGAGGGGCCACAGATATATCAGATCACTTTCTAGTTGTAGCTACACTGAGAGTAAAAGGTAGATGGGATACAAGGAGAATAGAAGCATCAGGGAAGAGAGAGGTGAAGGTTTTTAAACTAAAAGAGGAGGCAGTTAGAGTAAGACATAAACAGCTATTGGAGGATAGATGGGCTAATGAGAGCATAGGCAATGGGGTCAAAGAGGTATGGGGTAGGTTTAAAAATGTAGTGTTAGAGTGTTCAGCAGAAGTTTGTGGTTACAGGAAAGTGGGTGCGGGAGGGAAGAGGAGTGATTGGTGGAATGATGATGTAAAGAGAGTAGTAAGGGAGAAAAAGTTAGCATATGAGAAGTTTTTACAAAGTAGAAGTGATGCAAGGATGGAAGAGTATATGGAGAAAAAGAGAGAGGTTAAGAGAGTGGTGAAGCAATGTAAATAGAAAGCAAATGAGAGAATGGGTGAAATGTTATCAACAAATTTTGTAGAAAATAGGAAGTTTTGAAATGAGATTAACAAGTTGAGGAAACCTAGAAAACAAATGGATGTCAGATAAAAATAGGAGTGGAGAGTTATTAAATGGAGAGTTAGAGGTATTGGGAAGATGGAGAGAATATTTTGAGGAATTGTTAAATGTTGATGAAGATAGGGAAGCTGTGATCTCATGTATAGGGCAAAGAGGAATAACAACTTGTAGGAGTGAGGAAGAGTCAGTTGTGAGTGTGGGGGAAGTTCATGAGGCAGTAGGTAAAATGAAAGGGGGTATGGAGAAATTTTCTCCAGGAGGGGGGTATCAGCCCCTTTCAGCCCCTTCAGCCCCTTTCAGCCCTAAGGGGCCCAGCTCTCTCAGAAGGGGCAAGCATCTTGTTTACTGCTACAGCGAGTAATTGATAGCAGATGCAATACGAGTATGGGACGTGGTCGCTTCGACCGACGCTCCTTGCAGTGTTGTAAAGTGTATTTTAATAAGAGACAGTCCATCTCTTACCTTAGCAGGACAATTAAGGAAAATCCTAATCCCACTTTATTACCATGGTAAAGATAGTGTACATTGTTGTCTATGCTTAAGACAGCAAGAATCAAACATTCTGCTTTGCTTCATCGAGGAAGTGGCAAGGAAGCACAAAGTACTAGGTCAGCTTTTCCTTTGTGCTAGGGGAGTAACGGCGTGGGGTGCTGTGGCGTCTTGAGATTACTTTTGACTCTACTAAGAGTGACACTGACGCCAGGATAACCAACAAAGAACACTGATCTGTGCGTTAGTGTGAACAAAGTGTCTCACAAAACACAATAAACACTTACAGAGAAGTGTGATCAGCTTCTTTATTGATAAGATTGTGAACAATCAAGACAAATCTTGTGGAACATAGTGTACCAGTGTGCGTATTCCTAGACTATGGAAAATGTGGACATCCAAGGACACTTCAACTTCTATCAAGTCACCGATACCTGTCGAAGGTGTGAAGAACACCATAGCTCACGTTACAAGAGCAAGGTAGGTTACGAATTTCTTGTAGTACAGGGGACTTCGCAGTTCTTGAGTCGCAAGGAGTTTGTAATCAACCTATAGTCGGCAGCTAGGTGCGGACTTTTGAGTCCACACAAGTAAGTTTGTCAGCCATCAGTGAATGAAATATGCTGACATAACACCCCCTAGGGGTAAATTATTGTTTACATAATATGATCTATTCCAGCCCGTTGAGAGATGATCATGACAACAATTCAAGACCTCGTCTGCAGGAGCGGCTGTGTAGACAATTTGCTGTCTTTTATCAGCTAAGTGTTCCCTATATTTAAATTTATAAATTATATATTAGTTGGCAAAACCATTTCTCAACATTATGGTCGTGCTCGAACCGGATAAAGGCCACACTGTGGTCCAAACAAAGGCAAAGGGGACAAAAGAGAGTGGAAAAATTATAGGGGGATAAGTCTGTTGAGTATACCTGGTAAAGTGTATGGCAGAGTTATTATTGAAAGAATTAAGAGTAAGACGGAGAATAGGATAGCAGATGAACAAGGAGGCTTTAGGAAAGGTAAGGGGTGTGTGGACCAGGTGTTTACAGTGAAACATATAAGTGAACAGTATTTAGATAAGGCTAAAGAGGGTTTTGTGGCATTTATGTATTTGGAAAAGGCGTATGACAGGGTAGATAGAGGAGCAATGTGGCAGATGTTGCAGGTGTATGGTGTAGGAGGTAAGTTACTGAAAGCAGTGAAGAGTTTTTACGAGGATAGTGAGGCTCAAGTTAGAGTATGTAGGAAAGAGCGAGATTATTTCCCAGTACAAGTAGGCCTTAGACAAGGATGTGTGATGTCACCGTGGTTGTTTAATATATTTATAGACTGGGTTGTAAGAGAAGTAAATGCGAGGGTCTTGGCAAGAGGCGTGGAGTTAAAAGATAAAGAATCACACATAAACTGGGAGTTGTGACACTTGCTCTTTCCTGATGACACTGTGCTCTTGGGAGATTCTGAAGAGAAGTTGCAGAGGTTGGTGCATGAATTTGGTAGGGTATGTAAATGAAGAAAATTAAAAGTGAATACAGGAAAGAGTAAGGTTATGAGAATA